>NC_071466.1:216409465-216730961 GCF_028500815.1 Rissa tridactyla
GGAGGGAGGGAGAAGGGGGAAAGCTAGCCCATATTTTTTAGCATGTGGGGTTGGCAGCACACAGAGTTACCCACTTAGTGAACGTGGGAGACAGAGAGGGGGAGAGGCAGAAGCTCATCTAGGGATGTTGCGGGAACCCCAGTGAAGAATAGCTATTCTTATATGTCAGCTTCATCACCATGGTATCGGAAAGGAAGAACAGAAGGAGAAATGACAGAAAACAGGGGGGAGTGGAGCAGGGCAACTGAAGAAAGAGAAACAGGAAGGGGAAGCAAAAGCCATTTCCCCAGTGAACAATATCGCTTGTTAAATAGTCGGTACCCGGTCACTCCGGTGCCCTGGGCTTACAGACAGAAGGATGCTGCCAAGCCCTTTATAAAGCATCCCTTAAAATACTCCCATAGCCATGAGAACATGTCCTCTCCAAAATGCTGAAGTGGGGCTTATTCAACCAGCCCATCCTAAAAGCTTCAAAAAAAAGGTTAATATATATATATATATATGCATGTATAAAAACAGGACAGACGCCTTCTCCGCTTTGTTTACCAGTAGGACCTGTACAAACCAGCACTGATTTGCTCTTTTGTTATCCTGTGCTGGGTGGATTCATCTGTGGCGGAACCAGACTGCGCCAGAGGGCAGCTTTGAAGAGCTGTGACCCCTTTGCAGTGCTATGAACTGATGGTGCAACACCTCAAGAGTACAAATTCTAACTTTTTTTTTTCCTCTAAAACCAATTTTTTTTTACCTCCTTCCACCTCTAAGTGTATACAAATTGCCAAGCAGATGAGGATAATGGTCTGTGAAGACTGAAATTCAGCTTTTGACCATAGCCACTGAGGATGTTTGGAGCCACCATCCTCACTCACATAAGCAAAATGTGAGACAATAGGCTTCCCCTCTATAGGGGAGCACTGTCGTGCTTTCCATGTTACTCCTATGAATGTTTCACCAGTATTTATTTTATTTCTGAACCATGCTGAGGTCTCCACTTCTCTGCTTTCTCCACTTCCCAACTTCATGGGAAGGTCTCCTTTATTCAGGTAGAGCAAAAAGCGGCACGACTGTTCTTTCATAGCATCATAGAATCGTGGAATTGCCTACGTTGGAAGGGACCTTTCAGATCACCTAGTCCAGCCATGCTCCTCTGATTATTTTGATTACCTTCTGCCACTTTACCACACCATTACGTGCTCCTTTCAGGCATCTTTTCATCCCAGGTTTCTCCCATATTTTGGATCCCCTGCAACACACCTACTTCTTTCCCGTTTCTCCTTCACCCAGACGAAGCTCTCCAGATGCAGGGGACATCTCATGTTGTGAAGCTGCTCAGCACGTCAGTAGCGGCCGTTGAATAAAATGGCCCAACATTGTCTCTTTAAACCCGGGTCATTTTGTACAGCTCCTGGCACCGATGTCTCCATTAGGGCCTTTGAATTCAATAGCTCCACGCCGTCTCTTCGAAGCCATTTGACTTCTCGCCCAAGCGTCTTGGCAGCAGCACCCCTCCCTGCTCCCTCTCCGCCTCCTCACACCTTTTGTGCAAATCCCCACCGAAGAAATAAAAGCCACTGGAGGTGCAAGCCGGCCGCGCATGTTGTAACCCTTTATTATCTGGGGAGCCCCACTCAAATGTACAGAGAGATAATGTTAATGGAGTGATGCATTTTGTCTGATCTGGAGCTCTCTCTGAAAGATAAATGCCGAGGCAAAGCAGAAGCATTTAATCAAAAATAAACCACCTCAACATGTTGTGTATTCTTTATTTTTTTCCTCCTAAAGAAGCAAAGCTTGGTCCTGTCACGGCATATTATTTTGCCAGCATTATCTCTGTTATTTCTAAATAATTCCATTTAGTGCTGGTGATGGGTAGGAGGGCTGAGATACAAAATCAAATTAATTAGAGTGACCCAACAAACTCGTGTTTGCATTGCGAGATTCAACATGGCAGCAAATCTAGCTGAGAACAAATTGCATTCAAATTAATTTAAGGAAAATAATTTGGGGCATATCAGGTTTATTTAGGATCAATTTTAATAAGCTAAAATAAAGTCAAGGCAGTGGGTGATACCATCAGCCAGTCAAAAGCCAACTTTGATAGAGGTTTATACAGCTGAATGACAGTTACTTTCGAAACCATTATTAGAAAAGCTGTTTTTTGGAGTGGCTCGTACAATTAAAAGAGCACCTCAATTACAGCCGCTGGAAATATTAGTAATGAATAAATTATCCAGTAGGTTTGACCCTCCCTTCCTTCACATCATTTCCAAATAATTAAATTCCTTGCCACATTTTGAGACATTGTATTAAATTCACCTGCAGCAGAGGATCAGCAAAAGAGGTGAGCGTGCTCCACCCATTCAACTGGTGCAAAAAGTAACGTTGGGTGCTCTGATAGACCACGCATGAGGTTTTGGGCGGGTTCCAAAATCGGGTCATATGGAATCACAGAATCACAGAATGGTTTGGGTTGAAGGGGCCTTAAAGCTCACGTAGTCCCACCCCCTGCCCTGGGCAGGGACACCTCCCACCAGCCCAGGTTGCTCCAAGCCCCGTCCAACCTGGCCTTGAACCCCTCCAGGGATGGGGCAGCCACAGCTTCTTGGGGCAACCAGGGCCAGGGGCTCACCACCCTCAGAGTGAAAAATTCCTCCCTGATATCTAATCTAAATCTACCCTCCTCCAGTTTGAAGCCATTACCTGTCGTCCTATCACTACATGCCCTTGTAAAATGTCCCTCTCTAGCTTTCCTGTAGGCCCCCTTTAAATACTCTAAGGCTGCTCTAAGGTCTCCCCGGAGCCTTCTCCTCCAGGCTGAACAACCCCAACTCTCTCAGCCTGTCCTCACAGCAGAGGGGCTCCAGCCCTCTGATCATCTTCATGGCCTTCTCTGCTCTGGACTCTCTCCAACAGGTCCATGTCCTTCTTGTGCTGAGGACTCCAGAGCTGGACGCAGTACTCCACGTGGGTTCTCAACAGAGCAGAGGGGCAGAATCACCTCCCCCAACCTCCTGCAAGCATTTTCATGGCATGACCCTGCCCAGTACTCTTGCACAGACTGGGTAAGCTGCATGCACATAGTGGGATCTTGGATGTATAGGTCTTCATGCCCAGAGAGGATGTCTGCATGTTTTCCCATCTCCTACATGCAACCTAGAACATCAGGAATAGACTCATGGCAGGCTAAATCAGCAGGAGAGGTTCAAGAGCATCAGAAAGGCCTTTGTTGAAAGAGGCACAGCTATGGGGAGCCTCAGGCGTGTTCCTCACTGAACATGGACCTACCCTGGATGCTCTGCATCCCTGCTCTGCTTCAGTCCACGGTCAGCTGTGCTTGCTGAGACTGGGAGCACTTTGGTACAGGAGTTCACTCCTGCATCAGAGCACAGTCAAATGGATGAGGATCTTCTCTAGGGCAGCAGGTGTGGACCTGCTGGTACAGGACTGTTGGCAGCATTACCAGCCTCTTAGATATCACAGTCCTGACTTCACCCAACACAGAAGTCATAGAAAGGACAAGGACAGCTAAAATTACATTTTAATCTGCCTACAGCTTCCCTCATGGACTTTTTGTACCAGGACAGCAAAAGAAATACCATTTCACCCTAATCCTCAGGGGCTGTGCTGCCAGTACACTTTTATTAGCCTGATTTAAGTGTTGCTTTCACTCCCTCCCTATTACCCTTTACCTCGCAGGAGATCAACAGCTGATGGCCAATATTTGGAGGTTTCTGTCTCTTACCACTTCAGCCAAATGAGCATGCGATTGCAAATGGTACATGCCAGGCCATAAGACATTACAGAAATTTAAAGGCCTCTCAGTGATTTATGGCTCTTTAATCAAGGGCTTTTAACATTTAATTAAAAAGCTACAGGAGTTGTCTTTATTTCTGAAAAATCTGTCTATGGTTGGGGGAATTAGACAACATGAAACTCCGTATATTCTGCACGTCCTGGGCTCACAATCCTCTCTAGAGCAGAGGCAGAGAGGGTGGGCAGCAGGAGAAATAAATTACAGTTTTTTCTTATGGCTTTAAGATCCTGCAGTAATTTTAGGTGATAAATTAACCTCCATTATTTTCAAGGAGCTTGAGAAATCATAAAAGACTCATCAGAGGGTGATGCTAACAATGCAACAGGCAACGTCTTGCAGAGCAAATGTACCATGCAGCAGCAAGAAGAGTCAAATGAGGAAGATGGTGGCCGAGGCCAAGTCTGTCCCACTCCCCATCACTCTTGCAGCCCCTTGTGATGCACCACTGGTAGATGGGAGAGCGGTCCCCAGGTGCCTGCTGTGGCTGGGAAGAGAGAGGGTTTGAGTATGGAACATCTACAAGATGGTCATTGCAGCACCCCGCTGCAGATATCCCTCAGCCAACACTCAGGGTCTGTCATGCCTTGGATAAAATGTCTCAATATTCCTCAAAAGGCTAAAAAAGACTATTTTTTTTTCTTCTGCTGAACATCAAAGGAGGTTCTGAGGTAAGCACCTTAAATATAAACATCTCCAGTTAAATTAGATGAATCCTACCCTGTGACTGATGGAGCAGAAATAAAATGACCCTGTGAGCTTCTTGCTTGGACACCTTCTTCACAGTTCCTGCTCAGTGAACATTTTGGCATTTTGAAGGAGCAGAAAAGCATCGAAGGGAAGATGGAGAGTCTCTTCCCACACACTGCTGTCCCTGCGACTGGGTGGTCCGTGAACTCAGGTCTTCCACAGTCAAAGGAAGAAATTACATTATTTTTCCTGATAATTTTGTTATACACCTGAAATAAAACCAACTGCCGGTTTAATCCCATTCATATGCTGTGTGGTGGAGATGGACCTGGGCATCAGGAGGGCTCAGCCTTGCCCTGGCAGGCTGATGACCTTGAGATGGGCGCGTATCTCTGCTTCCACAGCTTCTCGAGTTTGGACTTAGCTTTGGAGCTGTTTGCATCAAGGGCTGTCTCTCATTATGTATGTGGGTGCTGCTTGGCATAACAGAGATGGGATCTTGGTTGTGGCCTCTGCAGCTCCTCTAGTACAAATAATAATTTCCATCCCATCTATTCTTTTGTTTGCTACTGATCTATATTAAACAGTTGGCGATTACTACATTTATGGGTGATTATTGCACTTAGGCTGTGTTAAATCTAAATGTTTGTTTATGTGGTCTCTGTGTATATGTTTGCACGGCTTTTAACTTTATGTATTGCAGAGTTCCTTAACTATAAAATCAGTAAATTTTTTAAACTTATGACTATTGCATAGATGGAAACCCACACAACGTCCATGTCTGTATGCAACAATGATTCTTATCTTAAGCTTGTGGCAGTACACAAACCTCAGCTACAGGAATCAACAGACTTTTTTAGTTTGTTTGGAGGGTTTTTTTTCTGCTAGTAGCAATTAATTCTTTGTTAGTTTGGCTCATTCTCTATTTCTTATCAAAACCTTCTTCTTGCAAGCTGTTCTTCTCAGGCGGACTCTCATCTCCCTGGAGGCTTGTTGACTTGGCTTCAGTCAGTCACATGACTTTTCACCAGTCACATGACTGGTGAAAGTCATGCTAAGTGACTGCCCAATGATGCCTCTTGAATCAAGGCTTGGAGAAGTGGGTCCAGACCCCAGCTCCTCCATGGGTGTTTCTTGAGTCACACCTACACCACAGAGAAGTTCTGAACGGAGTAGCTCCATTACATCTGCATTGACTCTTTCTTCCACAACCTTAAGTCTTCCGGTGGCGATGCACTGCCACCGATAAATTCCAGACCTTGAGCAGCTCCAGGCTGACTACAGTAGGAAGCCTTTTCTCCAGGCATAGGACAAGGAGGTGGTTGGGAATATTTAGCACAGATTTATCAAGGGCAAGCCATGCCTGACTAACCCGATTGCTTACTGTGATGCGTTGACTGGCTCTGTGGACGAGGGGAGAGCAAGGTATGTTGTTTACCTTGCTTTAGTAAGATCTTTAATGGGCTTTCCTACAGCCTCTCCATAGAGAAAGAGGGGAGGCATGGAAGAGATTGGTGAACTACCTGAAAGTGGCTGAAAAACTGACTGAGCCTTTGGGCTTAATGAATCATAGAATCTTCATGGTTGGAAAGGACCTTTGAGATCATCGAGTCCAACCAAACAACCTACAATCTCTGCCACTAGAGCATGCCCTGAAGTGCCAAATCTAGGCGTTTCTTAAACACCTCTAGGGATGGTGACTCAACCACCTCCCTGGGCAGGCTGTTCCAGTGCCTGACCACTCTGTCAGTAAAGTAATTCTTCCTAATATCTAATCTAAACCTCCCCTGCCGCAACTTCAGCCCATTTCCTCTGGTCCTGTCATTATTCACCTGGGAGAAGAGGCCACCCCCCACCTCTCTCCACCCTCCTTTCAGGTAGCTGTAGAGGGCAATGAGGTCTCCCCTCAGCCTCCTCTTCTCCAGGCTAAACATGCCCAGCTCCCTCAGCCTCTCCTCACATGCCCTGGTCTCCAGAGCCCTCACCAGCCTGGTAGCTCTCCTCTGGACACGCTCCAGCACCTCAATGTCCCTCCTGTAAAGAGGGGCCCAGAACTGAACACAGCACTCGAGGTGAGGCCTCACCAGTGCCCAGTACAGAGGCACCATCACTTCCCTGCTCCTGCTGGTCACGCTATTATTCCTGATACAAGCCAGAATGCTGTTGGCCTTCTTGGCCACCTGGGCACACTGCTGGCTCATGTTAAGCTGGCCGTCCACCAGCACCCCCAGGTCCTTTTCTGCTGGGCAGCTTTCCAGCCACTCTGCCCCAAGCCTGTAGCGCTGCTTGGGGTTGTTGTGACCGAAATGCAGGACCTGGTACTTGGCCTTATTAAACCTCATACAGTTGGCCTTGGCCCATCGATCCAGCCTGTCCAGGTCCCTCTGAAGGGCCTTCCTACCCTCAAGTAGATCAACACTCCCACCTAGTTTGGTGTTGTCTGCAAACTTACTGAGGGTGCACTCAATCCCCTCATCCAGATCATTGATAAAGATATTAAACAAAACCGGCCCGAAAACTGAGCCCTGAGGGACACCACTGGTGACCAGCCACCAAGAGGATTTCACCCCATTAATCACAACTCTCTGGGCACGGCCATCCAGCCAGCTTTTAACCCAGCGAAGAGTACACTTGTCTATGCCATGATTTGCCATCTTCTCCAGGAGAATGCTGTGGGGGACAGTGTTAAAGGCCTTACCAAAGTCCAGATGGACAATGTCCACAGCCTTCCCCGCATCCAGAGGGTGGGTCACATGGTCATAGAAAGAGATCAGGTTGATTAAGCAGGACCTCCCTTTCCTAAACCCGTGCTGGCTGGCCCTGATCCCTTGGCTGCCCTGCCCTGCACTTGCCATGAGAGCTCACTCAAGATGATCCTCTCCATGATCGTTCCTGGTACCGAGGTCAGGCTGACAGGCCTGTAGTTCCCCGGATCCTCCTTCCGACCCCTCTTGTAGGTGGGCATCACATTAGCCACCCTCCAGTCATCTGGTACCTGCCCTGTTGACTAGGATAAGACTAATACTTACTGAATAAGACTAATTGGTGGCTAGTTACATACAGCGTTCCTCAGGGGTCATTACTGTGTCCATCAGTAGCCCAGACAACAGGACAGAAAGCAACCTAGCAAGTCTGCAGGTGACACCAAATTGGTGGGGCAAATTGAAGGACAAGGCTATCATTTAGAGGGACCTTGGCAGGCTGGAGGAATGGGCTGACAGGAACCTCATGAAGTTCAACAAAGACAAATGCAAAACCCTGAATCTGGGACAACCCTTTGTACCGTGACATGCTGGGAACTGGGTGGCTGGGGGATCTGCAGAAAAAAGATCTGGCTTCTGATGGACAGCAGTTGAAATTAAATTAGCTGTGTGCCCTTCAATTGTTGAAGGCTAAGAACATTTTGGACTGTATTAGCAAGAGCATTGCCAGCTGGTCCATCCCCAGAGACATTCAAAACCCGCCTGGACGCGTTCCTGTGCAACCTGCTCTAGTGAACCTGCTTTGGCAGGGGGGTTGGACTAGATGATCTCCAGAGGTCCCTTCCAACCCCTACCACTCTGTGATTCTGTGGTGAAGAAAAGTGGTTATTCTCCTTACTGAGCACTCTGGGACAGCATCTGGAGCACTAAACCCAGCTTTGAACCCCCCAGTGCAATAGAAATATCAAATAAATGGAACAAGTCTAATGGAGGGCTACCAAAATTGCAGAAGACTAGAGCAGACGACATACCAAGAGAGCTGAAGAGCTGCATTTCTTCAGCCACAAGAAGAGAAGGCAAAGGACAGATCTAATTGCTGCCGCCCCTTACCCAAAGGGAGGTTGCAAGGAAAACAGAGCCAGTCTCTTCTCATGGATCCACAGTGAAAGAACAAGAGGTAACGGTCACAAGTGCAACAAGGAAACGTCCAGTTGTAAAGAAAAAATTCTTCACTGAATGGCTGAACATGGGACAGAGTTGCCCAAAGGTTGTTGAGTGTCCATCACTCAACATCAACACTTGACTGAACAAGGTCCTGAGCAACCTGATCTAAGTTCAGAGTTGTTCCTGTTTTTTACAAGGGTTGGACTAGAAGCCTCCAGAGATCCTTTCCAACCTAAGTTTCTCTCAAGCTGCTGGAAGACACACCAGCACAGACAGAGCCAGCTGAGACCTTTCTGCACCAGGGCTTAACTCTGTGGTGTAGGCACATTTCCTGTCTCTCCATGGTTTGGTGGACTCTATCTCCTCCGGCTCATTGATAAAGATGTTAAAGAGGATGGATCCCTAATACTCTGCTTCTTACCATCCATAACCCTTGCCCTCTGAGCCCCGTAATTCAACCAGACCTTTACCCATCCAGTTGTCTACTCACCCAACCTGTAATGTTCTAGCTTGTCCCTGAGCCATCACAAACTTCTTGCATTTCCACTGTTCTTAGTAAGAATTCCTACAACCTTGCTTCCAAGCAGTGTAACCACACAGCTGGTTTCTGCTTTGCTGGGGGGAACAAAAGCATGTCATCAAAGCATGTCCTGCAATGCCATACCTCAGGTTATGCACTCAGAAAAAAGAAGCTTCTCTTTGGTCACGGTCCGTGCAAGTGAAGAGAGCGAAGGTGTCCAGCTTGTGTCACCAAGGATGATTTTTGCTCATACGCCATTCTGAACCATGGTCTTCTGAAGTAACCTGCCAAAGGAGCCTAGACATAGACTTGTGTCTTCCTCTAGTGCAGCAGCAGCAGCAATATTCATGGGGAAACAAGTTCATCAGCAGAATCTGCAAAAATGTGGCAGGGCACAATTCTGAAATGTCCAGCAGGTTATGTGATCGCAGGAGGTAAAGGACATTTCTGCATTATCCTGGCATATGAAGGAATTAGGTTGAGAAGAGCATCAAAAGCATCTCTCCGTCTTTCTGGGAACAACACACAATACCCAGAGCACATATTTGCTTGATTAAGGCTCTGCTTCATCCTGGCCATGCCTCAGTTTCCCCCATAGGGTTGTAGTAATATGGGAGCACATTATATTCATCAATATTTTTCCCAATACCACGAGTCCTGAATCTCCTCCAGACAATCAAAACCTGTGAACTGATAAATACATCAGGAGATGCCCACTGCCCGGCACTTGTTGCTGCCTGTCATTGATGAGGAGCTGCAAACCTCCCATGGAGGCAGGAGCTGTAGCCACTCAGGTAAACACAAGCTAATCAACAACCAGCAATAAAGAAGTGTAGTCAGGTGACGACCCCAATTTCTTTTATTCCAGGTTATATTTCTCAAGCAGCAGCTCACATCGGCGCTGACGCTTTCTTTCTTTCTTTGCCACTTACATCTAATTAGGATCCGTGCTCACAAGGAGCAGAAGCATCTGTAATTAAACCGAATCGCAGCGCCGGGAGTGAGCTGTGGGGAAGAGTTCATTTACATGGCTGAGTGCGGGAATCTTTGGCGTGGCTGGAGGCCAGGGGTTCGGTGGGAAATGACCACCAGGTCTCTCGACCGTGGACAAAAAGCTGGCAGGAGTCCTGGAAATGCTTGTCCAGGGGACACACACTCCTTTCCAAAGTGTTGCCCAATGGATGGGTCTGGAGGGGAGGTCCCAGAGTTACCACAGCCAGGATTTCTGTAGCATCCCATGGCGTGGGCTTACCCAAACTGTTAGCCAGCACCAAGCTCAGGATCTTTAGTTTTCCAATTCTATTTTACCACTATTTTTCAGGGGGAAAAGTGAGGTAGGAGAGAACACAACATTAACTCTCCCTAAAAATGTGATATTTACCCCAGTATGAATGTATTCTATGCCAGTACAGGTGAATTCACCTCCCCAGCAGAGATAATTAGTAATTACAATATGATGTTTGGGAATGTGCACATCTGAGATCTTAGAATCATAGAATGTGTTCGGTTGGAAGGGACCTCTAAAGGTCATCTAGTCCAACCCCCCTGCAGTGAGCAGGGACATCTTCAACTAGACCAGGTTGCTCAGAGCCTCATCAAGCCTGGCCTTGAATGTCTCCAGATCAACCCGGACTATTGATTTATTTTTTAAAATCCCATCTTTAATCACACCAGTTCCACCCATAGAAAATATCGACACAAACATGGTAAATCCCATGCAGACTTGGGCAGCTGATTCATAAAGTTTGCTGAAAAAGGGAAGAGAAATCACCTAACTTAGCCAAAATTTATTCTCTATCAGTGAGCAGCCCTCACTCTATCCAGTGCCAACTTGAAGCTGCCTTTTTCATGTTAAATCAGGAACAGCAAGGGGTTATAATTGCTGCACTTGGGTAAGATGAAAAGCGGAGAGAAAGAGTCCCAGATCCAATTGCAATTCTAAGGGAAACATAGGAGCATACTTGATGTCCTGAAAGCAGCCTGTGGATGTAAGTCCCCACTTGGAGCCGAAGCCAGCAAGTCAGGTGTTGCTGGGTCTCTGTGGCCCTGCGTGGTCAGAAATGTAATATTACAACTCATTGGAAAACCTCAATGGGCTGTAATTTTGTTACAGCATTAAAACACACCAGTGGCAGAGGCATCCCAGGGACTGTGTAATTTGAAAAAGACACATTCCAGCAATGATTTATTTTTTTTCCTTTGAAAGAAAAGATGATCTTAATGGTTTCAATTATTTTTCATCCAGTTGTGCCCTAGGATGATGTGGAGTTTTAAATACGAGCAGGAAATAATTTCAAAGGGGACATTAAATGCATGTTTATGTACTAAAATATGTATAAATGCAAACCGCAAGAAATGGACTGCAAAGCATTGCATGGAGCTAATTCTACCGAGGGAGGGAAGGAGCCCACAAGTTCATTTGCACAGTTTATAAGGTCAGTGCAATCCCTCACTGGGAATTATCTGCTTGTAAATAACTGTTGCCCAACCATTTTTTTCTGAATCAAAACACGCATCTTCCAGGTGGCAACTGATATCAGGCTAAAAGCTTGCCTGGACAAAGCCTGGTTTCCCTCACCCGAGGAAATGTAGCCTTCTGAACATGAATCCAGGACCTCCAATATTCCTGGCTACTAGAAGAAGTCAGAAGCTACAAGTTTGCTGGGTGATATTGGGAAAGGTTTTTCCAGCTCCAGGCTGCCTCCTTCTGCGATAGCTGGAAGGAAATGTTTCACATAACTCAACCCACGCTGTTTTAAGAAGTCAATCCAGGAAGATATTTGAGGTTTTGATAGTTTTCCAAAGGCAAGGCAGGATTTTTTTTAATTTTTTTTTTTTTTTTCTAAATCTGGAAGACGTCTCCTGGGACAGGAACATGACTTCCAAGCCGGTTCTTGAACCAATTATGCTTCACGCACTTTGAGATGATTTCCCTGCAAATTTTGAGGCTGCGGGCGCTTTGCCAAAAGGAGCTGTGTTACCTGCAACCCACAGGTCTGCCTGAGCTCCTCATACCCCGGAGCAGCAGATTCACGTCCCAGCAATTTAGCCATGCTGAGGAAATTGGGACATATCTGCCCACGCTGCAGGGCTGGTACCACTGCTCAGCCACGCGGCCCCTTATCTCCTGCTGGGGAGTTCCACTGCTCCAACGTGAGGAGACCACCATCCCTGGAGAGATGCTTCTGACAGATTGGCCAAACTACCAGATTCTTGCAATAAGATTTCTGCCCTTGTGAAGAGTAACAGAGTGACTTGGAGGAACAGGGGATCCTGCTCCAGTAAGGTCAAAGCTACACTAGAACTGAAAACCATGGTAATTTCGAACAACAGGCAGCTATTTTGGATACTTCTTCCAGTAGTTAATACCCATAATTCCCTTTTTGATGGCAGTCAAGATGTTTACTGTACTTAACCAAGATGGAAAAATGTTGATGGGACATTTAGCAGATGTTCTCTGTGGTCATTCGGTCGGCCTTAAGTACAGCGGTCACTGTCCTTATGAGAACTTCACTGGGAAAAATCAACCTCACTGACTCTGAGGAATCATGCTCGATCCTAGGAGACTAGAAAAGGCACAGAAAAGATAGGTGGTTTTGTGGTTAAAACACTGGTTTATATCAACTGGAAGAGCGATTCCTGACATGTCTTCCATTGCAGTCTCTCTGCAGATCAAATTACAGTTTTTGTGCATTTGGATTATGAACTGCTGGAGAGCAGGGCGGGCAGTCGTGTTTGCACACCTACTAGAAGGATGGAACCGCCATCCTGATTGACACATGTAAAATTTACTGCAATACATTGATTAATAGCAATGATTTCTCTTCTTCAGCCTTCCGGGGTTGGTAAAACCAGGAAATCTCTGGCAAAACTGGTGTCTTACACACGAAGACTACAGGGGACCAATTAAGACAGTCTCTGGCTGAGGATGCTGCGTAGATTTGGGAACACGTGATAGAGATGAAGCTACAGCCCCTTTAGTCTGCCTGGGAATTGGTGCCTGCAAGAAACCAGGGAACTAAAAAAGCAGAGACCCTTGGACCCAGAAACCCTTGGACTGGATGAAGGGATCGAATGCACCCTCAGTAAGTTCGCAGATGACACTAAGCTGGGCGGGCGTGTTGATCTGCTTGAGGGTAGGTTGGCTCTGAAGAGGGATCTGGACAGGCTGGACTGATGGGCTGAGACCAATGGTATGAGGTTCAACAAGGCCAAGTGCTGGGTCCTGCACTTGGGTCACAACAACCCCATGCAGCGCTACAGGATTGGGGCAGAGTGGCTCGAAAGCAGCCCGGCAGAAAAGGACCTTGGGGTGTTGGTGGACAGCCGGCTGAATATGAGCCAGCAGTGTGCCCAGGTGGCCAAGAAGGCCAACAGCATCCTAGCCTGTATCAGGAACAGTGTGGTGAGCCGGACTAGGGAAGTGATCATCCCCCTGTACTTGGCACTTGTGAGGCCCCACCTCGAGTACTGCGTTCAGTTTTGGGCCCCAAGAGGGACATTGAGGTGTTGGAGCGTGTCCAGAGAAGGGCTACAAAGCTGGTGAGGGGTCTGGAGGACAAACCTTATGAAGAACGACTGAGGGAGCTGGGGTTGTTTAGCCTGGAGAAGAGGAGGCTGAGGGGAGTCCTTATCACCCTCTACCACTACCTGAAAGGAGGTTGTAGAGAGATGGGGGCTGACCTCTTCTCCCTGGTGACAAGTGATAGGACGAGAGGAAACGGGTTCAAGTTACGTCAGGGGAGGTTTAGATTGGATATTAGGAAACATTTTTTCACTGAAAGGGTTATTAAACATTGGAATAGGCTGCCCAGGGAGGTGGTGGATTCACCATCCCTGGAGGTGTTTAAAAGAAGGGTAGATGGGGCACTTAGGGACATGGTTTAGAAGTGGCTTTTGTCAGGGTAGGTTAAAGGTTGGACTCGATGATCTTAAAGGTCCCTTCCAACCTCAGCAATTCTATGATTCTATGATTCTATGATTCTATGACTATAGCGGCCTTCCAGTACCTGAAGGGGGCCTATAAGAAAGCTGTGGAGGGGCTGTTTGCAAGGGCATGTAGCGATAGGACGAGGGGCAATGGCTTTAAACTAGAGCAGGGCAGGGTTAGATTAGACATTAGGAAGAAGTTCTTTCCAATGAGGGTGGTGAGACACTGGCCCAGGTTGCCCAGAGAGGTGGGGGAGGCCCCATCCCTGGAGACATTCAAGGCCAGGCTGGATGAGGCTCTGAGCAACCTGATCGAGTTGAAGATGTCCCTGCTCGCTGCAGGGGGGTTGGACTAGATGACCTTGAAGGGTCCCTTCCAACCCAACACATTCTATGATTCTATGAAACTGTTTTTTCCTGTATTTTAGCCTGTTGTGAACCAAAGTGCCTGCCTTGTTTGTGCCCGTTACCTCTTGTCCTGTCACTGGGCACCACTGACAAGAGCCTGGCCCCATCCTCCTGACACCCACCCTTTAGGTATTTATAAGTGTTGATAAGATCCCCCCTCAGTCGTCCTTTTTCCAGACTAAAAAGACCCAGGTCCCTCAGCTTTTCTTCATAAGAGAGTTGTTCTAGTCCCCTCATCATCTTGGTAGCCCTTTGCTGTCCCCTCTCCAGCAGTTCCCTGTCCTTCTTGAACCAGGGAGCCCGGAACTGGGCACGTGGTTTTGTGCATATACTGTCAGGACTGATGCCAGGAAAAAAAAGTCTTTTTTAAGCTCCATGGCTGAAATAAATACAACAAAAAGCAAAGAAATATTGTTTGGGATGGATTTCACCAAAATTCATTCTTCTCAGACTCACCAAGAACTGGAAATAACCCAAACCAGCTTGGTGTATGTTGATCACAACAAACTCTTCCCTTTCATCTCTGAATATCTTTAAGAAAATGAAAGTTTGACAAAGAAAGACCATTCTCTCTCCTTGCACTCATACATGCCCAGCGAGGTAAGGCTGCTCACCTTAATGTTAGAAAAAGATCCTATGTGGGCATCCATGGACCTTGTTAATTGGATTCAAAGCTGGGATTTAAACAAAGCTGTCTCATCTTCAGGGCAGGTCTACAAAGACAGAGAAGAGAAGGCAGCCGGGGGTGCAATGGCTACAGCTGAGAGAGACCGGGGTGTCGGCCGGTGTGAGGAGAAGCTGTAATGATCGCACATTGCTTTGAGTTCATCGCATTCCCACAAAAGGCTCTGCCCCCATTATACCTCTCAGTGCACTCTATTAGGGGCAGTGGTTCAGAAATGATGCGGAGAGAGGAGGGCTATTTGCTGAAGAAGTTACCCGAACAGAGTTTGGCATCTCCTACCTGCTCACAGAGCAAGCATGACCTGGCTTAGCCTGAAAAAAACACAAGGACAACTGCCATCACCTTGCTACCTCCTGTGCAAGAGTCCCCAAGCAGCAATCCCGTCATTAGAGTAGGGGGGCATCAACACCCCCAAAGGGGCTTGGTCCTTCTCACCATGGCCCAGCCGCCGTCTGCGCCAACCTTGGTCTACTGGCAGCAGTGGGATGCGTTCATACGAGGTGATCAGTTATTGCCTAAAAGTTCACAAACAAAGAGCAATTCCCAACATTTTGCAGCAGCTCCAATCCAGAGGTGAACACAGTGGTTGCATGTCTCCAACTGCAGCTGCCCCATAACAGGCTGTCAGAGGCTCCTAAATGGGTGTTTCTCAACCTTTTTTCATCAAGGACTATGAAGAGATATTCGTAACTTGCTCCTGGAGTTGCTTATGTCATGGTGTTACAGAAGAGTGTGAAAATAAAGGTGGCATTCCAGGCTTTTCCCCCATTTATTTGTTTGTCCACTTGTGGATTCAGGGTTGTGTGAGTTCAGGGTTGTGTGGGATCATACAAAAAGGAAAGGTTTGCAGGCATTTCACAGAGCTTCTTTGGATGTCTATAGCAGCATTTAGAGACCATGCCATACCTACCCACCTCTCCATCCAAAGGGTTTGCCATTTCCCCATGGTATCTGCATTCCCATAGCACCATTTTCTCCAGCCTTTTCTGCCCAGCAGGAGCAGAAAAAGCCGGAGCAGGATGAAAAAAACCCTCGCAGCGTGAAAGGCAGAGAATGATGCCTGGCCTGGTTTCATTCGTCTAACTTTACGTGTCATCAGTTTGGATGCGTAAATCAGAGCGAGTTGTCTAGACGCCTTTTATAGTCGATGGAGAGAAAGAAGAACTTCCTGGGTGCAATTCAGCCCAGCTGGGAGAGATGAATTGTGCTCTAGAAGGAACCATCTCTCTTTCCCGACCATAAAGCAAAGTTGCGGCAATAAAGCAGCTCAGACATAACCGCCTACCTCTCAGCGAGCTGCAGTTAGCTGAGAAAAGTCCCACTCAAAATAACCCACAAACAAGTGCCAGCTTCCCTAAACAGCTCTTATGGAGTAACAAAATAAAAGCATCCAGGAGAGAACCACATCTCAACAACACGATTCCCACCAATCTCAAACCAGCACAAGCCCCTGACCACGGTGAAGTTATCTGATCTGGGGAAAGACCTGCTCCAAACCCCGGCTTTAATGCACTGGACCAGAATTTGTGACCAGAATTTGGGGTGGGGTATGCTAGAGGAACTGTGCTCACTCGGGTTTTGGTTTTGCAGCAGCAGAGAAGGTGGACAGCATAAAGATGGTCAACAGCCAGCTGAATATGAGCCAGCAGTGTGCCCAGGTGGCCAAGAAGGCCAACAACATTCTGGCCTGTATCAGGAACAGTGTGGCCAGCAGGACCAGGGCAGTGATCGTCCCCGTGTACTGGGCACTGGTGAGGCCCCACCTCAAGTGCTGTGTCCAATTTTGGGCCCCTCACCACAAGAAAGTCATTGAGGTGCTGGAGTGGGTCCCGAGAAGGTCAACGGAGCTGGTGAGGGGTCTGGAGCACAAGTCTTGTGAGGAGCAGCTGAGGGAGCTGGGGGTGTTCAGCCTGGAGAGAAGGAGGCTGAGGGGAGACCTTCTCGCTCTCTGCAACTGCCTGAAAGGAGGGGGTAGCCAGGGGGGGTCGGTCTCTTCTCCCAAGGAACAGGCAATAGGACAAGAGGAAATGGCCTCAAGTTGTACCAGTGGAGGTTTAGGTTGGATTTTAGGAAACATTTCTTCACAGAAAGGGTTATTAAGCATTGGAACAGGCTGCCCAGGGAAGGGTTTGAGTCCCTGTCTCTGGAGGTATTTAAAAGATGTGTAGATGTGGTGCTGAGGGACATGGTTTACTGGTGGACTTGCCAGTGTTTGGTTGATGGTTGGACTCGATGATCTGAAAGGTCCTTTTCAACCTGATGATTCTATGATTATTCTACAAAAGAGGCTGCAAACCCTCCCAGGGTGGCATGGGCTGTGCCGTGCCAGGAACAGCCCCTGACTCCCGGAGATGCAAGGAGACACCACTGAATTACAAAAGGACCAGAATGCTGCTGCAGATTTTCATTACCAATGAGGTTCCACCTTTTCCTCCTTTTCAAACATGGAAAATTTCTGAAAATATTTCCTCTGCTTCATTGGAGGCTCCACCAGCACGTACACACACACACGTACTACACACACAGTCATTCCCCAGGTTTGCTTTTCAGATTTCCCTATTGACATTCCCCCTCCCCTTCTTCCCTCCGTCTCCTGCTCTTCGCTTCCCACACTCCGTGGAGGCACCGGCGCCACTCGAGTCTTTATAACACTCACCATCTCTGGGAGACCCAGGGCTGCTTTGAAAAATAAATAAATAAATAAATAATTTAAAAAAAAAAAAAAGGAAAAAAATACAGGGAAAGGGAGCAGAGGAAAAATGAGAGACAGTGAAATAAAAGAATGCATGTCAGCTCCAACCCGCTGCCGCGCCGGCATGCACACGGGTTGCCTTTTGCTCGGCGCACATCAATGCCTCTTATCCTCCGAAGTTATTTCCCCTGGAGTGAACCTATCAAAGATTTTCAGCCTCTCTGGAGAGAGCAGTTCCAGATAACACTGGATTGCCTTGTCAATTTTTGCCTACCAGGCTCTGGCAGCATTTTCTACCTGACACTCTGATCTTGACACACACGTACAGAAGAAACGTGTGTGTGTGTGTGTGTGTGTGTGCGTGTGTGCGTGTGTGTGTGTTTCTGGAGCTGCTTTGCAAGCAACGCAGCTGCCTTTAGACTGCAGAGAGGAAGGGAAAACCCGGTAACGCCTGGCATCTGTATAGCACCCTGCTCATCTGTGATTCCTGCAGTGTCTTGCCCTCCTTGTAATTACAGTAATTAATATAATTATACTACTAATAATGATTATTATTTAGGGTGTGCCAGATCTTTCCTAATACAGCTCCTTCCCTGGAAATCCTAGGCCTATATTTGTAAAAGCAGTCACTGTAAGATTTTCAAATAAGTGCTCCCCAGCAAAATCCTGCTGCTACAACAGCTGGGAATTCCGAAATATCCATCCCCTCTCCTCTCTTTGCTGCGGGAGCAGCGCTGGAAGGACCAGCCCCTCCAGCAGGCTCCTAGAATGTCTCTGAAGGTTCAGATAGGTCTTTCTGGTCACTTGGGATTTTTTATTTTTGGGTGGAGGGGAGAGATTGGTGAGATGTGAGGGTACTGACAGCCCACCTGGGTGGTTTGGTCAGCCTTCGTCACCCAAGGTGCTAAGGCAGTGGCTGGGGGGAAGAGAGACTCCATGCAACCCCTAAATCAGCATCCCAAGAAGCCGTGTAATTACGAGGCTCTACCTAGAGCGCCCAGAGCTCATTAGTTTCAGCAATAAAACAAGCAGTTTATAGGTGCCGTAACTCACACTGGACTGAAGGGTGGGCACGGTGCGGCACTGCAAGGCACAGCTGCTTGCCTGCAGAGTCGGCCCCGACCAAGAGTTTTCTAAAGCTCCAGCATAGCTGATGCCTCCTGTGCAAAACTGGTCCCCCGAAATATAGAATCTTATGTGCCAGTTGATGACGACTTCTTATTTTGTGTTTTCCCCCCAGGCTCTTATGCCCCAGTATGACGTAGACCCAGCTCCAGTGGGGATTGTGGTCACCAGCTCAGCTCCTACACTGAGCAAGAGGACAGTGGCAAGAAGTGACTCTGGTGTGTCACCCAACTGTCTTCCTCCTTCTGTGGCAATGGTTTCCTCAGCAGATGCACGGGTGATAGAAATCATTGCTCTGTGGTTAAACATAGCCCTCAATTATTTGTACTCTATATATGATCTTCCATCTTTCTGCATATCACCCAGGTCGTGCCCTGGAAGTAACATTGTGAGACACCCCCAAAGTCTTAGTGGTGTGGGAGGAGGATCCCTGAATGCAATTTATGGACACTCTTACCAACATTAAGCCATAACATTTCCACATAAGTCCAATAAAGTCCTATGCGAGAAAGGGAGGCCCAGAACCACCTCAGGACCCCTTGGATACTTGGGTGAACCACCAAATCTAGGAACCCACCATCAGCATCATGTCAGGACTCCACCCCCTTGTAATCTTCAGCATCCACACTGGTTTTGCCCCAAGGATGTGCCTTCTCCAGCAGTGACTGGAGAAGCAGGAGGAAGGCAAAGGAGAAGGTCAGTGAGGCAACTGTGCTAGGGAGGGAGAGCATGGCTGCTGCATCTGTTGAAAACACCTGGTGATCCAAACCGGACCTCAGGGCTTGGCTGCTTTCAGACAGTGCTGCTGTTCCAGCTGCAGCAAAAGCATTCTGGGCCCCCCAGTTCAAGAAGGACAGAGAACTACTGGAGAGAGTCCAGTGGAGGGCTATGAAGATGGCCAGGGGACTGGAGCACGTCTCTGATGAGGAAAGGCTGAGAGCCCTGGGGCTGTTCAGCCTGGAGAAGACTGAGGGGGGATCTCATCAATGCTCATCAATACCTAAACGGTGCGTGTCAAGAGACTGGGGCCAGACTCTTCTCACAGTGGTGCCCCATGACAGGACAAGAGGCAATGGGCACAAACTGGAACATGGGAAATTCCATCTCAAGTTGAGAAAAAACTTCTTTGCTGTGAGGGTGGCAGAGCCCTGGCACAGGCTGCCCAGAGAGGTGGTGGAGTCTCCGTCTCTGGAGACATTCCAAACCCACCTGGACGCGTTCCTGTGCCACCTGCTCTGGGTGACGCTGCTCTGGCAGGGGGTTGGACTAGACTATCTCCAGAGGTCCCTTCCAACCCTTACCATTCTGTGATTATGCAATTCTGTGATTCCATTGACCCCACGCACAACCACACAAACCCAAACACTGCCATAAGGTCCATCACACTCCCATGGGTGTATGGGCCACTACCAGGCTTGTCTATAGAGGCTGCTGGTGTACAAACAACAAGCAGACCATGCGGGCAGTAGAGTCACACTGCGTGGTGTCCATATGGGATCTTCTGGCCACTGAGAGACACATGTACAGCAAATGATGCCTGAAGACCTCAATCTGAAACCAAGAGCTCTGTTTGAAGCTCAGCAGCACAATATAGCCCCTCAATAGCACCTCCAGCCCTGGAGAGGACAGTTTTAATTGCAAGCTTTGCTCAAGGGCTCACCTGTGTTACTTCAGCCCTGTAAATACAGATTGGAGACCTGGGCTTCTGGCTAGTTCATTCTGTTTCCCCTCTGGGAGTTTCAACATTTGTCAGTTCCAGGAAGATCCAATAACATTTTAAAGGCAGGATGTGAAATTGGATTATGTGGGCCTCAGCCTTTGAGCAGAGAAGAGGTAGCTCTCCTTAAAGGCCAACAGCAATCTTTCCTTTTTCCCTGCCTGGGACCTTCACTGAACCTTGAATGGCGAAACACATGGTTATTCCATTTCACCTTGCAGCTGGCTTGCTGTAATTGATTATATTTGTCAGCTTACTTTTTCTTTTTATAAAATGCCGTGAATGGATTCATGCTGCACGTACGTGTAAACCACAGTCGCTGCCCTGCAACAATAGCTCCCTGTGATTCTCTGCTTTGAGCTCACAATGGGAGAGATGCATCCAAACAGGACAGAAAAATATTGCTTTATAAACCTGAAGTAGGTGTGCAGCATCTAATCCAGCCATCCATCATCTCTCTGCTCTAATCTGCCTAAAGTCAATGGGGACAGAGAGGGAAGAAGCAGGCAACAATAACAGTATCATGGTAACGGTGAGAGCGATGCTGGAGTGGATTGCCTGCTCCGAGAGCCCAGGGAGGGGTGTGCAACCTCACACGCAGCTTCCCCGGGCTGTGTGTCCTGGGGAAGCATTAATCAGATACAAAAGGGCACGTGTCACAGAGGAATAACTCTGCTATTATTATTATTTATTTCGTGTAATGCTCCATCTCTTTAGTCGGGTCAGAGCCTTGGTCTTTTCCTTCAAAGCCTGAAATAGCTGGAGGCGTGCATGGCTAAGAGTATATTCTGCAGCCCCGTTTTCAGCTCTGCTCAGGGATGGCACTTTGTAGTCAGGCAGCTCCTGCCGCGTCCCCAGCAGCTTGGGCAGTTGGGAGGTCACCGTGCCACTGGATGTGCCGTGGAGCCAAGGGTCCAACTCAGAGAAGGGAGATTTGAAGCATCCTTCCCTCCCGCCAACCCCGGTAGACATTCCCTCGGCACACGACAGCAGCCCTCATCCTGGCAATGCCTAATGTGATGGTACAAAGTGAAATGCAGGCAAGATTAAAAGTAAAAATTATCCCTGGCAGTTTCAGCTTTGCAAAACCTGCAGTTTCGCCCCAAATAGAATTTCAAAGGGAAGGCTGGAATGAACCAGCTCCCTGCTCTGCTCTGAGAGCCGTTCCTGGTGTCATCGCGAGCTGCAATCACAGCCCATCACTCCTCCTGTCTCCTCCTGCACCGGGACATATCCGATGATGGCAGAAGGAAGGGTGTTGGGCCAAGGGGTGCGACTCAGACCTGCTGAAAAAGACACCACCTGATGTGAACTCAGAAGAAAAATGAACCATCTGGGGTTTGCTCCTATGGAAATGGAGCATAAAAGGCACAACTTCATCTCCTTAGAGGGTTGTTGTACTCCTCTAGTCCTTTCTGATGTCCAGGTACCCAGGAAGAAACGAAGGGAATCTGCAGTAGGAATTAACAGGTTGCAGAGTAATTACCCAAGGAATAGGGTCTTTAGAAATACTTTCAATAAAAAACAAACTAACAAACCAAAATGAAACAAACTCAAAAAAAAACCAAACAAGGAGCACTTTGGGGCTGCATCCTTCTCCTCACTCCTCCCATCTCGGTCACACGATGCAGGCTGCCTTCTGGCAAGAGGCTGCAAAGACAAGAAGGGAGGAGAGAGCAGAGCAAACACACGTGCCCACGGGCCATGTTGCACTGCTGCGTCTCTCAGTGGCTTTGCAGGAGCTGCAGGGACGTGACAGCAAAATGCAGCAACTGGAGCTCAAGAGCCGCCAGCATCATGATGGGGGAGTGTGAATAAGGGACACAGAAGCCATTAACGCGGGGTAGATGCTGAAGCAGCCTTAATGCATTTGCGAAACCGGTGCCTGACACTGCATAAAACCGTGCGTTGGGAAATAAAGACAGTGCCGGGTTGAAGTTTGGCAGGGTGTGATTTGTGTTCGCTAATGTACAGTCTGCAATAGCAATAGAGAGAAATCCTGGCTCATTCCAAAGAGAGAAATCCTGGTATATTCCTGCCTTTGCATCAGTAAGGCATTTTGAGGGGTGCTCAGTCTGCATCTGGGTGGCAGAGGTGGCTCCCATTCTGCTGTCTCTGCTCCCCTGTCACGACAGGTCTCTCCAGTTACCGCGTTGAAGTCTAAAGGCTTGGCTCACCGGCAGATCGTCACACTCAGTGCTTCTTGGATGGGACCGAGCCCAAATCCATTCTCTGTGGTTTGATACCCAGCTCTGCCTCTGCTATTAAACCTAAATAACAAGCAAGTTTAGTGGCTGCAAAAGCTGCCAGGCCATTGCAGCTTAATTTAGTCACATAGCAGGTGCATTTTGGGAAGTGTTTTTTGCAGTCTTTCCTCACACGTGTATTCCCACAGCCTGCCTTAGAGGTTAACCCGTCCCTGCCGGATCAGGAGTCTGCAGACCAGTCCTTTCCCTGTCTGGTAGCCAGCAGAACATCTCTTAAACCGAAAGAGGGGAGATTTAGATGAGATATTAGGAAGAAATTCTTTACTGTGAGGGTGGTGAGGCACTGGAACAGGTTGCCCAGAGAAGCTGTGGCTGCCCCATCCCTGGAGGGGTTCAAGGCCAGGTTGGACGGGGCTTGGAGCAACTTGGTCTAGTGGGAGGTGTCCCTGCCCAGGGCAGGGGATTGAACTAGATGATCTTTAAGGTCCCTTCTGGCCCAAAACACTCTATGATCCTATGATTCTGCAGGGAGTCTTTGTGCTGGAGGCGTGCAGCTCAGACATGTCCCCTGGTGCCATTAGAGGGTCTCATAGTGGGTTTGAGAACTGGTGACCAGCCTCAGATGCAATCTGAAAGCAGAAGAAGTCCTGGATGGATGGATGGATGGATGGATGGATGGATGGAGATGTTACCCAACATTCATCACTGCCTAAACCCCAGAATTATCATTACAATGTCCTATCCATCAGGGCCCCACTGTGGATGCCTGGGAAAGGGACCTCTACATTTAAGAGGCACTCAGAATTGTTGTTTTTCTTTCAGGAATTTGTCCACTAGCTTTTTGAACCTGTGCAGATGTCTGCCGTAAGAAGGTAGCCGGCAGAACAACTTGCTGCCTGAAGGATGTCCTTGTGTTTGTTTTCAGCTTGCTTTCTGCAAAGTGCTGTCTGCCTGGCAGGGTTGATGCCTCCTTGTTCTTGTGTCAGAAGAGGTGGCGAATGAGCTTTGCCTCTTCATTCCTCAGTGGCACTTATGGTTCTACAGACGTCTACTCTCAGCCATCTCTTCTTTAAAGTAGTTGCGTTGCTTTATGCTTCAGGATGTCATTTCTGGCTCTGAGCCACAAACTGAGCAAGGTTTGCAAGGAAACTATCTTTGCAATGCCCGTGCTCCTGGCTTTGCTACAGCCTCCAACAGCAACTTGCTTTGCAGCAAACCACTTGAAGCTGGATTCACCTCTTCTAACTCTGAATTTGAGTCAAACATAGATTCCTGCTTGAAAGAAAGACAAATCCTTCAGTAGGCTGTGGTGGTTTTGGCCAAATTGGCCAATGGCTGGCGACAGATGCTCTCCCCCCACCTCTCGCACATGGAGAGGAGGAGAAGAGATAAAGGGATTCACGACTTTAGAAGAAACCAAACTACTTTAATTAAATATTAATAATAAAATAAAAAGGAAATAATGAAATAGATACAGCATATACAAGACCGTATTAAGCTCCCAGGATGACGTCACCGGCAGGCACTGGGGAAGTCCCAGGCTGGACTCAGCGATGGGTGGGAACTGGGTTCCAGATCTGGAGTCAGGAACACACGGATCGGGATCAAAGGCAGATGAACAGACAGGGTCCTCCTCGGACGTTGGTCATTGAAGGAAGAGAGTTGACCCTTTGATCCCTCAGCTTTTAGACTGAGCATGGGGCAGATGGGATGGAATAGCCCTGTTGGTCAATTTTGGGTCACCTGTCCTGTCCAGTCCTCCCTGCAGGTGGGACCCCCCCTACGCTTTTCCACTTCCGACCCTCCAATGGGGCAAATAACAAAATGAGCCGACCTTGGTTGTTATAGCAATAAGTATAAGCAGAAGCCTCACTGTGTACCATTCCTTGGCACAAACTGTAAACATTGATCTTATCACTCTAAGAACGAACGTTTTTGGCCCAACATGCTGTTAATTTCAGAGAGTTAGAAGAGGCCTAGCTAAGAAGTAAAATTACTGAAGAGAAAGTTGGTTCTGTTTTACATCAAACCAGGACATAGACTGTCAAGGGACTTCAGCCACCAGTTCTCCCAGAGACACCATTATGGTAGCCTGCTGAATCCCACAGGTAGGTATGGTCAGGGGTGGCCAATGCAGCCTCCTCCCCACACGCCTCCGTTTGCCCGTCTGTACAAACACAGGCAGCTTCCCCACCTCACGGCATTATTTAGAAACTCAATTAGTTAATGGCTGCAAAGTGCTGGTAAGATGGATAGCACTATAGAAACACTGTTCCCGGGAAGTACTTACACTATTTATTTTTTTTAAAAAAAGAAAACCATCTGACAAATCTGTAGCTAGAAGGGCCAGGATGTCACGAGATGGACACTGAATACCTGAGAAAGAGACAGGAATTATAATTCATCTTCCAGTTGGCATTTGTTTCATTTTTTAGCTCCACTTCGGCTTGAATGCTCAAGAACAAGGTAGGAGGAAGGAGTTTTGTTACCGACTTATTCATGTCTCTTGATGAAGGGCAAGAAACCCTCCAGTGCACCTGTCTTCACGTTGCTGCTTGTTAATGGTTTTACTATTTCTAAGATAAAAAGCAGGCAGGGGGAAAAAAAAAAAAGGAAAAAAGGTGAAAAAGACCTTCTCGGATTATTTTTGAATATCATAAAGAAGTAGAAGGGAGCGTTAACCCTGTTACTGTTCTTTTGTGAGTCAAAACAGGTCAGGAAGATGCAAACTTCCCTCCAACAGGTATTTGCTGTGCTTTTTGGCCCTTTCCCTTGCTGCAAGCCTGGACGGCGTCACTAACCAGTACACAGCACTTCAGGCTTCTTTGAGGTTTTTCTGCAGGCAGCTGCGAGCCGTCATCTCTGCTGTTTGCACAGCTGAACGCCTGTAATACCTGAGTCAGGGCTGAGCACAGCGCAAATCCCCCCAGCTACCAGGAAATCCAATTTTATGGACACGGCTAAATTTGTGTGATGTGTTGGTGGATTAATTCATGAAGATCATTGCCTTCTCAGTACTGTAATTCGAGCTCTTTTCTTACAGGGGAGAGAGGCAGGCACACGGATATTTTCACATCATGGGGCCAGTCAACAAGTGTCACAGTGGGATGCAGAAGCAGCATGTAAGATTGTGCTTGGCCGAAGGTCAAAACGACTACTATAGTGCTGCATGGGATTGGTCAAAGGTTTTAAATGAGCAGCCCACACAGGTTAATTCTGATTTCACGGATATTGATAGGTCAAAAGGCTTCTATTGACTCCGAAGACTATATGTATGTATTGTCCATTCTGAGATTCTTTTCGTGGACAGATGTAGACTGGCCTAAATCAATAAGTCACACCTGCTTTGTGGGTCAAGATGGAGAGGAAAAGCTTTTATCTGGGAGGCGACAGTCTGCTTACAGTGTGATACTGCCCCATGTCCTTCTGCTCTTTGCATTTATTCAGTGCCTTTTCCCTCCTTGCCCTAGGAACACTGCAGGTTATTGCTGTGCCTTTCTGGTGTCCCCGGTCAGCACCACTCCAAAACCATTTATCCCTGAACAGGTAGCTTCGCCTAGAAGGGCCTTCCCAAAACAGGTATAGAATCGTAGAATTATAGAATAATTTAAGTTGGAAAAGACCCTTAGGGTCATTTGGTCCAACTGTTAACCTGACACTGCCATGTCCACCACTAAACCATGTCCCTAATATCAGCATTCTTGCACTTTTTCCATTAAAAGGAAAGACAGAAAACTTCACCCCCAGCCCGTGCAGGCCTATTTAATGGTAGCGTGTCTCCCAGAGACTGGCAGATAATTGGTATTTTCATCCTCCTTTACTTTGATGAGAAAGCTGAGGCCCAGCACAGCTGTGATTTGTGGAAGAAGCAGTGTGGGTTTCCCCACACCCAGCATCCCTCCAACCTATGTTTCTCCATCTTCACAAGGGTTGTTCTACTGGTCCTGCAGTGGGAGGACCCACCACAGCCAGCAATGTCCCCACCAATGTCATCGTTGCCTTCAGCCTTCATCTGACAGACATGAGACGTGTGTTTCCTCCAGCTCCTGACCGTGCAGTATGTCCTGCACTTCCCCTTGTGCAACACAGACAACAAGGTCTATGTCCACCAAGAAGCTAGACATCCCTTGGGTCAGTCCAGCATCTAAAGTATCAGGATCACAAGCAGCTCATCGCAGCAGTTATTGCAGTCATGGACCAGAAAGTGCCAAGTAACACTGCAATGCCACCAATGGCATGGGGTCACCAATTCAGGAATCTCAGTGGGAAACATTGTTTACACATTTTATTTGTCTTTCCAGTGAAATGCACATGAACAGGGACCTAGTTAAAAGTGATACTTTATTGGGACTAAAGGGGAACCTCAAGAGTTTTGGGGTCTTTGGGAGCTCAGCTCAATGGGATCCAACATCCGAAATCTCCAGAGGCCACACAAGTCAGAACCTCTCTGAAAACGGGACCATCAGTTTGATGTTGGAGTGGATCTCAAAGCACATCAGGGAAGATGGAAGAATAATGTTTGCTCTGTTTCACGCATGGAGAGAAAGACAAGGGCAGCAGAGACATAACGCATCTCAGGCTACGTGGGATCAGCTGCAGATTTAGAAATAGACCTAAGGAAAGGGTGGTGCATGTATGAGTGTGTATGTGCAGACAGGGATGGAAGGGAACTGGTCCCACTAAAGTGACAGGTAGAACCTCCACTGTCTTCTCCAGAGCAAGGATTTCATCCAGCAGCTCAAACCCTCTATGACTTACAAGAAAATCCTTCATATAAATACTGTTCAGCCCTAACGACCAGCAAGTGTTGCTGGTTCCTGCATCTCACCTAAGGCCGTCATTCCTGAACAACGTCCCACAGCGTCTGCAGGGAATCACTGGAGCTTTCCAAGCCTTGATGGGATTCCAGGAAATGGCAGAAGTAAAAGCCTAAAGTGGGTTTGATCTGATGGAGGCTCATCTTAGAAGAAGGAAGGAAAAAATCTGCACCAGATGATAGGAGGAAGGATGTCATACCACCCCAAAAGACACCTTAAACATCTTACAGACTGAGATACCCATAGGCATACAGTCTGTTCTTCCTGCTCCCAGTTTATGCCCAGTCTCTCCCCATCCATCTCTTTTTCCTTTTAAAATCTAATTTCTCTAAGCTTCTGGAAGCAGTCAGACATTGGACTCAATGATCTCAAAGGTCCCTTCCAACCATGAAGATTCTATGGTTCAAGAATGACCTTCCACCGCCTCCATTAAAGTCTGTCTCCCTCTCCTGTTCTTCATATACCTGTTTATATCAGTTTCAGAGGGATGGAGAAGGCCCACTGAAAGTGTTTTTCTGGGATATTTTTTCACAAATTAGACCATTAAACCTAATGTATGATATTAGCAAAGAGTGTGGTATTAAACAGAGTAGTATTTAGCACATAAAATATATTTAGAATATTAGAGAATGGGATCATTTTCTCTTTATAATCCTTCAAATGCATTGGAAAACAGGGGAGAAGTGCATTAGCTGCAGGATCAGGTTGTGATTCAAGGCTGAAGAGTTAAAGCTCCCTGGACCACTGTAATTTTGACCCCTTCTCCAAATCATTATGCTAGGACACAGGGCCTTTCATTACTTGAGAATATAACATTGGGATTTGGGAGCTTTAACTCTGCATTTTCTGGCTCTTGTGGGTTTAAGTCATAATTTAGTGTTCCATTAAAATAGTCCTTTTCCTTATTTTTCTTCCCAAGGAATTAACTTGGAGAGGTTTTAGAGAGTAAAAGGGGAAATTAAAAATGTGGGGAAACTGGAGAGATTGTCTCTGTTCTTACATGAAAGCCTTTTTGGGGGTACTTTAAGGGAAGGTGAACACACCATAAACTGCTTTGTTCAGGGTGAATGATGTTATGAGACCTTTGTACAAATAAGAATTGGATCCAGGATGTTCATAAAGACAAAGAAATAAGCCTATCAAAGAAACTTCATTTTGACTCATGCAAAAGTATGTTTCAAAATACGTAAAAAGCACTACTTTGTGATTTTAGTAAAGAGGATTTTTCCATCTTTCTGTCTTTCCTCTGAGCTCAGCTCTCCTCAAATCCTTCCTTCCTTGTTCTTTTACTGAGTAGTTTCTGTGATGCCCTCTGGTCCTACAGCATGCACTTGCCCCATTTCTCCAGTGTTCCTCTGAGAAGCCTCAGGGTTTTGATTTAAAGATCTTTGATACAGAAAACGTGTATCTATGGCTTTGTAGAACACTGGACAAATATGCATTTGTTATTTATTTTTATGGCTTGTGGGCAGGGTTGTAGGTAGGTACACCATCAAGTCCACAACACCGTTGTGCTAGATGTTTCTCATCCATATGCTACATACCCACCTCATCTGAGAGAGCCAAGGGGTATGTTGTCCTGCTGTTAGATGGTATTGTAAGCAAGGGATAGACCATGGGTCACTTATCAAGGTTTCTTTGTGCACTTGCTTGGACATCATGACACCTCCTAAGTTGTCCAGGCATAAACTGGTACCAATTTACACAGGGTCCCTTTCCATTCCTTGCATCAGGCGCAGGACAGTGATGCTACACCAAGAAAGCTAGTGGAAGTCTAGCTCTGGTGTTCCCACACCAGTTGCAATACCATCTCTTGCTTGCAATGCAAGTATATCCCAAAATGTATGGCATATTCAGCAGGGAAAACAAATAAGCAGATAGCTGGAGGAAAGAACAGGGTGGCAATCGTAGCAGGCATTGAGAGAAGATTGCATGGATTATCTAGGAGCACATCTGGGTATATGCAATAATCCAGGAAGGAGCTGTAACAATAATCTGACACTATTACTGTTATTATTAATATTATAAATATTAATTACATGTTGAATACTGACATCAATCCCTTTCCTACCAGCATGACCTCAAAATCTACTGGAGATCCCAAAGCAGAGGCTTCTGTTGTCTTCAACGTCTTTTGGACGAGGTCATTTCATCCACTGGAAAAACTTGTTGCATTTTGGAGCTGTAACAAGAATATCAGTAAGAAAAAAAAAAAGCAGAGAGAGAGTTAATAGAGTGATCTGCTGTGTGAGGTCTGAAAAAAACAAACACTTCTGTGAAATAAACGGGAACAAATGTTAACGCCACTGATGGTATTTGCAAAAATGGCAGCTATTGGCCAATATTCTCTTCCTCATCATTCCTCATTTATGGAACAAAATCAGACATTATCTTCAGGGATGTTTTCAGATGTAAATGGATGACTAGGCATGTTCAGATTATTTTTGCCATCCCTAGTGTTTATGTTTCATATCATTTCACGGGCACACTTCAATCAGATTGCATCAAAACTCGTGGCCAGATCAGGGGTGTTTTGACTGAAATGAAGATTAAATGTTACTCAAGATGATTTACAGCCGTCCAAAACTAGATCTAGAAGGAAACTGAACCATTTGTCTGGCACTTTTAGGGCCTCGTGGGTAGGAAGTTCTGTGCAGATATATATTTTTTATTTCTATAGTCTTACAACCGCTCACTAATGAGAACAATTTCTCACATCCTTGCTGTATGTAAGACACCAGCATCGCAGCCCTTCAACCATGGGGCTAGTTATGGCCACCTTTACATCTGTGCACATCCACATTAACTGACGGAGCAACCAGAGTCTGAATCAGACCCAGAGCTTCAGGTCTGCAGAGTCACCTACCAGCCGTGTCCTCCTCTTTGACATCCAGGCTGTTCGCACTCGACTTGAATCATACCCAAACACAGCCAAGCTTTGAAAGGCCTGAGCTCTCAATTCAAGTTTTTCGGGCTATCTGTAGGTTTTTAGCATATTTTTTCGCCTGTCTCTGAGTTACAGCAGGTATCAGGACTTTAGGTAAGAAAAAATTTCAGCAAGGCTTTGTTACTTGAAAAGGAGACATTAATTTGCGATCTGATGGGCATCACCACAGTTATGCCCCGTTCAGAATTTTCCAAAAGTAATCGGTGGTTGAGACCTTTGTGCCAGGGAAGGATTCAGATGGGGTCACCATGTGAGCTGGGTATTTTAGAGATAGCAGGAATGCACTGGCTGTGCACTTTCCTTGGTCCTTTCATCTCTGAATGAGTTTTGATGTTGATGATGTTTTGACGCTTGATCAGGTCTGAGTGATTCTTTGGGAAATTCCTTTTTTTTCCATGGTGCACAAGCCGACAGATGGATGAGGGAGAAAAAAAATCATGACTCTCCTGTGGATTTGGTGTCTCAGGACAAAAGTGTAAACTATTTTCTTTGCTGATGAGTCTGGTGGTGCAGGGAAAAGGCAAGTCAAGGAGTCATGCTGCCAAAGGAGAAGCATCTTCTTCATTTGCTGTAACTTTGCAATCCCTGCACAGTGCCAATGGGAAAGCTTTGGGATTTTTACCGCTCCTCCACAAGATGGGTTGGAACTATCCTCCGTATATAACTGGGGAAACCACATCCAAAGAGGGTGCCTCGGTGCACTGCATGTCCTCCCAATGACTAACTTTAATTAGATTTTTCATCATTATTTTATTTTACACTGTTGATTCACATCTCACAGAGCTTTGCTGTTCCCGACTCCCTGTCCTCAGCTGATGAGAACCGGGGCTGTGCATCTGTCTTTCACTGCTGTCGCATGAAGCGAGTCCTCTATGTTGCATACAGATGAGACTTGGCTCTCGCCTGCGTGGCAGCCAGAAGGAAATCCGCAGGAATCACGGCTCCCCAGGTGTAAAAGTATGGGGGGGGGGGGAAATTAAAAAAATACCAGGCTCACAGTTTGCAGAGGATTGGCGGAAGGCAGTAGTGCCGCTCTGCCAGCGTTTGTGGTTTTACTGCCAGCCCCACAGTGTCTAGTGGTGTCTCGAACCAGTGAAAGGATTGTTATGCTAAAAAGCGAACGCCTTGTGGTTGTCGCTAAGGAGCAAAGCTAGGACACGTGAGCCCTCAAGGGTGCGAACGCAGAGGGCTGTAGAAGGACCCCAGGTGTCACTGCTTTTCAAATCCTGAACTGTTTCCTTTTTGCACTTGGGATTGGCAATGGTAAGATTAATGGCTGGATTGTACCTATGTTCTCCAAAGTTTCTTGCGATAATGTCTGATCCCTGAAGATTATCCCTACATCTTCTTCAAACTCTTTCTATTTAAACATTTCCTTTACAAAGTCAGCTTTCAACCCTGCATTTGAGAAACATATTAAGCTGTTTTGTCAGAGAAGAGACACATATCAGAAAAGGGCCCTTTCTGCAGCATGTGCCTCAGACCTCCCCAGCTTCTATTTATGCTGCTTTTGAGCATAAGGATAGTTTGCTTTTATCTGTCCAATGGATTTCTGTTGCTGTGATCATTTCTCCCCTGGGAAAGGAGTCTGTGGCTCTTTCCACCACCACAGAAACACAAAAGACCCCTTTTCTTTTTTTTGTCAAGGAGCCAATGTCAAGAATTTCCTGCTCTCTCACCTGGGGGTAGTGACTGACCTGGAAAGAACATCTCAATTGAGTATTAGTTTCCCCAAATGAAATATCACTTACCCGCTTCTTTGTAGTGCCAGTAATACGAATGGCCTCCAACCACTATAATTGCTTCGTGGTACATTGAAAAAAGAAGGAGCAGCTTTGCTGATTTGTGGTTTAGAAGAATGTACGATATATGTGTCTCCAACTGATATTAAAGATGACAGATTGAAATCTGAACCGCCAAAGATGTGCACGGCAGATGACAAATTGCCCCCCAACTTGGAGAAGAGTTGGATCGTGGCTCAAAGTGCAAGGGAAAGGCAAACAATGAAAGCCAGAAGACCAATGCGTAGTCTCCACAATTAGCGTAAGCATCCATCCTACATCTGCGGAGTGCTTTCTATTTCCATATGGATGTAAGTGAATTAGTGTGCTGGGGGCTGATAGCCCCATTAGGTAGCCTGCTTTCCTTTAATGGTTTGATAAAAGGAAGGTGACAAGAAGATAGATAGAGATAATACTCCAGGCTTCTTGCAGTAGAACCATTATCATTAACAGCATTAATTAGCCTATAATACACTGTACAGAAGCACCAGATATGACCAGTCTAAAGGGAAGTAACCTGACAATTGTCAGTAACATGATAGCTTAGCATTAGCATATCCTGATCATTGAATATCTTTATCTTCCTAACCTGGCCTTTCAAAAAGGGAAGAATTCCCAAGGCTGCCTTGCAGGCAGCATATCTAGCCAAGTCATTAAAAAGACACATGATGATGGAAGTGGGAGCCACAAGGTTGGTAGCAAACTCCGGAACCTTTTGCCATCAAGTCAGCCCATGGAGGACTAGTCCAGTTGTACCCTTTGGAGACTCTTCACGCTTAAGGGCACATTAAGGTGGACTGAACTGCTTCTAAATCTGACAGCCTTTCCCAGCAGAGACTGGCAGTGCCTTTGGAGAGCAACTCTGAGATCTCTGGTAAAAAGAAGTGCAGAGAATAACCCTGAGTTTGCCCATAGGAGGTAAAATATAGAGATACAGACAATTGGAGTATAGCCCTAGATTGGGCGGTTTCAGCCTAAAGTCAACCCTACCGTCCTGCAGATGTGCAGAGATGATAAATTGCATTGAGGGAGAATGACGCATTTTACTGTTACCCCTTGTGAGCAGCTAGCCAAAAACCCCAGGGCTCCTACTAAGAAGAGAAATTAACTGTGGAATCAGTATTTTTTTAAGGTAATCGACTTTCTCTGCAAGGAAGGTATCCAGACACAGAATCACAGAAATACAGTTGAGTCCCTTGGACCAAAGCTGAATCAGGGACATCTAGATCATGCTCAACAGAAATTTATCCAAACTATTTGTGAAAACTGCTAATCAAGGAGATTTTACAGCCTCCCTTCTTAGGCCATTTTAGCATTTTGTTGTGAACATGAATTCTAGTCTCCCCTAGTATCCAAACTAAATCTTCTTTGCTGTAAATTAAGCTCATTTCTTCTTATTTTGCTCCCAGTGGACTAGAAGAATTGCTCTCATCTCTTTTTCAAGTATCTTTAGTCTCCTGGAAGATTATTATTCTATCTCCACTTGGCTTCTCTTCTCTTGGCTAAAGAAATACAATTCCTTCAACCTATTTTGCTGATTACAAAAGTAATCAAACTACCAGAGAGGGTTCCCTTGCTCTGAGCACAAACCCTATCTCAGCGAGGAGCCCTGAGACTTCCTTTCATCAAGCTTTTCTGCATGCTGCTTCTTCAGCCTGTGTGATGCTTTTCCCCGCCAGCATAAACTGCGCTGAAAGGAATATCAAGTTTTAATCTAACTGCTCTCGGTGTCTTAACAGCCCGAGACACGTGGGCTGTGGGATCCCTCCTTGGGTTCTGGGTAGGTCCTCAGGGGCTAGGCTGATACCTGAGCTGGTTTATATTGCCTGACCCCAAAGGTTATCACAGGACTCTGAATCAGCCACGGCTTTGGGACGACCTTCTGAGGGAGTTTCCAGAAAAAGACCAAAAGGATTTTAAACTCAGAAACCCCCAGTTTTATTTAAATAAAACCTTGATTTCTCAGCTATAGGGTGGAAAGAAAGCGACATCTCCAGATGTTTCATCCCAGATGTTAACCTTAGGCTGGAACAAAACTCTCCTTTGCTGGAGGGAGACCTAAGGTTTGCTCAGCCTGGACACCCGTCCTTTAGATGGCCTACATTTGATGAGTTACAGGTCTGTGCTCTATTGTTCTTTTGTCTCACAAACAGCTCCAGTCCAAACAGAAGGGAAGAGTGATTTATTTATTTATTGATTTGGTGATAAAGGCAAAGTTTATGCTCCTGATTCCTTGGGTTGCAGCACTTTTATATCTAAAAGTATTTCTTTGGCTTCTTAAGTGGGTGCTTTGACCAAACAGATCCTTCCAAGTGTCTTCTCGAACACATTCTGTACATGCTCTCGGGCAGACTCCAAGCTCAGCTGCTCTGCCTGTCCATGCAGCCCCCAAACTCCTGGGCACTACACACCCATGACTACAAACAGGCACCTGCTGTCACCAATGACAGTCTGTCTGGTATCATGAGAAATGCACTCATGAAGAGCCTCCAAGGAAGGTGAGGGACAAGTGAGACCAGGATGTCTCCTGGACATTAGACATGGACACTAGACATGGACTTAGACTGGGTATTAGGAAAAAATTCTTCACAGAGAGAGTGGTCAGACACTGGAATAGGCTGCCCAGGGAGGTGGTGGAGTCACCATCCCTGAATGTGTTTAAGAGTCGTTTAGATGTGGTGTTGGGGGATATGGTGTGGGGGAGAGCTCTGTAGAGTGGGGTTGACAGTTGGACTCGATGATCCCAAGGGTCTTTTCCAACCTAAATGATTCTATGATTCTACGTCCTGCAGTGACCAGGTGGACACCCTTCAGCTAGGTATTTGCAGCTCCATTTTCCAGTTCTTCTGTTTCCATGCTGTCCTTCCAAGAGGGAACCGCCTTGGCAATGACCACTGCTTTTCTTGGGAGTACAGTCTCACAGGGAGTTGCAGGGTTGCATTCAAGCCTCTTCATAGAAATGTCTAATTTAGATGCTGTAACCAGCCCGGCATCTACACCAGAGCTTTCTGACCTTGGCTCTACAGACGGTCAGTATGAAGAGCTAGGGCTGATACCTAAGGTAGACACCAGCACAAAGCAGCTGCTTATGGCCCATAGCTTACCCATGGGCAGTTTCCTGACAGAAAGATGCATTCCCACCTGGCACCAAAAGCAGCCTGTGGTCTATCCCACCTATGTTCAAGGATCAGCCGTGGAGGCATTTTCTCACTAACCAAATCCTCCCTGACTGCCTTCACAGCCAAGGGAGAGAAGTAGGCACTCATAGCATGACATTCATCTGACCAAGCATGGATGGCTCCTCTAGGATGGAATGATTCGTGTCTGAAAGGCTCTCAGTGGTGCATGGAGGGAGAGTAAGGGGAGAAGCTCAGTGTGGTGGTGAGATGAATCTCACTTTGGACCTCACCTCTTGCAACAATGGGGCATCGGCACCAGGGAACGATTTATACCAACATTTTGCTGGTCATCTAGTAACTGCTTTAGTGAAGTGCAAAAAGAAATGCTGCCCATTCTGCTCAGGCTGGGGCGTGGGAGAAGGGGAGGAACGAATTCTTCCTTGGGGGATGAAAAATATGGAAAATGAAATAGAGCAGACAGCAGAGAGACTGACAGCTGGAGCCTCCTGGATCTGTTGCTATTGACCGTAAGCTTGGTTAAGGTGGCAGTTATCAGCTATAGTATCATCCCACCTAAAAGTGGAAAGGAAATATCAATACTGAAATGTTAAAGGCACAAAAAAAAAGCAGAGCAGAGAAAGGATGTGAAATAACGGGACTGCAATGATTAAGACAGACAGACAGTGATGTTGCTGCGAGGACTCTCAGCAGTGCTGTGAATGAAAGTCTACATTTCACTGTGAGAAAACACAAAAGGAGGTGAATTTGCTCTTGTGCTGCCTGCAGATTTTGGTAGACTGCAAAACACATCCCCTGGATTCTCTGAAGGAGCTGCTTAGAGGAAATACACAAGTCAGGAGGGTTATTCTCTTTTGCTTACAAAAGATACCTGGGCATAGTACCTACACCTCCAGTTTTGGAGCAAAGGGATGGATCCCCACCTCCCCATGTACATTATAATATCTGAAACGGCTTAAGGTCAGTGGTTTCTCAAGAAGAAAAATGTATTTGGTCCTTGCTGCTTTGAACTTGCTGTATATTTCCCATTGCTTGAGGTGAAAATCTGCCCTGAAACAGTGTACATGCATCAGCATATGTATGCATGTGTGAGCAGGGGTCAGATGGGCACGCAGCTTTGTTATAAATAAAAGGAAAGCGGCTGTCTTCTTGCTTTGTGCTCAGAACCAGGGCTTATTTCCCTAGAGGTCCACATGTCCCATTTTATTTATGATCTCTAATGGCACCATCCCAAACGATGGCTGCTCCACAGATGGGCCTAGTTTCCTGAAGGGGACTGTCCCATGAGTGCAGCTTTTCAGCAGCACCAACCACCTCCTCCTCACTGTATGGTGCCCAGCAGATGTGCTATCATCTGTGGACACCTTAGAGGAGCACCTTGCTTTGGGATGAGGGTGGTTTTATGTTACTCTCTTGAAGAAATACTGGGCATGCACAAATCTTGAGGATGCTTTTGATGCACAAGGCAAAGTTATAAAGTTATATTTCATGCAAAGCATTTCCTTGCAATGAATTTTCAAGATTACAGCTTTTCAGGGCTTTCCTGTACTCAAGATCAGCATCCCACATCCATGGTTCTCCTCTCCTACCCCTACGGCAACTCTTGATTCATGCATCTTGCTTACAGCGCAATTTCACAAAATCTCTTTTCCAGCTGCAAAGTCAGATTAGGAAACCTCTGCCTCACTGTCCAGCTCCTTCTTCCTACATCCACAAAGTGGACCAGGAGAGATGCTTTTGGGACCACACCAAAAACCATGTCACTGGCACACGTGGGCAAAAGACAAACTTCTGGAGCTTGTGGGTGTGGGTTTTTTTGGAAGGAGGGGATGGTGTGGTGGTCATTTAAGGGTTATTTTCAACCAAGGTTATTTAGCAGATTTTCAAAATCATCCCTACTCCAAAAATCAAGCTTGTGATGGAGCAATATCTGCCCTTCCCTCCTAAGATGGAGACAGCTGCTCCCCCTTATTCTTTTACTCCCAGATCAGCCCCTGCAGTCCCATAGAAGTTACAAAAATGAATGGTGACAGCAAGAAAAGCGGATCTGCCCTGCCTATGGAATATCCCCCTCCAAAACCTGTGAGCAATGCCAGTGGTGCTGCTGATGAGGCCAGGAAGAGCCCTTAGGAGAGCATCCCTTCCATCCCCATTCTGCTGAGAAAGCATCCGTGTCCCCCTAAGCACCCCAAGAGAGCCTTGATTTAGGTCTGGCTCATACTGCCCTTTTCAGATGAATGGGAGGCAGAAATGGGGAAAAAATCTTGTTTATAGTGGTGGTCAGAAGCAAGGCCAGGGGGAGCATCTATATATGCGAGACCATTCATACGTGGCTGAGGCTTTGCCTCCAAAATAACATCAAGAGGCATTGGGGTGACAGAAGGCAGCCGCAGCCATCGCCCTCCTTCCCCCTGCAGGCCTAGTTCTGATTTTTTTCTTGCCCAGCTTTCAAGGCTATTTCAGTTCCTAAAGCCAACCCTTCCTGTGCCCTCCACATCTTCCCCCTTCATCTTTCACCATACAGGGGGAGAAACACGAAAGCCGGGTTTCCTCTGCAGAGCATGATGAGAGGGGACCCGTGATTGCAATTACAGCTCTTGAACTAATGATGTGCAAAGACTCTAAATAACGTCAGTCTCTGTTCGTAGGATGGGGATATCCTGTGTTGTCCTAGCTCTGAGTAGCTTGTGAAAGAGAGAAAATCCGTTTTAACAGGGGAGTGTTTCCTCAGCTGGTATAAACCAGCGTAACTTGATGCCTTTCTAAAGGCCAGGATGGATGACGATAGCCCCAGGATGATTTCCCACAAAGCTTCACAGGATCTGAATGAAATGAGCACAATTCATTGCAAGTCCTTAGCAAAACAAGCACACAACTTGGTGCTTAAATTTCACCATCACCGCTATTTTTATGTACAGCCAGCCAGTGCCATATTTATTTTCCCAGAATCATCCCCTGCTTGTTTTACAGGAGCAGGATTTGACATACAGGGTGTTGGGCAAATAATTTGCCCAGTGCTTCAAGAAGTCAGCAAGAGAGTCAGGAATCATGGCCTGGCACCGTGCAAATAAACACATCTGTCCCCTGGCTGCGTGGAAATAGGCAGGCGTGGGATTTAAAGGGTGGTGGTGAATTGGGGGCAGGGAGAAAAGGTGCAAAAAAGGAGCTGAGAACGGTGCCTGTTCAATGAATGTATGTGAGTGGGAGTCAGTTAAAGGCTGGTTTATGGTGACTGCATCACACATCCACATTCATCTTTCTTTAAAACATTTTGAGTTTCCTTTACTCACTACCAAGGCAACTAATTCCTGCAGGAAAACGGGGTTGTAAACAGCAGTGAGCACAGCAACACCACGCCTGTCGATGCACGGTGGCCAAGTGCAGAGCAGTTCAGCAGATATGGAGAAAACTTCTCGGCATCCGGAAAACTCTCACCACCGACCCCGGGGAATGCACAGACCAACCCACTGAATATGCAGTGCAGGGTCCACCCGCGTCGTGCACGGTGCGTCAGATAACGCTGCTCGGATGCTGACGGATGCTCAGACTCTCTCAGCTTCAGCAAACAGCGTTGTCGATGCTGGCAGGCGTTTTCCTTCTCACATCTGACTCCAAACTTCTCCTGCCCTCTCCGCCAGATCAGCTGCTCGGAACAACGGAGGAAGGAGAGGTGGCCTTGGAGGAGCTGAGAGCAGAGAGCGAGCTACACACGGCATCTCAGCTCACACCATTAATGGTATTGATCTGACTTACGGGCACTGCAGGTGGCAGAGCATAGACTTGAACCTTAGCATCCTACCTTGAGCCAGGACAAAAGGAGAGCCCGTCCTCATATGTCCTGGGAGGAGTCCTGAGCCATGCCTCTGCAGGTAGCCCGGCGTGACATGCCGGGGTGGAGGGCAGCTTTGGCTGTCACCTTTCCCAGCAGGGCTCACAGACCTGAAGGAGAGAAGTGCTGGAGCTCAGCTGGCAGAGCTTTGCCTTAGTTACAGCATCGCTGATGACCCTGTGGCCTTTGTGAAAAAGTGTGCTCAGCTCTCGGGCTGGAAAGGTTGGGCACCTCTGGCTGATTTATCTAGAGGCGCTGACACAGACAAGCAAGGTCCCAGCCCAGGGAAGTGTGTGGAAGATGGATAACAGGGCACAGAAATTAATGGGCCATAGGGGAAGGCGGCAGAAAATGTGAGGAAGCTACTGGTACCTGACACTTGCCTTTCAAACATAATTGCCCCTTGTCGGGCTGATGGAGGGATTTGAACCTGGCACTTCCTATGCTGGAAGCACAAATCTCCAGGGTCTGCATGAAAGAGCAAGGACGTCGCTGCACTGCTGACCCATCTCTTCTGCTAACGGCAAGGGTTGAACCTCGAGACTCCAGCCAGACATTCACAATTAACAACATGCACACACAAGAGCATCTCCATATTAACCCATTATCATCATCTGCCCTCGGATGAGCCTAAGAGCAAATGAGAGTTTCCCCACACAGCATCTGCCTCTTTAGTCGTTGAGCAAGTTTAAAGTCACCGTTGGCACAGCCCCTTATTTGTTGCTCTGCTTCAATCCGTAGGCGCTAAGGATGGGTTTCCATCCCACCAGCCACATCCAAACTGATCACCTGGTGCTCCCTCAAGACAAATAACCACAAGTAAGTGCAACTCAGCTTAAAATACAGATGGTAAACCGGTCGGTCAGCCTGAACCCTGGAAAAGCTTCCCCTTCTCCATTGACTAGAAAGGGAAAGAAGGCTGATTAGCTCTGATGCAGTATCTGTATTATCGCTAAAGATAACTAAAGACACTAAAAAGTGATGTCTCATGAAAAGGGAGTCCTAAGCAACAACACCTTAGAAAATCCCACTCTAGGAATAACGCAGAATAGAGATGATGATATGACGATCAATAAAGCAGAGAGGTCCCAACAGTGCTGAAAGAGAAATCCACTACCCATTGCAATGTGAAGTCTCCACCCAGGTGGAGAAGGAGGAGTGGGAATGTATTACTTTGCTAGGTAGGACAATATAATGCATCCCACCATCTGGCTTTGGCCTTTTCTTGGCAAAAGCGTTCTCCAATTATCAAAAGTAACTAGACATTTTTGGGTGCTTCCATTTCATGGGGCCAATTTCATATACCTTAAAAGGGATGGATTTTCAGGAAGCACAAGCCCAACCCTCTGGATGTCAGATCCTTCTGAAGTGCTTCCTACAGGCCACCGAAAAATTAAGTCATCCAAATTCCCTCAAAAGTTGATTTCCAGTCTCTGTACTCCAGTCTACACTTGATTCTTCTATAAGTGCCATCATTTGAAAGGCCTGACCCTTTTCAAGGCTTCTCCATCGTGTTTCATCTGAAGGTTTTGCAACAGATTAAGGACAAATGTCTCTGGTCATTACACAAAGTGGGCTAGAATTAGCTCCCTGGTTTTCAAAGGGAAAGCAGGAGGAAAGTGCAAAGAATAACTGAGAGTGTCTCAAAAGAGTTTGCACAGAGCAAGAATGGTCTCCTGCATCATGGCCTTGGAGGTTTAACTGGGCAGCTCGCCTGCCCTTTGTCTGGGCTCCTCCAGCGTTTCTCCAAAGTCGACGGGCAGCCATCGGATTATATGGTTTCCCAGTATGTTGTGACCACTCCTTAGTATACTGTATTCTCTCTACTCCTACTTCTCCTGGGGTGCTGAGCACTTTGGGCAAGTCCTGACAGTTGTGCACACACCCATCCAAAGTACCATGGATTTGGTGTCATCCCACACCTGTGCAGGATTGAACCCTTGCTGCTCACCTTGGGAATCCAGCCACAAGGAAGTTTTGAATGCTCCCCCCACCCCATTTTCTGCCAACACTGTGATTTGCCTTTCCTGAGACTCACAATAGTATGTGATTTTGATTTTCAGATGAACAATGACAATAAAAAGGTAAGAAGAAAAAGATTCACTTAATTTTCTTTGTTAATGAGAAATAATTTTGTACTCCTGCCTCCCTCCTCCTCCTCCTTACTCTGAGCTTTCACTGATTCGAGGGTCTGTTACTGGGTACTCATTGGAAACAGCTCATTTCTGTTTACTGTCTCTGCAGGAGATATTATTGCCTCTCACAGCTTAAAGTCATGATTTTGTTTCTTCTATTTGTTTGTCTTTTTCTATCTACAGCCTTCCTTCTTGCCTCCATTTCCTAGCTGGAGAGCGCCTGGATATTCAAACTACTTTTGAGAGAAACGTTATTGCTTATCCTTAAGCGTGCAAGATATTAAGCCTGTGTGCAAGACAAGGAGTCATGTTCAGATAGCCTGCTAGAGGTGCCATGCTTTGGAACCACAATGGTGGAGCATCACTAACCAAGTGCTCACTTGGTTCAGTGACTCACCTCCTTTGTAACCCATGGGGTCAAGAGGAGAAAAAGATGCAACCGCAAATTTAACTATCTGCAATTTGAATCACCAGCCTCAATATGAGACCTCACTTGCCTCCCAGTGACAGAGGTAATTGGTTTTAATAAGACCAGGAGGGTTTTCTAGTAGATAGGGAAAGTCCGGCTGCCCTGGACACCAGACAGAAGACTTGTCAGTGACTTCACACATGACCTTCGTTTCCATGGGCACCGAGGTGCCTTTGCAGTGTTTCCACACGTGTAAAATGAAAGTAGGATTTCTCACCTCAACTCTGCCAATTATGAAAGAGCAAGATCCAGCAGCCTCTCCTGGGGAAAGGTAGAGCTTCCTAGGTACTGCTGAGGCCTCACTGCATAGAAGTAACTGATGTGAGAACGGGGAGGCTCATGCATGTTCATGCAGCAGCATAAGGGACACTGTGCCAGGAGACCAGGCTGGAAGATCAAATCATTGGCTGCCTGGCTTATTTAGAAACAACAGTTAAGCTACAGCTCTCAGTAATCAGCTTGATCACTGATAATAGAAGACCATAATACATTTTTATTCCTTTTTTTTGGTTTTTTTTTTTTCCCTGTGCTTGCAGCTAGGAAGCACTCCTGTTTGGCTTTGCAGGTTTCCTAAGGCCAGTCCTAGAGACTGGGTTCATTGCCAAGACCATCAGGGCGGGCAACAGCCTGTTCTCCTCCTTCTCCTCCAGCATTTCACTGTCATTGTGCCAGAAGCAGCTCACCCCAGTTTCGGTAGGGATGACATGAATGTAGCACCAGACCCAGTCTGAGGATGCTGGGTAAGGCTGATGGTGAGCTGCTGGTGTTTGCCACTGCCCCAGTGCCCCGACTTTGGGTCGGCTACTGTTATCCCTCTCTGAAGAGACTTTCTGCAGTGGTAGATGGAGGGGGCACGACTGACCCAGCTCATTGCAAGGTGCCAAGGGCAGAGAGCAAAGGGGTCTCATGGCCATGGTAGAGCCAAGCAGACAGAAATAGGAAAGCTCACTGGAGAAACTGCATGTAGAAAATGGGCTGTCATTGTCTCCGCTGACCCTTTCCCTCTGCTGAGCCAATATCGCAGTTTTCATTTCCAGGCAGCAAGCTGGAAATGTTTCCTTCCCTGTCTGCAGATGCCAAAGGTGCCTGAGACGAGACAGAAGCTTTCAGGGCAGCTCATCACGAAATGCACCACAATAAACACTCGCAGGACCGGAGCGGTGCTTTTCTGAGCACAGCGCAGGCTTTCCGCCTTCCTCCACCGCACCGCGCAGCAGCCTGTCAGGAGTGGGACAGTCACAGCCTTTGCCTGTCAGACTGTAGGATTTCTCTCTCTCTCTCTGCCTGTCTCTGTGCCTTTGGTGCAATGCAGTATTTTCTGCTCTAGCTGCTTCGCTCACTGGAGCCCTGCAAGTGCTGGAGAAAACGAGGGGGTTGCTTTGCAAAGCCTCCCTGCGTGCAGCTACCGTTCCCATCTTCAGTGTGTCCATGCTTAGCGCAGTGATCAAGCAGGAGCGGGAAAAACACCTTTTATACCCCAGTTCTGCTGCCTGCTCTTTGCAAAGTGAAGGCTGGGAAAGGAGCAGTGAAGATGCCCAGTGAGAGAGACCAGTTTCTGGGGAGTGTGTGCCCAGAGCACCGGCCTGCAACTCAGAAAACATCTCAAGATGTTTCTCCTTGTGTCAGCTGATGTGGAGAGGGATTAGAGAAGACATGGGCAGTGCATAGCTTGTCACATCTAGGATGGAGAAAAAAACCAGCTTGATAAACTCAGATTTTTGCTGGCCAGTGACAGGGCGAGGCTTGTACGCACTGCCTCATGGCTAGCTCCTTTATGGTGGAGTGGCCACGTCCACACTGCGAAGCACTGGACCCCATGGCTCGTCCATGGCCCTAAGACATAATAATTATGTTTTGGCGGATTTCATTCTCCAAAATGCCTGAAATTTAAAAGCTATCCCCCAAAAAATGTGTTCAGGCTTTGTCTCAGAAGCACAAGGGGATTTGTGCCTTTGGGGATCATACCAACTATGAAGCGGTAGGTGAGCTAGTAGACATGCACCGTGAGCAGTGCGGGGACTGGGGTGTAGGAGCTACTCAGGGAGCTAAGCTGACGGTGTAGATGTACAACTTTGGCATTCTATGCAGAGACCGCAACCCAAAATTCTTGGATAACCTTTGGAGAAAAACCCACAGATCGCTGTTGCAACCACTTCTGGCAGAAACCCAGCCCCACTGTGTTTTGCGTGTGCAGAGGGATTAGCGAAATGCGTAAAATGTGCTGTGGTTTCCTGCCTTTATCGTAGGAACTTGCCTCTGTCCCTCGCTTTTCAACTGCTCACACCTTCCAGCCACACCTCCAGAGCTTGGGCCCGGAGTAGCCGTACCCCGCTCCTGCCCCGCTCCTCGCCCAACGGCACAGAGAGCAGCTTTACACCCCACGCAACACCCAGATGTGCTCAGCAATGTGTTTAATGGGTTGTGCAAAGTCCAGAGCAGCAAATGGTGGGTTATCACCCAGCTTTGCGTGCTCAGTGGAAGTGTCCTCAATCACCCTTGGTCTGCAGAGCCTAGGAAGGATGCAGGCAGAAGGCACCGAGCTCCCGTTTTGCTCCTCCTTGCTCCTGTCCACTCTAATGAGAAGCAGGTGGAGCTTCTCCTTCCCCAGCAGCCATGGAGCTTGTTTGAAGCAATTTGGAGGCAATTGAATGAAAAGGAATAAATGAGTGGATATTGCAGTTTATGGATGGCTGAGTCAAACCCACAGGCAGTGATTAGAGGCCCACAGTCCCTTTTATGCCCACAGTAAGAAAATGACTTAAATTTGTTCCATTTTAGCTCCAAACAGGAGGCGAAGTTGTAGTGGGCTGGATTGTCAGTTATGCCACCTTTTAATATTCATCTGGAGGAAAAACAAAACAGAATAGATTTTTTTATTTTAATTTAAATAAAGTGTCAGTCGATCCAAAGCAAATTTCTCTGGCTTCCATCCTCTCCTTCTAGCTGAGATGCAAAGAAATGAAGGCAGGTAAAGCGGAGAATACACAAGTGCAACTTCCCCACTCTTTCTCCCACCTTCATTTGCCCTACAAATAGTTTTCATCGAGGCTGTTTGCCCAGCTGGCCCTTTGTTAGCACTATCTGTGATGGTTCCTCGTCTCCTTCCTTACCTGTTTGCAACCTCAGCCTGGCTGAACCAACGCAGCTTCAAAGTGTGGACGAGATGAACATGTCATAAAAAAGCTTATCTGAACTTTAGTTTCATCAATGCCTCCGTTACTGATTTTCTGAGTAACCTCAGGTAAACCACTAGAATTTTTTTCCCCAAAACATTGTCGCGGATGAAAATATTTGACGTGGTTATGATTTAGCAGCGATTCAAAATTTATTCATGATGTGAGGTAGATTGAAAGGCTGAATTTTAGCAGCACTTAATCACCCACTGGTTTAAGGGTTTACAAAGTGGGTAAACAAAAAAACTGAACGGAGACTTAGTTACAGATTCAAAGATGGCAAGATTCACACTAACTTACTAGAAGGTATCCCGAATCAATAACTATGCGTATGAGTAAAGGTACAAATCACAAATTAATAGTTTTATATATACGTATATATATCTAAGCAAAGCATATAAGCATGCATGCACACATACGCATACAGATCTCCTATTGGGAATTTCTCAGTAGTGGGCGACCCTAGCGAGCTGAAAGGTGCTGCTTTTACGTCCTGCACAGTAACGGATCAACGGAAGAGCATCCACATCCATAAAGCTAATGTGTATCTCACAACATACAGGTGGAGAGGTGGATGAGAGAGAGACAGAGACTAGTCTACAGTTGAAATTTCCCTTTCTGCTTTAGAATAAATACTCACGAGGCATCAGTGCTCCTCAACAGGTGGTAGTTGAGGCTTGAGAAGGGTCTTTTCTCGCCCTGGCCTTGAGGTGTCAGCCTGAGAGGTATCTCAACTCAGGGGAGTTACTGGCCACAGCCCACTGCAATCCAGAAGAACTCAAAGGGTCTTTACTAGAATTGTTACTTGTAGGTTCTGAGATAATTGACTTTCGCCAGGTACTTTTCCATTCCAGCCCAACTCAAGCCAACATGCTGGAAAAGGCAGGCCAACACACTTGATGCTTCAGTTGCCTTTGTGCAACCGGGATACAAAGAATTCCCAGTCCTACACATTCAAGGTTGATACCAAAGGACCTCTCAGGACTCATCACTGTGGTCAACGCAGCCAGACCTTCTTCCCACTGAGACCAAGGTGAGGTGCTGGAGAACAAACGGGGCAAATCTGGACTTTCTTCCAACATGAAGCTGGTTTGCAGCCGAGGTGCGCACCAGACAGAAAGGTGCATCCCCAGCTTTGAAGAATGTATGGTCTAAACATAAAATAAGGAAGAAAAGGACATAGATTCACCCAAAATCACCCAAAATATCAGAGGTTGGGGTAGGCTTGAGATGCCTCACTCACTAACCAGTAGCCTCGCCTCTATGCTACAAAGAAAAAGCTTGTATCTTTGTATTCTTAAACTACCTTCTCTCATCAGTGTTACTCTCAAGGTTTTAGTTTGTTTATTTATTAATAGGGAAACGATACAGTCAGATTTAAAATGTACTTGTCAACCTACATCTCTGACAGTCGTGTTTTCCAGCCTCCTGGGACAATGGCTACCATGGCATCCGAATCTGAATCTGCCACATCAAGTCTCCTTCTTTGTAAATTGATGGAAACTTGACATTTTTCAAGTCTTTGAGAGAAATTACAAAAAACAACAGCAACAAAAAAAAAAAAACAGCAAAAAAAAAAGCCAGAAAGCGACACACACTTAGAGCATCAACTGCTGAAGCTATATCAAGTTTTCAATGGATACAAGGAGAAAAAAAAACCTTCCTGGATGATCAGTCTCCTTGTGGTTCATGATAACTCTCATTCTGGTCCTACCAGCTCTCTGTACTGCAGTGATTGTGCTCTTGTTTTGTCAATTTGACTTTTTACAGCTTGAATTTTGCAAAGGCAAAAATATGATGCCAGTTCACATGAGTAGGAACTTCCATGCCAGCAGTGTCATGTACTTTCCAAAGATAAAGGCGGAGCAGCATATACATGGTTCAAAGTGCACTTTGAGGGCTCATTTTACTTTCAGCTTCATTCAGCTCTGTCTATAATCCCAAGCAACCCACTTCTTCATGGTAACCTCTTCTAGTCTTTAAGTACTCCAGTGCCTTCCAGGTAGAGATGTCTCCCAGCAGTTCCCATCTCACCTGGCCTTTCATTTCAGCTGGGGCCTCAAATTGTGATTATAATTCAGTGGAAAGCAATAACATCTGCATAGAGCAAAGGCACAAAAGTACTGTATAAGACAGCACCGAGATCAAAAGCAGAACATAAATACTAGGGGAAAAGTACGCTTTTTCCTATTAAAAGACCCAGAAAAGAAAACAACAGTACACCAGACCTCCAAAATTGGTGGATGCTCAAGTCACGTCTGCTAAGCCTGGATAGAAGGAAGGAGAAAGATGATGCCTGGTCAATTGGAATAATCACAGATGGGAGAAAAGGCATTAGGATTTGATGCAGAATGGAGTAAGCCCCTGAAGATACACAGTTACAGAGACTTCATAATACTTCTGTGGAGTTACTTCATTTCTGCTGTTACACGAGCGTGTAGAGCACGGCAGAAGCTGAAAAACTATGAGTGGTGAGAGAGTCTTTTCGTTACAACACTCGTCAGCAGCTCAGAAAGTATAGATGTCGATCATGGCTCCCACTCTAGTATTTTTTGAACCTGACCACTTGCTTGCAGCTAGATTTCCCAAAGAACCCAGCTTCTGAGCTAGCTGCAGAACAATTTTATTTGTTTATCTGTTGCTCCTGTAAAACATGTTGAGGTTTTCTTGAAAAAACAGACACTTGGAAACAGTGTATTTATCAGTTTTTAAGGAAAACTCATGCTTTCTTTTTGTTCCAAATGATTTTTGATGAAAAATGTGCATTTTCAGAAAACTCCCCTTTTTTTTCTTTTTTTTATTCTTTTTTTTCTTTCTTTCTTCTTTTTCTTTTTTTTACATAAATAGAAACAGAAATTAAGCAAACAGATCCAAGAACCTCATATGGAAAAAGCTCTAGGGCTCTTGACTAAGCACCCAAGTGAGGAGATCAGATTTCCCAAAGTGCCCAACCTGCAGGACCCCCCAATTTGTACCAGGAAAGCAACACCCATCAGAAACTATTCCTGGCCTTACGTAGGGACTCAATCAAAATTCTCTGGAGTCTTTGTGCTTGGTCATCTCCTTGAGATGTAAGACGCTGTGGTCTCCTTTTGGGTGGCCAGTGTAACAGCTCCATCGCACACGAAGAACTGAATTTCTTTACAAAGCAACCCCAGTCCTACGCCATGGGCCAGAGAAGATGAATACTGTCACCATGCTGCTGCAAACACCAGTCCTGCCAACTGCAGAGTGTCGGGAGCCACTTTCCCAACTCCTCCCTCCTCCCGAACAGTTTGGAGCTCAGCCATAGCCCTGGAAGTGGGCCCAGATATTTATGTTCCTGGACCTTGGCTCATGGCAGCCAGTGTTTGGTTTTGAAAACAACTGCTGATTAAACAGAAATCCCCTGCCGAACAAACAAAAAGAGTATTTTCTTCCCCATTTTTGTCCATACAGTTACATGCCGGGGCTGGAACAGGATTGTTTTGCTGGACAAATCTCTCCTTGACAAATTCCGGCAGCGGATACACTGATTTGGCTCACACCGGCATTGGTGCTCCCAGGGACTCAGAGCCTGCAGAAGCTGGGAGATAGTCTGGAGAGTGAGGGAAAAGGCTTTTCTCAAGTGGTTAAACTAACACCCAGTAAAATTGATAGGTAAAAGCCAAAATAATCTTCGGTGTTCTTCCTCAGCCCTGCAGAGCTTGATTTCAGTCCCTAACTCCTTTGCTTGCAAAGCAGCCTTCACTGGTGATAGCGATTGCAGCCCACAAATAGCTGTCTTACACAGCCCTTCAAAATGCTCTCCATTTCCCCAGGTTGGAGAGGTGATGTGACAGCTCTGAAGCACTCCAACAAGTTGCCATTCTGACACTGAAATAGCCGAGATTTGGCCTCCAAGAGACCACAACAGTTCTTTCCATCCCCAGCGCAATGCTTTGTTATCCCCAACTGGACTCTCTGCCTTCACACAGGTTTTTCTTTGTATCGCAAGTGGCCCTACTGCTGTCAGCTTTGATGCAGACTCTATAGTACACGTCCAAAATATTTATAAATAAATAAAGCAGACAAAGTTTGGGAACAAAATAACATGGAATTTTGAAGATGGGGTATGGCTGGAGGCTGGCAGTTCTTGGCCATGAGATCATCCACAATGTACTTGTTAAAACGGCCTTCCACATTTGGTGTATCACACGTCATAACTACATCCCTACTGTTCCATTCAAAAGTCCCCTCCAAGTGGGAACTAGCAGCTGGCAAAGACTCACTTCCCAAATCAACTTCCAGCTGACATTGTCCCCATGTCTCTGGAGTATCCCCTTTGTGCCTGCAGAGCATCGGACTGCATGGACCATGTTCCTCCCACCACGCTCTCTTGTGCTTGACTACAGATTAAATTTGTGCTACCACGTTTCCTAGGTAAACTGTTGATGTAAGAGCACATCACACTGTCTGGGGAGAGACTCGTTAGATTTTCCAGGGAGGCTTTGCAAAGGAAGCCAAATTTTCAGGACAACTCAACAGGCTGGGTACAGAGCTGGTGTGAAAATCTGGGAGCTCTCATGGGTCAGGAACTTCTGAAAATCTGAATTCTTTGGAAATCTTGTACCATTACTTAGTCAAAGTGTTACAGGGAGCCATGTCATACCAAGCCTCTGTGTTGTCATCTTCTGAGTCCTATCTATGCCTTTGCAGCCTCTTCTGTTCCATACCACATGTTCCTTTTTCAGCAGTGTATTTAGGAATAATTGAAAATTTTCCATCATAAATTATTTCTCAAAGTAATGATATTTTTTTTCCAAACTGCACTGTTTTTCCAACATTATCTTCAATACCCAAACCCAACAGCTCAGTGTCCCAAACCTAAAATGGTCGGATGGGAGTATTTCTCACTTGCCTTTAGCCCCATTCTCCCACAGTGTCAGACTCCCTGCCTGGAACACATCTTTAACAATATACCACCAACTTTTTTCAGGGAGACTATGATGATAGAGGAAGATGCAGACTAACAAGATAGTCTAGAAAAAAATGGAGCAAATCTCCCTAGGCACCAGAGGGGGGTGGGAGGCACCAGAGGGCCACCACATTGGAACTAATGTTTCACATTTTCCAGCCTTTCCTCAAATTAGTATTTTCACTTAAATCCTCCCAAAAACATCTAAGGAGGTAGAGATAGAAATTTCTTCATCCGGCTATAACTGCAATGGTATTCCATGAAAAAAAAAAATAAAATTTCCTCCTGTCTTTCACTTTCTTTAAAGTTAGTTCTTGTGAAGGGAACATGGGATCCCTTTTTTGAGTGACAGGAAGATACTGGATGATTTCAGTGATGCAATTTCTCCTCTTTTTGCTCCGTCATTTCTGCTCATCTCTGCTCAAGAAGTCGAAAAGACATTCAATCTACCTTTGACAAGTGATCATCTGAGCTGAACAGCAGTCACTGTCACGTAACCCATGCAACAGATGTTGAACGGTAATATCCTTTATTTGGCCATTGGTCTAATCTGAATTTACTTGTGAGCCAGTGGCCTGGAGACAAAAGCTTTTGGTATGCCCTTACTAATGGTGGTCAAGCCAAAGGAATTTATAGGACGTGGTTACAGGAAAAATATGAGTGGCTAGAAAAGCATGTTCACAAGTATTTTTGAGTCCTGAGCACCAAAGAGCCACTAAGTCTATTGAGAATAACTCTGAAGAGAATGTGTTTGGATGGAACTAGGTAAAGGGAAATAAGAGTTTTATACTGACATATTTCTTGGCAGGCACCATGGAGCACTCTCGCCAATGGGTGGGTAAATACCCTGGTCACTACAATGGTTTGAAACTGGGTTGCCCTCAGCAACTACAGAAAAAATCTTGTGCTGGCCATGAGATGATCTAATAGATCTTTCTGTCTCCCATTTCTAGCCCTCAGTCCCTTGGATTACCTGTTTCTTTTGGTGCAATTGCCTTACTTCCTAGACTGAAGTGGACTCACCTCTCTAATCTGCAGAACAATGATGGTCTTATTGGTTTTCATTCTTAACACTTGGTCATGACTTTCATTATGATGCTGGTAGACTCATCGTAGCTTTCATGGGTCTCGTATGCTGCATTTGGCAGGAGATGGGAAAGCACGCCCTTACCCATACCTTTATGCAGAGCATGTCTGATTCCAGCCTGCTCCCATATAAGACCACAGGATCAGCTTACGACAACAGAGAGTGAGGTGAAAAGCCCCAAACTGGTCTTCCTCATCCACAGCTCTTCATATTATTCCTCATAACTGTAAGAGATGGACTATAAATTCCCTGACGAGGGGCAGAATGCCCTCCAAGCCTTCAATGGAATGCCTCAAACAGTCGCAAGGAAATTAATAATGCAGGCCTGGCCTTCAAAGAACTGATAAGGCCAACACTTCTGGCGCCTGAAAGTGTGGGAGAACTGTCTTGTGAAGACAGCATAGTTCTGCCACTCATGTGATGAGCTTGTGAGTTCTCAGTTCTCAAGGCCATTGTGTCCAATGAGTGACCTTTGCTTCATTATCCACGAAATGCATATGAAAGCACACACCCCTGCATATGCTAATGAAGATTATAGAGATCATGCTAAACATGGATGACTATGGCACTCGTCTCTCCACACAAATCATGCTACACATCACCTTGGAGAAGGGAGAAACCTGAGACGAGGCTGTCCTTGACAAGAGGGGTGGACTGTGCCAATTCAGCAAACATAAAAGGGGAAAATAAGTGCCTCTAGGGGGGAACAAAGAAGAAACAAAAGAAGAAGATAGTGCCTGGGAAGATTCTTCCCAAGAAAGAAGACCGTGCCTGGGAAGATTTTTCCGAGAAAGAACATTATGCCTGGGAAGATTCCCTGAAAAAGACGCTGGAACCAGGACCAGTGATCTCTTTATCTCTGTCTTTTTCTCCGTCTTTTCCTTTCTCTATCCCTCATTTTCTCTTTTCTCTTAGAATTGTTAAGTAATAGTTAGAGTTGTTAAGTAACAACCTTAAGTACGACCTTAAGTACCGCTTGCCATAAGTTGTCGTATAAGCGTTGTTAACTAACAGTATGTATACCCCACCACTTGCCATAATTTGTCATATACCTAACCAATTATTGTGGACTTGTTAACCTATACTAACTCTTTTGGTAAGCTAATAAATGTTTCTATATGGACCTTGAGATTTATCTCACCTTAGTCCGCGCCATTGAGAATTTACAAATCTGAAGTCACTTACCCCCCAATCTTTACTGAGAGTGGGACGTGACAATAACATCAAATAAACTTGTCTGCAGTAGGTCTGTCCAAAGATTCTCCCTCCCGGCCACTAACCTGTTTCCCAAGATGGGCAGCTGCAGATACCTAGAGAGAAACTACACAGAACTGGCCAATGATAGAATGATCCATTCCCCAACTTACCCATTCGAGACCCATTCTTCTTTCCATCATGGCTTCAAAGGGATGGCACACATGGTGGGTAGGTAACTTCAAGGTGGGTGTATTTTCAAATATCTTATTCTAACTCTGATTCATATCAACCTAGAAAATCTGGATGACACTAATGGCATTTACTTAATGAAACTAAGTGTCCTTCTTGGAAGAAGTAAAAATTATTCAAATTGAGTGAGTGTCTCAGGCAGAACCCATTAGTTAGAAAGCTGCCCTCAAATCTCTGGGTCCATATGTCTGATGGCTCTGAGTTCATAGGAGAATCTTTCCTATCCTCACTTCCACTTGGGTGGAAACAAGAGGGCTTTGCTGCATTTGATTCAAGAACCAGAAAGTTCAAAAGCAACATTAAAGTCAGATATCAAAGGAGGGGAAAAAAGGAAAAAACAAAACAAAACAAAACCAGCTTGATGATGAGGTTTGGGGCAAGTCTTACTCTTTTCAAAATCTATACACCCAGCCTCAGTGATTTGGCAGTGGAAACAGCTTGATCTCAAGAGTCACCAAGAAATGGGAAACAACCGAGATGATAGGTCTTGAACCTGTAATTTTCTTTCCCCAAAAACATAGGAAAATTAAGACTTCTTCTCGTGTCTTAAACTGGGATGAAACTAGAAGCCATGCCCACACACATCTCAGTGGTGGAGAACAGTCTCCCACTGTTTTGCCTCTGAAGTTTCCTCTATTTGGGTGAGCCCCAGGGACTGGTGCAAGGTCACCCTCTTCCTTGCACTGCCTGGCCAAGTACTTCACCACAGAGATGATGCAAAAATGGGCACAAGCTACCTCCCACCCACTCTGAGCCTGAGTTTTAGGACAAAGAAAAGCAGCTGCCTCAAGCGATGTTGCCTCTTGTCCGATGACTACTGAACTGCCACGCCAGCATTTTTTACGGCAGTTTAAAACACTATCAAGACGGCATCAAACTGCCTTTTACATCCAAACCCAAATGGCTATGGAATGGAGCCCAGAGTGAAATGCTAAATTAGATCCTATCAAATCAGCATCAGATCACACAGGCTAAGCGGTAATGAATGGCTCCTAATGACGGAGTTCATCATTATGAAGTAATGACAAAAGATACATAACTATTGAGGTCTCCAACAGTGCAACCAGCCGCCACCCATCACCTACCCCCTCCGCTCTGTCTGTCGCCTGCTGATTTTTTCCTATTAGGGTGAAGCTTTTTTCTGGGGAGTGTTTTTCTCCCTTTAACTGGCAAAGGATTTTAGGGCTCATTCAGGATAAATTATTCAGTCTAAATGGAGATGCAATAAATCTTAAACGGCAAACAATAGATGATTCTCCCTTTAGACTCACAGAGCCTACAAAACTAATCTCCTGCTAAGCAATAGTATGTCCCACTACAGCTGCTGATGGCAAAATTTACAAGGGTAGCATTTGTTTCCTTATGTGCATCTATATTTAGATTGCCACAGGGCTTCCCCTTCCCACAGCAACACAAGGCAACCCATCGTTACATGTGTAAACTGGTCACCACGGGAGAAAGAGTAAGAGAGCAATGGCTCACCAGCTCTCAGTTTGGAAAAGACTCAGTCATGCAAGCTTCTAGCTATTTCGCTTGTTAAATAAGGACACTTAAAAGTGGAAGAAAGGATAGAGCAACTTGTGTAAGTGAATTAGGATTAGCAGTCCCATGTATTGTTTTGCTGAGATTTAAGCCTCTCATGTAGCTGGACTTGCACTTTGCTTTTTGGAAAGCATGGTCTTGGCATGAAATCTGTACTGTTTAAAGTAATCTCACCCACTCTGAACCCAGTGGACCCATCTGGAAGAAAGTGAAGCCTCAGACCCACCTACAGCACTCAAATCTCTGCCCCATCACCCAAGCCAGCTCCTTTTTCTTCCAACAGAACTCAAAGCACAGATGAAGTTTGTAGCATCTGGAGGATGATGCTGCTCCTTAAGGAAGAGAACCAGCTCAAAACACAGAAAATCCCCACCACAGACTTAGTGCCAGGAACCAGCTGATATAACACTGTGGCTAGCACAAGCTTCGGACACCGAATGGAAATAGCTGTCAGTGGATCCTCGGCAAGCCACATTTCCCCTGGCTGAGGACTTGGCCTTCTGTGTTTAAAATCTTTCATCACATTGCACACCCACTCCTTCCTGCCATCTGCCAGGCGCGCCATGCCCCGGGCCAAGTCTGGTGCCGGCTGCTTCTCCCTGCGCAAGCCTCCCCTGCCCAGATATGCCCAAGTGCTTCTGCAGTCTCCAACTGCTCTTCTCAGCCCAGAAAGGAGCCAAGTTGGGAGCTCTGCTGTGATTTCCCCTACCCCCACATCAGCTGTAGCAGGAGTGAGCAACTGCTTTAGCTTCCCTTTACCTTTCAGGGCCATCTGGACAACCTCAGACCTTGTGCTAAGGGAAATGGAGGAGGGCCAACAGCACCTTCATGTTGTCACCCAGGAAGCAAGTTATAGCCTGGAAGCAGAAGGTTTATGTACATTCATGAAATAGTCAGGGCTTCCTTGTGCTCCTTTATGGCTGCGAAGTCCTCTGGGAATGGCATGGACTCCTAATGGATGCTGCATTAGCTAATCCAGTGATTCAATTACTTCTAAATACTCTCTGGTGGCAGGGGCTAGTCTTCCTGCTCACTTACTGGAAATAGTTGCTCTTCCAGGGGGAGGGGAGAAGATCTTCCATTATAGGAAGCAGCCCCCTCTCTTTTCTTTGCATTATCTGTCCACAAATAGGGCTCAGCCTCCAAGGGCACAGATGGACATAGACAGACCTGAGATCTAGTACGTCTCTCCCCAGCGGGCCAGACACAAACCCTTCCTGGCTCCAGCATCATGAGTTGTATGAAGAAGGTAGGTGATACAAGCTCAGCACAGTGATGCCCCAGTGTCCACCAGCTTGTGGGAGCTGGTCCGTATCCATCTAGCACAGGGTGAAGCCAGAGGTGCTCAGTCCTGCTGACACTCAGTGGATCCTCGGCAAGCCACACTTCCCCTGGCTGAGGACTTGGCCTTCTGTGTTTAAATCTTTCATCACATTTCCACTCCTTCCTTCCTCGGACCAGCATCCAGATGATATCAGGGGTTGCTCTGCCCCATCCGTTTGTTACATGGTCATCCGCCAGCTGGACAGCACTGTGTTCAGTTTTGGGCCCCTCACTACAAGACATTGAGGTGCTGGAGCGTGTCCAGAGAAGGGCAATGGAGCTGGTGAGGGGTCTGGAGCAGGAGTCTTGTGAGGAGCGGCTGAGGGAGCTGGGGGTGTTCAGCCTGGAGAGAAGGAGGCTGAGGGGAGACCTTCTCGCTCTCTACAGCTCCCTGAAAGGAGGGTGTAGCAAGGGGGAGGTCGGTCTCTTCTCCCAAGTAACAAGTGACAGGATGAGAGGAAATGGCCTCAAGTTGTGCCAGGGGAGGTTTAGACTGGATATTAGGAAAAATTTCTTCACCAAAAGGATTATCAAGCATTGGAACAGGCTGCCCAGGGAAGTGGTGGAGTCACCATCCCTGTAATTATTAAAAGACGTGTAGACATGGTGCTGAGGGACATGGCTTAGTGGTGGACTTGGCAGTATTAGGTTGATGGTTGGACTCAGTGATCTTAAAGGTCTTTTCCAACCTAAATGATTCTATGATTCTATGATCACTAAAGGAAATGGCGAAAGTACGGGTACCAGGCTGGACAGACTCCTATCTAAGCAATCGCTACAGATTCTGTTGCCCCAGTTTATATTGCAGCTTTAATGGGACATTTCTTCATTTCTGACCCTGAGCTCTGCCTCTGCGCGTGAAGACACTTCAGTGGTACATCTCAGACAGCCGTTGTCTTAGGTATATGCATAGGTATCACCTGTACGTCATACAACGAATCCACGATCTCTTAGCTAGTGCTTTGCTGTATGGACAGAGCTTCATAAGCCTCAGAACAGCATTAGTCTGAGTTCTTGAAGGCAGAGATGAGATGAAAGACAAATTCAGCGTGCTCAGATGAATAAGAAACTGGTGCCAGAGAAGAGCAGGTTTGATCCTGTAATGAAGGAGGGCTGTAACCAGCTTCATCTGCTGCATATACAAATACAAAATACTGCTCCCCTCTGGAAAGTAATCAGCCAGACCATGGGAGGGTCTGCTGTTAGTCTCAAGCGGGTTTTACATAATAATACACTTATTTCTTAGAAACAGACAGAAAAATGTGGAAAGATTTGCAGAGAATGGGAGTGCCAGGTACACTTCTTTTTGATTTCTCAGGGATGAGCTATCAAAGATCCACTTTTGGCTTTGCTTTTACACTAGGATTGCTATATTCACTTTTGACCAGGAGAGTGCTAAAAGTATATACAAAAGACATTGTCTGCATAGCATTAAAAGGGAAAGATAAAAATCTTACAGGCTTCTACCAAAATCTCCATATGGCCAGAAACCATAAGGCAGACATTCATATAATAGTTCATAGCCTTAAACAGCAAAGACATCAAATATATATATGAAATCTATATATATAAAATATATGTAATATATATGTCTAGTATATACACAAATACATATGAAGTATTTTCAAATAAGTAACTCCCTACTGGGGACAAGAATCAATGTTTGCAACATGCTGTTGCAGAGCACGTCGTCAAGCGATGTGGAACTGCATTAATTACAATTTCACTCCGTGCTCGTCCCAGGCTTGGGCTCTCAGGGAGGAATTGCTATTTGCAAGTGGTTTAACACCCTGCTGCCGCTGATCCTGCGTTCCCAGCTCAGAGGGGCAGGAGAAATGCTGTTTCCAAGCAGTTCAGCTCACTGCTGTGGTAAAAGGGGGACAGCAGAGAGCGCTTGCCTGAGTGACTTTCCCAGGAGCAAAGCGTGATCAGGCAATTCAAATCCTGGCTAATCTCCCCATCCGATGAGCACAGGACTGAAATCCAAGACTCTGCCCTTCAACACTGATCCAGTACTTTGAGAGTCACAGAATGGTAGGGGTTGGAAGGGACCTCTGGAGATCATCTAGTCCAACCCCCAAGAAACCTCAAGCTTAGATACTAGATGCAAGTTTTAAGAGAGTGAAAGATGTCCTTTGCATGAGGACAAGACCCAGACTCATTTTGGAGGAAAGTTTGTGCCAAAGAACATCTCCAGCAGACTGTTTGGATGGAGCCATCCTGCATTACAGCAGCACAGAGTTTAGATATGTGGAAGTGATCTGTGCTGAGCCACCCGGTCTCCTGACCAATGACCATGGTCTGGTTTACTGAGATATATCCATTGCATGGTCCTGATAGATCATTTCTTCCCAGACTGGGTGGGATTTCCATGGGCCTTGGGGCAAGTGCTGCCCTGCCAATGTTGCCCACACTGATTTTCTGAGGAGCTGGGTGCAGTTTGAGGAGGGCAAACAAGGCATCTTTCTGTAAAATTCCTTGTTTAGTATCAACGTAAACATGACTCCTTCACCGTTACCTTGAGGGGAAGCCCTTAGGCTAAATCCTGCAGTCACAGGTGGGACACGGGTAACCTGGAGAGAGTGGAGGAGAAGGAGATATAGGGAGAAAGCACTGCATAAATGGCAACACAGGACAGGCAGAAGATATCATAAATTCAAGGAGAAAGAATCAAACAGCCTGAAATTCAGATATAATAATACATTTTCTTTGCATTGTAGAAGAACCAGTTTAGAGAGAGGAAATTATGAATCAGAAGTGATTGGAATATGGAGTCACTTCGGAAGGTGAAAGAACCAAAGTGTGAAATAACTTTTTCCTCTAACCTGGCAGGTGCAGAGTTCCTGACATTCATTGCCTTGGTGGGTATGAAGATAAACCCCTGGTTGTGGAGACCACTCAGCCACAAAGACAGGCAACCAGGTGATGGACATGCCAGGCTGTATTTAAGCTGCCTACTCTGGTGTGTGGGCTTAATTTAGGGTGTGTTTTAGTTCATGAGAGGAGTGATTCTGACTCTGCTTTCCAAGGCTGTCAGACCTTCATCTCCTACTGTCAATGTAGAGAGGTGGGCAGGCTGTCTGAGCAACTCCTTATTGCACATTCTCCAGACGTGAAGCCTACCTCCCTCCTTCAGCTATGGGGAACCTAGAAGTGGTGGTCCCACACAACACATGATCTGAGCTGCCCATCACTACATGGAAGGCTGCTGTGTACTGCAACTGGCACCTAAGCCTTTCTTGGAAATCATAATGTGGATATGGCCTTCGTTTGAGGAAATTCTGGACAAACAAAATTCGCTGAGACACTCCACAGCCATAAAGCACTTCTCGACCCTCCGGAACAAACCTCAGGCATTTCGTAAGAGCCGTAGCCATAAAGCAACAGGAGGACCCAGGGCATTTCCTAGCACTACTTATGCACCCCGTGGATGGCAATGATGGAGTTAATATAGCTCCCATGTACATGTTGAGCGGGCAGCTTGCCAGAGGCTTGAAGTCTGGTAAATAAGCAGGCATATCTTGGCTCACTGGGAACAGATTGTTAACTCAGTTCAGCTCAGGGTGAGACGCACCGCCGAGCGACTGTCATTAGCGGAGAGGATTCAGTGGTCGTGACTGCATGTCACTGTCACAGCCGGAGCTGCACGGGACTGGAGACCAAGTAAGAGGAAATGGGTTTGGCTCTCAACCAAGTCTTGCAGTCCTTGCTCCACCAGCACACCCATTCCCCGTCTCGGTGTAACCTGCTGTTCAGTGGGTGTTTCATGTTCCTCCCCTGGCAACCAGCCTACAGGCACACAAGACCACTGCAGCTATAGTTATGTCTCAAGAGCTAAAAGTTCCCCAAATCTGTCCCAAGTCCTTCCCTTCGTGCCAATCCCAGTGCGAGGACCACCAGGTTCGTTAGTATTGCTGACTTCCTTGAGATCCCGCAGGGCCTTCATGGCAAATGAGGCAAGAAGACTGCAAGCATCATCGTCCTGGCTGACATACCGTGGCAGAGACAACATACTGGATGCTGCGGCTTGAGCAGCAGCAAAACCAGTTTAGCTGAGTGGTTACAGGACACTGGCAGAGAACTGGAAGGGTCTAGGTGGGGGTAAGGTGTGTGTATCAACCATTCCCTCTCAAAAAGGCCATGGCTGCTAGTGGTCGTGCAACTAAGCACCTCTGTCCACCCAAGGGTCATCTCCCCAAGGCAATGGACAAGGTCCACAAGGCAACTGGCTTCTCCAGTATCCTTTCTAGGACCAAACTGTCAACTGGGCTTCATCTAGTGGAACCACATCATCAAATCCCCTTCCAAGACCTGCCAAAGCAGAAAATACAGTTTTCAGGAAAACCGTGCACTGCAAGGGCAAATCCTGGAACATGATCCATTTAGAGAAAAAAAACAGCAAATCCACAGTTCACCCTGTGCTGTTCCCTCGAGCTGGAGCTCAGACACAGAATTATGGACCTATTATCTGGGCTAAGGGAAAAATCCATCAGAAGTCATCGGTATAGGGCACGCAGTGCACATTGGAGCAGTTTCAGCTCAGGCCAGCAGAAGCCAGTGGGGACTCCATCTGCTCCAGCCAGCTTGTCGCAATGCCACACTTGCATTTAATTCGTGCATCCTTGGCGCAATTATGAGGATCTACATGGGAACTTTCTCTCCGTCCCCCGTTTGCTCTCAGCATGCAGCGAATTCAAAGTTGCGCTCCCAACATCACAGGGCGGTAGAACAGAATTGGTCGCAGTGTCACAAAATCAGCTGGAAAGTTTGCAGAGCCGCAGCAAGGCAGGCAGGCTCATTTTTCTCAGTTGATGAAAAGCCTGAAGAGCATTTTTATTAAATCCATTGAGGGAAACCCCAGGATGAGTGGCAGAAGGGGACAAGGGTTTGTTATGAAGAAAAATCTTCTCTTAAACCACACAGAAATCTTAGAGAGAGACTCAGCAGAGGCATGGTGATTTATGAAAAATTATCAACAACTTCTAAAAATGAAATGACCACAGCACTGTAACAAACCAGCTCTGAAAAATATGCACTAAAACCCCACTAGGAGATGGAATCCAAACTGTGTAATGATACAACTTTATCACAGCCCATATAGCAATCGCAAATCAGCCTTCCTATAGCTCAAACTGACGAGCTTTTGGGGCAGAAAGGTTGGGATTTTCATCTCTGCCAAGCTGTGAGCAGCTACGGTGCATGGCAGAGAAACAACTGCAGTGAAAGCTTCCTGGGGCAGGATCTGCCTCATATCACACTGGCTACTTAGTTGGTGCTTAAATAATATAATGAGAAACTGCAATGTGGGGACAAGTCCTTTTGCAGCTGGAGAGCCGCTGCTTGCCAGCTAAACCCAAACCAGAACCCACCAGATTTAGATTCAGCAGCCAGCCACCAACCAGGGGCTTGTGAAAAACACCTCTGTGATGTAGAGGACAGCTTTGAAGCCCTATCCTGTACCCGGAATCCTTGCTCTGAATCCACCCCAGTCCATATCTCTTGCTCACTGATCCTTTGTTGCTCCTGGTCTCTACCCTTGACCGCTCCTTTGAACCTGATCCAGCTGTGCCTGCCAATTTCCCAGACCCTTTCCCTGACATGGTACTTGATGCCCACTTCTGCCCCTTCCCTGCTCCTCCATTTTGATGCGTGGTATCGCCACAATTTTGTCACCTTCCATCCAGCTCTAACCACAGCCCTGCTTGCCCTTTGACTAACAACACTCATGATTTGAGGACCTCCGCCACCATCTCCTCTTTGGAGGAGAGATAGCTTGGCTTCCAATAACCCAGCTCGTAACAGATAGAAAATCTAGGTGTCTTCCTTTCATCACAGTATTTGCATTTGCAGCCTTACTTCTACATCGAATGCAGAATTTGATAGCAACCTGGCAAAAGAATGACGGTTTACCACCACAGAAACTAAATGCAAGTTGGCCAAGTGACTTGCACATAGGGAGTCTCTGTGAAGGAAGCCTTCACCACCGTGGAGGATTTCTGTGGCAGATGCTCGGTGGAGTTGATTAGACAGAAATAATCTCCCACTCTCATACCAGCCCTGGCCCTCCCTCTCAATTCAGGTGGAGAAAGGGTCTGAAGAGAGAAATCTTTCTCCTTTTCAAGTGCTTCCTCCTCCACACTACAAAGTGTTGTTCCCACCCTCGTATGGCCTGTGCAAAGTGGGAACACACAGCATGTCAACCTTTCCCTGGGAAGCAGACTCCCAAGGAACAAGCGATACCATTTTCTGCAAGTGAACTTTAAAGAGGAGGAAGCCTTTGTTTCTTAGATCCTTTTAGGTGCTGATCAATAATGAAGCTTCAAACCTCCACAAATACGCCTTTCCCTGCAGTCAAACCAAGCCTTGAGGCTGCCTTTGCTCCTTCTGATGATGGGCAGCCTTTCTTCCAGCCCTGCTTCACCACCCTTCCTGGAGGATCTGCCACCAGAGGAGGACCCAGGATCTGCACATTCAGTATTCAAGCCATCAAACAGCTATGACATCTACAGAGCCAATTAATGAGAAGGGACGGGTGCCGCGGGAGCAGTGACCGATCTGACTTCACGGGGTGGGTGAGCAGAGAGGGAGACATCTTAGTGACACGGGGCAACCCATCTCAATCCCAGCCGCATGTCCCATCTCATTCATAATGCAGCCGGGCCCTTCACTGCTTTTCCCTGTTGCTTTCGATACCGGACGAACAGGAAAATCACTGATCATTAGCAACAACAGACAGAAGGATCCCAAGGGCAAACTTTATATTGTATTCATAAAATCAGCTCTCCTCTCAGGCAGTCTGTCTCCGCGTGGCAGGTCCACTCCACAGAGCATCTTTAAAAATACAGTTTTTATTTCAGTAGTGCCAAAAATCAAGGCCGCCTTATGCTAGACACAACACGATTAAGTAGAGCATCTCTGCTCTGTAGCACTTAAAATTCAAATAGTCAATACAATGTGCAAAGGGAACAAGAGACACAGGGAAGTGAGCTGACTTTCCAAGATCATATTGGAAATTAGTTTCGGGGCTGAGAATACCACCGTGGTCTCCAGCCAGAGGCAGGATCCTGACAGCGTGGTGGGCCTGTCCCATTAGTAATAAGTTTAAATATTTCAAGTGTTGGAGTGTCTATCATTTTTCTTGGAGGCCATTCTGATCATCAGGAACTGATATCTCTGATATTTAGCCTGAAGTACTGTTATTTCCTAGTCATAATCCAGTTTACTGCACAACATAGTCTTCTCTCCCTCTCTGGTTTTTACACCTGTCAGAGATCTCCAGTCTCCTAGAATGTTCTCCTACTTGTCATTGCCTGGAGAAACTACATGTCTGCTCCTTGACCCTCTTGCTGCCCTTTCCTGAATTCACTCTGGTTTGTCAAAGTCATGCAAGTTAATACCGTGCCAGATTACCAAGACTGGCACTGAAGTCCTTTGGAGGAAGTTGCATGAGAGAAAATGACCCTTCTTTGAAGATCATTGCAGAAAATAGTGCTTTCTACTCAGAATACGTGCCACCACTTTCCCGGTTACTGCCCTGCAATGCAGACACCTGGCAGATACACGACAAGACAGCACCAACACGTCACACACTTAGCTCAAGCCTTGGCAAAGTTGGGTCAATTTAAAGCAAGGCACTGACCTGACAACTTCTTCTCATCAAATAAGGCAGGATCAGTGGTGTCTCTCTTTGGGGTACAGATGATCACTCAGTCTGGATTTATGGGTGCTAAAACAATACCTCTGACCTCATTTGGGACCCATAAAGAGAAACCACAACACCTGATACCAGTACAACACCACGAACAGTTGTGGCCAAAGCTATATGTCATTACTAGATAAAAGATCACGGTTGAATTAACCCTCCATGGCTGCAACATGCTGTGATGAGAAGACCATTCCTTGGCCAGCAAGGGAAGAGGCTTTTGTGCAGCGTTGTCCATCTATATAAAAAGAAACTAATGCAAACATGACTCTATTTTATTTTTTTTTTATTTTTTTGTATCTGGTCTTGTACAAAGGGGGTATGGAATCATGTATGTTCTGCAAAGCTGGAAAAGAATCAAATCTCAGGAGGCTCTTCATTTGGGCTGGTACCCTGTAATGTTTTTTATTAATGATTCAGACATGGGAAATCTTTGAATTTGCTGGAGATAATGAAATAAGGGTAGTGGTTAGGACTCAGAAGGACGTAACCATTTTGCAGGCTGATCCTAATAGAGGAGGTGACTAGGCACAGAAGGAGAATATGAAATTTAATGTGGCTAAGTGTGAAGTGATACATAGGGGTAAGAGCAGTCTCTGAGCTAAGTGCATTTTAAATGGTGCTGAATTAGTAAACAAAAACAATTCGGTGCTGAATTTGTAAACAAAAACAAAAGAACAAGATCGAGACATACCCGACAGAATCAACATTTACCGTCATTGTACAGCGATGTAATATAATGTCTTGGGGTCAGGCTTTCCCAGGAGGTCAACAGGAGAAGCAGGTGAGGGCAACAGCAGGCTCAGCTAACGATGGTTAAGTTAGTTAGAGGGAGACTCATTTGCTTCAGCTTTTCCTGATGCCAAGCATCATTCTCAGCTGCTACTTAAAGCTGTCAGGCAACTCAGGCTGCTCACACCCTGTTTTCTGATCTTTATTACTTTGCCAAAGTTTAATTGGGCCAGCTGATGCTTCTCAAGTTGGGTGTCTGCTGCAGGCTGGTTAGTGAGTTATTTGTGTTATTATTTGCCAGAGGAGGTGGAAGCAGAGAGGAGGGAAGGAAACTTGGGTTTCAATAAGAAATGAGTGCAACTCGTTCCCAGTCAAAATGCACCGAGCAAACCATTAAAAAAGATCCTTACAGCTTTCTGGGGGGAGTAGCGCTGCCTCTTCCTTGGTTTGGAATAGGGATTTGACATAAGGAAAAAGCGACAGTTATTCTGATGTCTGGGGAATGGCTTTTCCCACTCCCTGGGGGTCGTGTATTTACTAAGTTAAAAACCTCCAAAAAACTTCAGCTTTCCAATTACTCAAGAAAGCCTTGTTAGTACATAGTAACTGCATCCCCTGAGCCATTTGTTTGCACTGACCGTGCTCCTTCCCCTCACCCATCCCAGAAAGCATCAGGGTTAGCACAAGCAAAGGAGCTCTGCAGGATGAATCCAAGAGACGAATCCTAGCGGCAACCAACAGAGCGGGCAAGAAGGAGGAATTCATGGAAATGTAGCCTTTTTCCTTAAAAAAAAAAAAAAGGAGAAAAGAAAATAAAAAAGAGGAAGTTATTTATAACCCAGAGACAAAAGAGCATTGGAGTTTTAAAATCAAAGCTAGGAAATGCGCAAATTGCCAGTGTACATACTTTAATTCAACCCCTTTCATATATAGTCATTATATTATAAACTTAATTACATGGTTGCATGGGTTTTGTCTCCAGAACTTGGCTCACAGGATACACCGTGCTTATTGAGTCAGGCACCAGGTTTCTCCCTGTCATTCAGTGGATAACCCCATCCCTCATTTTTCTGCACAGTATATGAGCCTTGCTCAAAAGGCAGTATTATAAATTTCAGTTTCTTTTCTCTGCTGATCCCCCATGCCAGAAGTTTCACTAGTATGAATGAATTTACTTTCAAAACACTTTCCTGAGATGAAGCTGTAGTATGATCCTCATGGTAAATGCTAAGAGCTGAGACACAGAGATAAAAAACATATACCCATTATGACTGTTTGATTTGAGCTTGCTGTGACCCATTTTTTTCCAAAAGGTTAGCCTTTTTTAGAGCTTTCTTTGTTAGATCTCTAAGGTGCCATTCATTTTAGTTGCAATTTTAACTATCCGACATTTTTACAAAGTAGACTGCTTGGTTCCAATGAACGGTCAACAAAGATTTTAGTCTAAATTACTTTCTGTGTGCGCATGACGAAGGCGCTTTTGTGGTAGAGTCAGGGCTGAAATAGGGCTGGCCACAAAACAAAAGTTCCCTTTTGGATGAGAGGAAATGAATAATCAAGATTTCATTTTTAAAATATTTTAATGAATCTGAGATCTTCTGCAATGGGTAAGGGTGCAAAAAGAAGTAGAGTCACAGTTAGCTTGCATTTCTGGAATGAGCTTAGGCCAAGCTTTAGTCTGTGCTCTGAATCAAGCAGAATAGAGGTCTCCTGAAATTGTTCCAAGTTTTAGCAAAAGCCAAATAAGTGAAATATTCACAGGGTAAGAGGCAGACTAATGGTACACCCACACACCTTTGAACTTCTGGGTTTTACCAACTTCGAATTTTGCTATCTGTCACTTAAAATCCTATTCTAATCATCAAAAGCCTTCCTGATCTATTATGCTTTTCCATCAGAAAAACAATTTGTGACCAAATTTCAAAGCAGCTCTACATTTCCCTGCCTAAACTTTGGTGTTGGCTTTTCTCCGCTAAAGTATCTCACCCAATTCATCGCTTCCACCTGCTGCCACTGCTGTGCATTTGGCCCCTGTTGCAAACCGCATCCTTCACATCTCCTCTGCAGCAAAGGAGACAGAACCCATTTGAGAAAATTGGGGTTTTATGAGAGTTTTTCTTCCCTTAAGTCAAAGAAACTGGAGATTTGGTAAGTCCTGAAGTTTTAGGTGAAAATGCAACACAGTCAATATAAAGAAGTACAGACTTACAGAATAACAGTGGCCGGAAAGGACTTCTGGAGGTCTCTGGTCCAGCCCCCCACTCAAAGCAAGGCCAACTCCAAAGTTAAATCTAACTTTGAATTTAGATGAGGTTGCTTAAGGTTACCTCCTTGAGCTGTGGCTTTAGCAGAGACGTAATCCAGGGATTTCCCTGGAAAGGCTCACCAGTGGGCAGACACTCGTCTCCAGGGGATGTGCTGCCTCTTCTCAGGACATCCCTGACTTTAAGTCCACTGAATTGCAGCAGAGCAATAAATCGACTTGTCCACACGTCATCTGTAAGACATATATGTCTTAACTCATTGCCCTCTTGCAAAAATGGCAGAGCTTCATGTACTGTTACCAAACCTGCTTTACTTTGCAGGTGAGATAACTGCAAACCATGTTTCCTGCACTCTCTGCAGAACTTCACAGACCCTGTCTAAAACACGAGTGCTTAATTGCATTCATTAGTATGTTCAATATAATGTAATGCCAAAGAAACAAGTACCGAGCGTGTAACCAGCCAGATGTATGAGAAAGGTGATCCGCCAGGCCATGGGAGCATCTCATGAGAGGCAGCCCAGATGATAGCCTTCTGTCCCCAACCGTTGTGCAATTAGAGCCTTTATCCTAATGCATGTACCCACGTGGACACCGGCAACCACCATCCTGCCCTTTCCTAACTTGTGAGAGCTTGTCTTTGTAGCCTTAATGTCCTTTTAATGTAGAATTTTTGATGTGATTATTTATTTACATGACCGTGCAGCCTAGAGAGAGGGGCTCACTTACAAGTGTTGCGTGAGAAGACTGTGATTACTCAGGCTTTGCAGAAGATGATTAAAGCAGCGTGACTAAAGTGTTTAAAGTGATCTGTCCTGAAAAAGGGCAATGCGTAAAGTGCCCTCTTCCTGCGTGCTGCAGCTGCTGTCTGTATTCAGAGACTGATTTGTTAACCGCAGTGACAAAAGGAAGTTCTTCTTTCTTTTCCTTCTCATCGCCTTGGCAGTAATCAAATACAGCATGCACTGGGTTTTACTCCTTCCAGTTGCCCGCTCAAATTGTTGACTCATTTCCAGGCAGCTACACCTTCACCAGCCTCTTGACAGCAGCGAGGTGGGAGACGGGTCCCCAAAGGCATAATTTGAAGACAGTGTATTTTACAGAGCTGTCAAGAAGTTCTTCATTTGGGCTGCTGAGCCTTTATTACTAGTGACGTGTTGTAAGACAGAGAGGACCCAACTTGCGTCTTGGATTTCAGGATGAGTTTGCAAGACTGATAGAAAAAAAAAAAGAAAGAAAAAAAAATCAACAAAACGAGCCCTTCTCTTCAGCGTGGAGCTTATCTAAGCTGCTACTCGCTGAGTTAGATAAACGTGGGCCCTCACAATCTGATTATCACAGTCATTTCATAGGCTTGATACAATCTTTAATCTACGGGCCACTATGAAATTAAACTGGCTGATCTTTTTGGATAGAGGCAAGGGTTGAATAGCTGAAGGATGAAAAGGAAGGGTGTAAAAGGGGAAGATGAAGGAATTTCTTTCATCGCTTAGGTTTGTACAAAGTCGGCCTGAATATTCATTGTGGGTGGCAAAATTTGGAAGAAATGGTGAGGGGAAAAAGCCCACAGCAACAGGAAATCTTATGTTGGGAAAGAAGAATCTGATTGTAAATATTTTCCCTAAACCTTTCTAATGTTTGTTCACATGCAAACGGTACTTGCTTTTAGTATGCAGATGGAATTTGCTATCTGCTGCAAAATGAGAAAAGAAGAAACAGAGATGGAATTTAAGAGTATTTACTGGGATTTGAGAGCATTCTACAGTTGGACAAAGTGGATAAGATACACCTCTGAATTGAAAAATGACTCCTGAAGAGTAGTAGCTGCCTCCTACCCCCTGTAAAGGTCAGGCTCTTCATGAAAACTATGTGGTCCTGCAGGAAAAAATGCATCAGCACAGCCACATGGCCTGATCCAGGAGAAGGTGCCCAGAAAGGGGAGAAAAGGATGAAGCTGCATCTGAATATGTTCTGTAGGAATTGAGATTTGCAAATATGACACTCACTTGAGGCGTCTCATGAAGGAGACAGTTTTTCCAGAATGCAAGACCCCTCTTCCTTCTAAATAATCTCCACCCCACCACAGTCTCTAAGGTAAAACTGCCCCAAATTGTTGCATATACCAGATTTACCCCAAAAAAGTAGTTTCTCCTCAAATGGAGAATGAATGGAAGGAATTCCAATCCATGTAGCCAAAGTTTGTTTTTTCTGGGGGTGATGAACTCCATCGGTTTCAGTGGACTTCCTCAGGTTTGCACTGATGTCGGTGAGATCAGAGGTTGGTCTCGGTGACACAGAGCTGGTAGAGAAGTCCTCAAATTGTCCCTAACTCCGTGGGCATCTGGTCCGCTTCTGGTTCTGTCTAACTTCCACCTCAATAGCGCCAGCTCCGCAAAAATAGGAACAGCGGGGGACTGACGGAGAGGTGTGTTGGGCTGGAAAGGCTTTCATGAAGGGAGATGGTTTTTTTGTCGTCTTGTCTTTGAAGAGACAGTGCAGCAGTCAGGTATTCAGGCTCGGCTTGTGTCGGCTTTTACAAATGGAGCGATGTGAAGAGTTATAAATGGAGGGAGCTTTTAATCTCTGAGCAAGCTACAAATCGAAGGTGAACCTCATTAACTTGGATACTTTGTGTGTTAAAAATGAGAAGCATTTCACCTAATGAGAAGCTCTTAATAGGTGTTGTTTTTTTGCTAAATTATCATATTAACCAGCAGATAATTAACAAGCATTTTCTTAATGTGGTGCTCTACTGATAAAATCTCATTGTCTATAAATTATCAAGCCACTAGAAAAAAAAAATGGCTTTTTAATCATGCTGGGCATTATGGGCAAAAAGTACAGGACAATTTTAATTGTTGGGGAACTAGAAGGGAAAGACAAGAATCTCTAATCTGTTGGGGGCCTGCCTGGGGCGCCTTAAGGTAAATCAAGCACTTAGGGCTGGTTTTTAAAACACTTTAGAGTACTTATGGGCACTGATATGTCATTATTGAAATGGCTTCCTCAGAGGTACAATGTGGCAGAAGTTTAAGAGCAAATGCACATCCAAATGATACTTTAGAGCAGATGGGGCAGGGGATGGGGAGGGGGTTCCTCTAAGAAAAGAAAAAAAAGTCCTGGAAAGGAAAGTGAGCAAACATTAAAGTTACCTTCTGAAAGTAGCATAGGATCTCTAGTAACCGCATGTTGTTGGGACCTTGCACTATCAGAAAGATTCCTGCCCCAACAGCATCACGATGGTGCATTGGATCAGTGTGGTCTGAGAGCAGAGAGCTGCTAACGTGGCCATCACAGGATGCCTTGGACAGCAAAGCACCAAGACCTCCTTCATCTCTGGCCAACACTGCTCATGATACATCACCCCAGAAGATTTGCAGGTGGCTCCCCGTTATCCTCAGTGATGGCAAGACAAGTAGAAATCAGTGGTGTGCTTGTCCCATTTCTACATGAAGGAACTCCAGTGCTCTGCAGCTCAGTGGTGTGTTTCATTTTGGTTTCTATCAAATTCTACTCCACATAGCCATCATAATAGTATCTAAAAGGTTTCCATGTTAATTCTAGCCCCTGTCTCTACAGCCCTGCTCAAACAGACATAAGAAAACTGTGGCAAAACCAAAAGTTGTCCTGCAGTTTCCCACGTCCCTCCTGTTCCTCCCAGCCCAATGGTCTCTTTAGCAGGACAATGTCTACACAAGAGCATGGCTTTCACTTCTGGCTACATGAGTCAGAGGTAGACAGAGATAGCTCTGAGTTCCTGATGATCAACACCCTTTTGCTGGGATGCTTGATGAAGTGTGTGACAAACCCTCCCTCCCAAGCATAGAATCATAGAATCGTCTAGGTTGGAAGGGACCTTTAAGATATTTGAGTCCAACCATAACTGACTTGTGACTCGTTTCCACTCAAGTGCATCCTCCCAGCACTTCTCTGCCATTTCCACCGTGCTTCCTTACTGGGACAAATCCTGCCTAGTTCAGTAATTTTCCTACAGACACTCTTGGTGCCAGCCCAGAGCTTTCTCTTTCTGCAGAACAACCATGGAGTCACTGGCGGCAATTTCTGAGATGTCCTGGTGGCTTCTCAGTTGTACCCCTTGAACTGCTGAATTAATTTCAGCCTGTTCTCATAGTTTTACTAGTTCACACTCTACTTTTCATAGCATCTTTGCCCTCTCTGTCTGCAGGGGAATTTGGGCATGGGAGGATTTTGCAGGGAGGAGAGGTGGCAGAGGATGAGCCGAGCAGAGGGCAAGGCTCCTCTCGGTGCTCCCTGCCCACATTTCCCCAACACCTGCAGACTGTGCTGGCTCCGAGTGACACGGCAGCAGTTTTCTTCTTGGCATCCAGCTGCTCCGACCTCTTGCTGCTGGGGCTGTGGGCTCTATGCCAGCTGGCCTGGGTCAGAGAAAGTTGTGCACAGATAGGAAAGTCAGACCGGTGAGCAAAGAACAAAACTACAGAAACCAAACTCAGCAGCAAACAGGAGAAAAGTAAAATAGAGATAAAACCTTCAAGCCCAAACTGTTCCAGGGGTCTGGGTGTAAGATATGAAACCTTCATTTATAGCTGATGATCTAGCTATCCAGAAGAGCCCAGCTGCCCTCATGAATACTCATGAGGCTGTGGGCATGGAAACAGACCTCAGATATTTTTGCTCTTGTGGAAAGTCACCTACTGCTTGAACAAAAGGAGACTCCCTTCTGATGGTCCACAGTGTCAAAACGATGATGCACGCATTGCTCAGCAGTCCTCAGCCCATCTGGCAAACATGCATGAACCTGTGCCTCCAAGGACCCTAGAAAACTAGTACCCACCATGTGGCCAAGTCCTTAAGATATACAACCCACCCTAACGTGGTCAGAAAGGAGCATGATGAATATCCTGATGTTCCATCTACTTTCCATCCTTCCACATTTGATGCATGGAGGGGAGAGGCAGAGTCTCAACGAAGCAAAACCCAAAAAGTTCATTGTGAGTCACATCCTAACAGGGAAATGATGGAGGAACCCCCTGGGTGGAGAGGAGCCTGGATGGAGACTGGTGAAGCAGAGCTTGGCTCCTGCAGGCTGGAGATGTGACAAGCAAGAGGTTGGTTTCACCACAGGACTTTTGCATGACTAGGTTGGCAGGGGATGGCTCTTCTCTGGCTTGTCTTATGCCCCATCCCTGGTACTACCATGCCCTGGCCCAGCACGGAGTGAGTGGGTGCTGCTCTGCCTCTTCCCAGCTCCCATGGAAAAAAGAGGGACAGAGCTGGAGAGACAGTGAGAGGTGAGAATGGATGAGAGTGAAAAATTAGGGAGGAAGGAGGAAAAGAGTGCTCAGCATGATGACATGTGTTGGGAGGGCATCGGGGCCCAAGCACAGGCCATGCATTTGTAACACGCACTTGGCACTTGCTTTAATATCCAGCAACAAGGGGACTTGTTAGAGGCAACTAAAGACCACCAGGAGCCTTCATCCAGCATTCAAACAATGGAAACTCTTCCATTAACGCTCCTTCCCTGCCAGCTCCTCTCCTTTTCTCCTTTATTTTACCTCTAGGTTACGGTCAGCATCTCGACTGGAATTACCTCGGGCTGCTGCTGAACCAGCTCTGACCTCTGCTGCGAATGTTTTTGGGGCCTGGTGGCTGGCGGTGGAGTCCTGGCTGATCAGCGTGAGCCATACACCCTGGCCAGCTTCCCCCTCCAGCCAGCAACGTGATGGGCTGGGGAGGGGGGAGGTTGTTTCGGGCTATTATAGCAAATTTACTCCATGATTTATAGGAAGGGAAAATCCATTTGGAATTTAAAGCTGCTATTAGCTCCTTTCAGTGTGCATGTGTCTGCATGTATATAAAATATATATATATAATATAAACCCTTATAAAAAATAAAACATAATAAAAAGGGGAGGGGGAGGGGTGTTTGCAAGCCTTGCAGGCACAAAGCGCTGGAAATGTGCAGCAGGCTTTGTAATTACCATAGCATTTCCAGTGCGTTTGGCCACAAAAGCTCTGAATTGAATTGCTTAGCATCCCTCTCCGTCTCCCTGCGACTCTTCCTTGCATCACAAAGCTCAGAAGCACTATTTGAAGTTTCAAAAGGAACACTTCTGTGAATGAGATAATCAGCGCCGACTGATCGGCTGTGAGCCCCTCTGTGTAATCCATACACCTCCAACAGAGGGAACAAAGCCATGTCCAGCTAATCCCCTTGGGTCATGCCTTGAAGTGTGTTGCATGGACCCTATGGCAGAAGAGGAGGCGGGAAGGATTATGTTGTCAAGAGCAGACGTATGTCTGTGCTCTTACATCAACCGGGACCTCGTTATGCATAATTCTAGGTAATGAACTCCAGGAGTGAGGCTTGTGAGGCAGTGAGCCATTTGGCACACTGGCGGCCCTATACTGATGATACAGGCGTGACCTATTGACCAGCAATGCAGAAGCCACGTGGGAAAGTACCTTCTGACCTGTGCATGGAAGCCCTGTACCTTGCAGACAGGACAACAACTGCGGTACATAGAATCATGGAATCATAGAATGGTTTGGGTTGGAAGGGACCTTAAAGACCATCCAGTTCCAATCCCCCTTTCCCTGGGTAGGGACACCTCCCACCAGCCCAGGTTGCTCCAAGCCCCGTCCAACCTGGCCTTGAACCCCTCCAGGGATGGGGCAGCCACAGCTTCCCTGGGCTGGTGCCTCACCACCCTCAGAGTGAAAAATTTCTTCCTGATGTCCAATCTATATCTTCCCTCTTTTGGTTTAAAACCATTTTTCCTTGTCCTGTCACTAAGATCCCTGATAAAGAGTCCCTCCCCAGCTTTCCTGTAGCCCCCTTTATGTATTGGAAGGGGCTATAAGGCCTCCCCAGAGTCTTCTCTTCTCCAGGCTGAACAACCCCAACTCCCTCAGTGTGTCCTCACAGCAGAGGGGCTCCAGCCCTCAGAGCACCTTCATGGCCTCCTCTGGACCCCCTCTAACATGTCCATGTCCTTCTTGTGCTGGGGGCCCCAGAGCTGGATGCAGTACTCCAGGTGGGGTCTCACGAGAGCAGAGTAGAGGAACAGAATCATCTCATCCAGGAGATTTCCATCTCCTCCATCACTTGAGAAAAGGTCTTAACCATCACTTTATATGCTGGCCAGGAGGTGAAATCACTTTCCAGCCTGTAAGTGGTGCCAGGCTGCTGCACCAAGAGTTGTGGGACCAGGGGGAAAGGAAAGATGGGGGCCGCTGGGGCTGTAGACTTGTGCTCAGAGTATCGAAAGGGAGGGAGAGGGGCTGTACCAGGGCCTGGGCTGCTCATGCATTTCACACATGGAGTCAACGGATCAAACAAACAGCAAAACCTGGGAGCAATCTCAGAAGCTCTTAAATCCCCTACTTCCTCATTGCTATGGAAGAAGCGTATACTGTGCAGGGAAAGGTGAGCAGGACCATGCGTGTGCGTGTGTGTGACTGTGCACACACGCATGCCTGTGGTGGGCAAAGAGCACGTTTCTGACCCAGTGGCTCACCCCGCATCATCTGCAGGAGTAAATTGGCTGATAAAAACAGGCTTAGAGCTGCCGCGCTGAAACAAACACTCAGGAGCCGTGAATGTCCATCCTCGGGATCTAAACTTGTTCAGCTGTTAACAGAGTGCACCTCAATTACAAAGGCAAAAGACCTCGTCCCCTTTTCCCCAAAATCCACCCCAGAAAAGAGAAGCTGTTCCTGATACACTGCAGTAAGAGAGACCCAGACAAATGTCTTTGGAGAGCCCTGCTCCCTCCAGACGGAGGAATCTCTCTCGCACTGACATGCTCGCATCCATACACGCTTATTCCTGCTCTGTGACTCTCCAAAGGGAGCCATCACTCTCCTCAAAATGCTCTCCTGTAGTCAGCGGTGATAGGCAACGTAATAATACCTTTTATTGGTTCAATACATCAGCTGGAAAACAGAAGCTATTCCTTTCTTCAGGTGATGGCCAAAGAGTGACCTATGTGAGTGTGCAGGCCGGTATATTATAGCTGTTAGGCTGGCCCGATAGGCAGGATGGTATATTTACCTCTCTTCGTTTGTCTCTCGGTGCTTTATTGCATTTCCTGTTTTGTGAGCAGCCTTAATAAAACATCTTTCTGAAGGGCTCTCCGCTGCGTAGTAAATATCCTCCCTCATCTGCCAACTTAGATAGGGATCAATCAATCAGAGGAGGCCCCTTGGGATCCCAGGGTGCATCATTCAAGGTTAGGGACCAGACAGGCAGGTGACAGCAGAAGGACTGCAATGTTTCTGCTAGGAATTACGCCCCCCCCCAGCCCCCCACTGCTGCTTGCCAAAGGAATAAAAGAAAAAAAAAAGAGGATGGGAGAGTCCTCCAAAGATGGGAAAGATTTCATCTCTCATCCTCAGCAGGGTTTCTTTAAACAGCCTGGAGGAAAACAGGCGTCCCTGAAATCGGCCATCTGGGTGGCTTGGTATAAAGAGCTGTAACACAGCAGAATGCCTTGGGCTCTCCTGCCAGTAGACATCAAGATCTAACCATGGATTGAGGGGTACCACACATGCGAGGCCTTGGGAACCTTCCCATTGAGAGATGGGTCAGGACCAGGGTGCAGTAACCTCCATGGTGGTGGCTTGTTTGTTTCATGCTGCTCAGGAACCACATGAAACGTCTTTTCTAGCTGGCAAACCAAAAGGTGGCACCGGGTTGGTGTGTGCAGGAGTTGCCTGGTGTGAATCCAGCCTGGCCCTGCTCAGTGCCAGACCAGGTGACAAGGCATGTCCCCCGATGGAAAGAGTTTCTTTAGTGATCAAGCATTGACAACAAGGTTTTATTGTTGCCTGTGCTTCCCAGCTTTGCAAGTGTCTCTCGTATTAACTCTTCAGTACCTTCCAGAAAGCAGAGAGAGGAATCCAAAAGATTAATTTATTGCTCCATTATTAACACATTAAAATGTCAATATTTGCCTTCGGTAGCCTGCAGTGCCACATGGGAGTGTGGAAGCTCTCATGTAAGGAAGCTACAACCATAAGTAACGATGACCTTTTAATTGGTCCATTATAAGGTCGGAGCTTGGCCACCACTTTGGGAGAGTTCACTAAGCAGTTAATCCATTTAGCAGAATCCGGATCTTTGGAGAGGATGTAAGTGGTGTGGTTGTTGTATAAGCTGCATTTGAGAGTCATTAAAGGGTTGCTTTTTGCAGGAAGAGTCGCATTTTAACAGCATTAGCTCCTGGCTCCACCAGGCAAGCCCTTGTGAATTACCCTTCACTGAAGCTACAGCTATAGATTTCATCTTATAATTTCCTATGTATAATAAACGACAGCTCTCAGACATCCTAGAAGAAGGCTTCTAATGGCAACCGACATGCAGGAGCAGACAATACGTCCAGACTCGGGGGTAAATTAAGCCTGAACTCTCTGCAGACGGCTCCTCTCCAGCTGGATGGAGGACAAGAGGCTGCGCGTTGGTTAGCGTATTCACAAGTTGCATTTCATAATTTGGCTCCTCGCACACTGACCGACGACAGGCACATTCTGCAGCTGTACAGCCAACATATGCTTCCACCTGTAGCTCCTGTGGATGGTACAGCTGGCTCTTTGGCCAACTGGTCCGCAGTCCTCCATCACCGCATCTGTGAACAAGCTGAGCTGTTTCTCTGCTGGTGCCAAGCCTGCAAAAGGCTTGTCCTAAGGGAGGATGTGTCACTGTTTGGTTACAGAAACCCCTGACCAGACAGTACCTGCCAAATTCTGTCCTCTAACATGGCGTTCACAGACTCATGCAGGAAGAGAGCAGCCCTGAGGAGAAGGACTTGGGGGTGTCGGTTGATGAGAAGCTCAACGTGAGCCAGCAATGTGTGCTCTCAGCCCACAGTCACACACATCCTGGGCTGCATCCCTAGCAGCGTGGGCAGCAGGGCCGGGGGGGATTCTGCCCCTCTGCTCCGCTCTGGGGAGACACGCCTGCAGTGCTGCCTCCAGCTCTGGGGCCCCCAATATAAGAAGGACATGGACCTGTTGTGGAGGTTCCAGAGGAGGGCCACAAAGATGATACAAAGGCTGGAGAACCTCTGCTGTGAGGACTGAGTTGGGGAGGTTCAGCTGGAGAAAAGAAGGTTCTGGGGAGACCTTAGAGCCCCTTCCAGTCCCTAAAGGAGCTCCTGGAAAGACGGAAAGGGACTCTGGATCAGGGAGAGAAGCTATAGGAGCAATAGGGCGAGGGGTAATGGTCTTAAACCAAAAGAGGGTAGATTTAGATGAGATCTCAGGAAGAATTTTTTCACTCTGAGGGTGGTGAGACCCTGGCCCAGGTTGCCCAGAGAAGCTGTGGCTGCCCCAGCCTGTGTTCAAGGCCAGGTTGGACGGGGCTTGGAGCAACCTGGGCTGGTGGGAGGTGTCCCTGCCCAGGGCAGGGGGAAGGAACTGGATGATCTCTTCCATCTCTTCCAAGGTCTCTTCCAACCTGAACCATCCTGTGATTCTATGATTCCATGAGACAATGACTGATTCAGATGGGCGTGCCGATTAGGTTGGGGAAGGAGATGAGGCTACAGGAATGAAAGAAAGGCAGGGTCCCTGTTCTTCTGACATGCAGGGTGGGGATGGTTATCTGGAGAGGAATAAGAAGGTCCATTCATTAATGCATGTGTGTTTTAAGGCTGCTCAGCAGTTAAAAGCTGGGTAAGCCCATGCAGACAACAACTGCTAAAGTCTGAGGTCCTGATTTGGAGCTCCACGTCATTCTCTGTGTGCTCAGTAAAAGGCTTCAAATGATGCAGAGGGAATTAAAAAGCCACACTGCTGCAGGCAGTCCCTCGGCACAGACCTGTAAATGTGGCCTCCAAGAACGTTCACAAAGCCCTTTGCAGAGGTAGCGCACCAAGATGGTGAAAATGCAGTGTGACGGCCAGCAAGCAGCCCCTCACCAGTGCATGGGTTAACTGAAAAGATGCTATAGAGAGAGAACTGGAGTTAAACCTCAAAGCCAATGAAGTTAGTTCTGCTCCCTTCCCCTGTCTGCCCTCCCTACCTTTCACTCTGGTGGATCTACACGGGGCTGCTGTCCCCTTCATCTTCCAAAAATGATTATACGAACTGCAGGGGACCCTCTAAAACCTTCCCTGGTCAGAAGGACAATCCTGTTCATCTCTCCAAAGACAAAGACCCCCAGTTACAGAAGAAGGGTGAGGGTAGATGGTAGCGTTGGACCAGCAAGGACACCTAGACCACAGGGTTGCTCCATGAGGCTGCAACATGGTAAAGCCCTGCAAGCCCTCTCCTGAAAATGGTGGGAATCCTAGTGTAGAGATCTACAGGGATGAAAGCTCAGGTTGTGGAGGTGTGTGGCCAGCAGGACACCCCCATTGCTCAGGTGGTGCAAGGTTATACCGAGAGTCAGGATTAGAAGGGAGACTTGATCTGCCCATTGCTTCTCCTGGAGAGCATGGCAGTGGGGTATGCTGCCCTGTCGATAGAGCTGTAACTCGCCCAGTGTCCACCCATTCATCCTTGCACGCTCCTGTCTCTCTAAGTTTCTTCTCCCCAAAGCAGCTAATCATCGCGCTGCCATGACCTCCTGCCCTGGACCTCATCTGTGTGGTGAAACCAACTTTTATGCTCAGCGGCAGCCCCGATTAGTGCCTTGTAAATAGAAGCATCTTTGTGTCCAAGCACTGACCTTTGGCTCGGCTCCTGATCTCAGCGGATTTGATGTGTCCAGCTATTTGTCTTGCCACTCGCCAGGAGGAAGAATAGGAGAGGGGAGGCGGCACGCGACCGGCAGCTGAACAGAGCAGGGCTCTATTCTTGGCTCAGTCGCAGACTTCCTCCCCAGCCCTCGAAAAAATGATTTAGTTTGTCTATTCCCAGGTTGTGCAGGGTTGTACCCTGCTGTGGTGGACATCCGCTGGAAGTGCTTGTAGCAGCAGGAGGATCACAGGGGGAGGATGAAATTTGGCTGGAACCTGCATCGCTGCGCTTTTGCCTAAAATCCAGTTCTGGACTTTCCAGAATCTCAGATGGCCAGCAACTGGGAGGAAACAAGAGGAACTGTGTAGTTTCACTGCCATACCTTCTTCGTCATCACACCACAGCTCTCTGAAGCACAGCCTTCTCCTCCTCACAGGTTAAATCCAGACTGCACTTCTGCACCTTCCTCCTCATCTCTGGGGACATCGGTCTTACTGATGTCCCCCCATCTATTGCTCCTGCACACCTCAGTCCCGCCACCATGTCTGCCCATCTCCTGTCCACTTCCCAACCTCCAGCCAGTCCTCTTCCTTCCCTGCCCCCTTTTCTCTCTTCTCATCTGGGATTAGAAAGCAAATTTAGTACATTTCTAAAGAGATACCAAGTCCCACAACCTCTCCAGCTCCTACCCTGTCCAGATCTTGTCTGTCCCAGAGACTTAGATTCCTCCCCTTGTCCCAGTCCCTGCAGGAGCCTTCTCTTACAGGAAGTCAAGGTAGTGCTTTACCATTACAGTCAATGTTTCCAGTTCTATTAATTATGTCTCCTGAAACAGGGACAACTTAAATAATTAATTAAAATCATAGAATCATAGAATAGTTAGAGATGGAAGGGACCGTAAAGATTATGTAGTTCCAAACTCCTGACATGGGCAGAGACACCTTCCACTAGACCAGGTTGCTCAAAGCCCCATCCAACGTGGCCTTGAAGGGAGGAATAGGGAGGAACAGAGGGATTCAATACCTTTAAAAGAAAACTCTGGCATTAACCGTGTGATGGGAAACTCACAGAGTTTTTCATGCTGTAGCAGAGCTGCACAGGAGCACTTCTAGTCCCTAGAGCCATGCTGATGCTGAACTCTAGTTCATGAATCACCAAATCTGATTCCATCCTGGGCTAGATTTGTGACAGTGAGCATCAGGCAACATGCTGGTGTGAAACCTCCACCCAAGGGATCTGTGTGGACCCTCAAGCAACACACAAATAATATCACCCCAGATACCAGCTCCAAGTCCCGTACATAAAGAGATTTACTAGTCCTACCCTGTAGAATGCTTCTCACCTTCACAGAGGCAGAGATTGTTTTTTTGGCATATTATTAATGAATAGAATTTGCAAATTATCTCATAAATACCTGCAGCCTCATTCAAATGGCAAGAAAGTGAACCTAAGCTTCTCCCAGGCAGAGGGGGACCCTCCTTTCCTGTCATAGGGGCTTCACAAGTAACTCCTGGGGACTTCACCGCTGTAGCTTTCTGCAATGGTCAGCTAGAGGCCTTTCATGAGCATAGAGACAACGAACCCCTCCAAATGCATTAGGGTAAGAAAGGGTGAAAACATGTATCAGGACAGGATTGCAAAGTACTATGAGGGAAGGAAAGAAGGATTGAAGAAAAATGTTGGGAATCTCTTCTGGCATCTTTATCAAATTTACACAAAGCAGAGCCACAGTTACTAGCTTTGCTCTCAGCACAGCTTAAAGGTCCAAAAGAAGCACTAGGAAGCCCACCGCAAACTCAAGCGATACAGATGTCACCAAGAACAAGCTAAAACATACTAAATGCACAGCTAGGAAAGAAATTTGAAATTGAGAACTGGAAGGAAAAAAACCTCTCAACCCAAAAGTAAAAAGAAAATATCCAAAATGTTGGCAGTTCTGAAGCTTCAGACTGCTAAGCCAAATCTAGAGACACAGCCTCTAGGTCCACAGACCACCTTCTCTAATGGTTTGGGTGTTACAATCAAAATCTTGTTGTGGGCAAAAATGGATCACATCAAATTGAGGGAAACCACAGTCTATTATTGGTGCATGTGTGATGCTCACCATGCCAGCAGCCTTCTGGGTCCTACGGTCAAAGGCACCAGTCACTTCCATCAGAAAGGCAGAGTTGTCACTGTGCGTTGTCACTATCCTAAGGAGGTCCTGCGGGGATGGGAGGGATGTTCATCCAAATCCTAACGTAGAAGACTGGAAAAAGTTGTTAACTTGCATTATGCATGAAAAGAAGGTCATATTTACTCTACCCAGGCTCCAGTCAGACAACCACACGCAACCTATGGATCCTGTCAGACTGTCCTAGTACTAAAAAGACCCTCTTGGGCATTGCCATTAGGGCAGGAAGACCCTATGGTGCAGTTTACTGTGATTATTGCCTTCCTGCCTTCAAGGGACCAGGGCTTGCCATTATCATCAGCTCTGTATCTACCTTTCCATTGAGATGATCACCCACAACCGTATTTCAGACCATTCAGTGGCAGAAAGAAGAAGGGAGGTCCAAGCTGAGCACACTTGCAACCTGGGTGGATGTGCTGTCCCCCAGGCTGGGTGTAGGCTGACTCCACTCTCAAGCCCACAAAGGTCAATGCCCAAATTATTAGAACTCATTTAAAGGTCCAGATACAAGATTAATTTGACTGACAAAGGACTAATTGGTTTCAGGACTAATTAAGTACATATACTGGGCTTTGCTTAATCAGTGAAATTTCCGATGGCATTAAAATGTCTAAGAATACAAATCCCCAGAGATTTAAAGCAAATAGTTAAAATCAACTTAGATCCAATTATCATATAAATCACTAATGAACTGGGTAAATTGGAAGCTCTTTGGCTCAGCCTCTAGGGAAGAATAAACCTGATAAAAATGAACATGCTACCTGGACTAATGCACAGGCTCAGGGGACTTCACTGCAAATATTCCACTAGGACTTTTTCAGTGACATTCTTATTCATTGCAAAATGACAATATTTCAAAACAAACAGTTGTCAGGGGAAGGTTTTGTTGAAACTTTCAGTGGGAACTTTCATATCTTTGTGTTCAGCATCCAAAGCTTTATTCACTCAAGAATAGCCAATTATGCATTGCTGGGCACATTCCTGATGAATACTTCAACTGGAGGGCAATTAGTTATTTCCGGTCCCATCCTCCCACGCTCTGCTTTTCATCTTGCTCGTGGTCACAGTCTGATAGTCCATTTATAGAAAGGAAAAACCTAAATGGAGGTGATTAAAGACTTTGGGTTTGATCTAATGAAAAAGAACTTGCAAATGTTTGCTACATGCCCCGAGATACTCAGATCTAGTTTTCTGAATTAATTAATTCGATGAAAATGGTGGTGGACAAAGAACACCGGGTATCTTCCTTGAGCAGCTTCAGTTGACAATTGAACTACTTGAGTTTAGATTTCCAAATCTGAGGAAAGAGCACAAAAGCATTATGGTGACTGAAGCCACCAGAGGGATATAAGACATCAGATAGTAAACACAGAGGAAAAACCTGTAGTAGTAATATTTTTTCACCCACACTCATTTTTAGGTGCAGGCTACAGGTAGTTCCCAGAAGACCTAATCTCCACTAACCACCTAGTCTGTCTCATCTTGACCTGTTTATTTTGCCACCCCAAATTCCAACCTTATTCTCCATTCATAGGACTCTCAGGCTTGAAAAAAACTGGTGCATGAAGAAAAAAGGAAAAAAAAAAAGATGAAATACGAAACAGTTTTTATATATCCGGGGATTACAAATCCCAGTGTTTACATCTGCCAAACTGCTACACACATTAGGAAGTGCTGCCAAAAAAATGAGCATTCAAAATCTTCATCTCCTGACTCCGGACTTTAGCCAGGAAATCCTCACGGTCAGAACCCCTCCCACTCCAGATCGCTTGCTTTGCTGTGTGATTTCCTAATGACCAACCAAAGAGTTAATGTGAGTGTAATGAGGCGTGAATGGGATAAAGAATTAACAGTGGAATAAAGTGATTAAAGAAATGTCCTTGGACCTTTGGCTGTGTCTTACAGAACAACAGAAAGAACAATATCAAGGTACGCCAACCGCCTCAAAAACCTATATGAAATTAAAGCTGTGGTTCCCCCACCCCAAATGATGGTTATGGAAGCAGCCTCCGGCGAGCTGTGTTTGTACATGTGCTTTGGCCATCCCCTTTTATTCCAAACCCCTGCTCTGGTATTAAAACGCGATCCCAGAGGCCTGCAGTAGGCTGGATTTTGTTGCATCCATTGTGGCAAGAGGCACATTAAAGCGGACGGTCAAATGGAGTGCTGCGGTTTGCAAGAGGGGTCTGCTGTGTCATAAAACCCTCCCAAAAGGCATGTCAACTTGACCAGGGGACCTGGGTTTTAAGGGAAGGTGCACATCCCAGCCACACAGGGTAATTTTTGGTTGACCAAAGAAACTTTGTGAGACCTAGGTGAAAGGCATGAAAGAAACCCATACCCTCCTCCCTGCCTCCCCTCTTCGTCTTTGCCCTTCCTACCCCTCCTTTGTGTTATTTTGCTTTGATATGTGCCCAGGAAATCTCGGGCGCTTAAAAAACTTGGGTACCCAGGCAAGCAATAAATATCGTTGTCATTTCCTGAAGTAGAGCACTTCAGTCCTTGAGATGCATACTAGTACTTCTCGTTTGTTTGTTTGCTTTTAAAGAAAAAGGGGTTAATAAACAGACAAAGCAGAAAACAGAGGAAATCCACATTCACTCTCTTACTCCTTAGGAATACCAAAAAACTCTAAAATATGGACTAAGCTGTGGCAGCTCGTCTTCCTTTTCTCCCATATCATTAGGAGGATCATTAGAGGTCAGAGTAAAGTCCTTGCGTGGATAAAACAGCTCGCAAAAATTTAAGCCTGTGGCTAAAGAAAACTCTGATTGAGGCAGTCGCTCAAACCCTTGTTGCTGCAAATGCCCGGCAGCACTGAAGAACTGTGGATGTAGGGATGCAGCAGACATCGAGGTGGACTTACAGGTGCATGGGAGAGAAGGAAAGGCTGAGCTGCAGAGCAGTTGCTGTTTTTCCCATCCTGCCCGGCTAAAGGAAACTCAGGGAATATTTTAGCGTGTCAGGTCCCCACAATGCCAAAGGCAGCAAAAGCAAGCCCCAATCTAAGCGCAGGCAGAGCCGTGAGAGATGATCGTGGCCACTGTCAGGGCAGTGTGGGTGCAATTTATAATGCAGCGCATTGAGGTGATAATGGGAAATACCACATCAGTAGTGCTCGCTCACCCACCACCCCACAGCACCCGCTCGCTCACAGTCTGCATGGGGGAATAGAGACACCTGCCATCGCCTGAAATGTCCTCAGGGCCAGAAGGAGGAATGCTGGCTAAAGTGGGATTGGAAAGTTGTAAATTCAAGGCTTATCATGACCAGACCTCGTTCCAGCTGGCAAGAGGATGAGTTTGCTCCCAGAGCAAGAGATCTGCTCTGATCCTACAGCTCCCTCTCAGAATCCCAGACAAACTGATGAGGATGGACCCAATCAGACCCTCGCCTGGGCCTCAGTGGACATGCATCCAAACCAAGGTGAGTTAGGGAGACGAGCATCAACCACTCCATCTACAGTGCTCTCCCAGACAAGGCTGGAGCTGATGGTGCTCCAAGGGGATAAGAAAACAATCAACCAGGGCTGCAATGCATGGCCTGAAAAGACAATTTCACAGAATCACAGAATGGCAGGGGTTGGAAGAGACCTCTGGAGATCATCTCGTCCAACCCCCTGCCAGAGCAGAGTCACCCAGAGCAGGTTGCACAGGAACGCATCCAGGCAGGTTTGGAAGATCTCCAGAGACGGAGACTCCACCACCTCTCTGGGCAGCCTGTGCCAGGGCTCTGCCACCCTCACAGGAAAGAATTTCCTCCTCCTGGCCACTGTGATTAGATGAGACCGTAACACATGAGCATTGATTACCATGATGTTCCTCCAGATGCTCCGTCTCTGGAGGTGTTCAAGGCCAGGCTGGATGGGGCTTGGAGCAACCTGGTCTAGTGGGAGGTGTCCCTGCCCAGGGCAGGGGTTTGGAATTAGATAATCTTTAAGGTCCCTTCCAACTCTAACCATTTTATCATTCTATAAACTACATGCTTTTAACAGATGCTTTCTACTTTCTTATTCTGTGCCATCACTGTGATACATTACAAAAGTATTCAGTCTCATTTTATACTCATTTAAGGCCATTAGCTCACTGCCCAGTGCCACACACAGGTACCGTGTGCTGAGCTTGCCCACCCACATGTTTATCACATTAGCCAGCGCAGGACAATTTATAGCTGGGCTAAGCCAGTCCATGTCCGCTCAGTTTGGTCCTGGGTCTGAATTTCCGAGTTAAATATCTTTACATCTGTGCAACGACCAAGTCAGCTGCATGCAGTCCGAGAGGGATCTGCAAGTTTTACACTTCACGGTGGAAAACCGCATCCTTCCCCATGTGACGTGTCACATTTGGCCTGGAAAACTTGTTTTTCTCTGGGGAACCAAGTGTTCATCTGTAGTTGGTTCATGAGATAAAAACAGGTCAGATCTTTCCCCCCAGGGTTCTGGGATTTTTTTTTCTCCTTGTGCTGGGAAAACCCTCCATTGCATCCCAGGAAGCTGAACCTGGGGTTTCCCTGAATGTACTGCAGGACAAGCATCCACCTGCACACTTGCCTGTGGCTGCCAGCTTCCCCGGGCTGCTTGTCCCCAAAATTATCTCACTAGGGATGGAGACGCGGAATTTGCTCTGCTGGCTGCAATCCATCCAGCAAAACCCAAGATCTCCAGGGAGGGTGGCCGTAGCCAGGGCAGCTCAGCACCCACGCGCTCGCTGGAGCTTCACCGGAGTCAGCGGGATGCTGAGCCATCCCCGTCTCCTCCGTGGAGCGCAAATGTTGGCAAACAAGGATTTGCCTGTTGCTAAGCTACATGGGACCGATTGGTGCGGCAGTGAATGGAGGGCTCTGCAAGCTCGGGTCCGAGATCTGCGGGGTGAGGAAAGGGGGTTTTGCCTACGAACCCCGGGACACGCTGCTCGCAGCATGGTCGAGGTTGCAAATGCCGGCTGCAGCGTAACGTTTCTGGGGCTTAAAAACCAGTGTTACCCTGAGGCTGAGCAGCATGAGAAAGCAGGCAAGGATGCTTGAAGGTGTGTCTTTTAAGATGAGGAAGGCTTTAAAGAGGTTATCCCCGTGCTGTAAAAAACAAATCCGATGCTGGTACCTAACTCCCAACCCCTCTAAAGCTTCAAATACATCCCTTGAAATAAAATAAATAAAAAAATAAAAAAAAAAGAAAATATTTTAATCTGGAAAACCCCTCAACCATCAAAGTACTTCACCTTAAAAAAAGAACAACCAAAACAAAAATCAACCAAAAAAAACCCTAACAAACAACATTTCAAGAAAAGCAAATAAAAACCACACCCTGTACAGAGGCAACGTGCAATAGGGCTGAACCTGGACCCTTCACCTCCCACCCTCACTGGTGTCTCCCCAGAAGTCGTGGCTTGGAGAACACCAAGGTCAGGGCAGACCCCTGTCTGCATTTCCTGCAAGTTTCTTACAGTGGGGGCTTTTTCTAGACTTTTTCTTTTCCCACCACTGTTACTTAATGAATAAAGCCTAATCAATACTCGCAATAAAGCTTCCTAGGCAGTAGGAGGGAAAGGGACAGCTCAAAATTATCATTATAATGGCAGGATTGATTCTCCCACCAGTAACTCAGCTCTGAGAGCCTCAGACTTCAGCTCACAAATCTGACCTTTTTGTTTAGCTCAGGTTGGTTATGGCCTTGCCAACGTGGACACGTGTGTCCCCCAGCTCACATGAGCCATCCTGCAGACACCCTCCAAAGATTAGCACAGCATGAACCAATGCAGAGAGCCCCAAGATGTTGCCAGCTGCAGCCTGAGAGGGTTCCTCCATCACCCCAGTGCCCCATGTAACTTGTTTTCCTGGAAATTGGTGGTGTTAATGTGACGTGAAGCCACACCATCTCTAGGTAGGTGCTTTCAAGACCAGGACTTGGACTGGCTTGTGACCAAGGAAGAGGTGTCGTATTAGCCTGGCTGGGGAAGGTTTATCTTAGTGCCTCCAAAAAGGGGATTTTTGTAGTATTTCTCAATGGAGACCCTTTTGGTGTTACAGGGTTTTACAGCAAGTGTTTTCTGTCTCCAGAGCACCACTGCTACATCAGCACAGATCACACAGAGCCTCAGTGCATCACCATGGGGGAAGGAGAACCAGTTTCCCTGGGTAACTGGGCTCCTGGTTCTTCTGTCATGGCCACCAACACTGGGAGCAATTAGTGCCTCTGTACAAACCACTCACGGCTGGATTCAGAGTGAATAGCACCAGCAAGAGGTCTGCAGGCTTTCGCACGGAGATGAATGGTGGTATTTGAATAGCACTTACTGCGTTTGATGAGGACTGGTACTGTGCAGTGGAGAGATGTCCAAGCGCACACACACACGCACTCCGATGTGGCTGCATCAGGCTTTGGTGCTCAGTACAATTTTTCAATACCTCATCATTGGCCTGGGGTGGGGAAAAGTCTCCTGCTTCTGCCAGACTGGGAGCAGTCATGGCTGTCACAGGTTCTACCCAGGGAACCTTCTCCTATGGCATTCCTGTACCAGGCACCTCTTCTTGTATTACTGATACAGCAGCTGCTGAGGGCTGTTGAGAAATGTGCCCGGGCTGAATATGAAGCCTGGTTTATGCGCAATGGATGCAGAAGGCAACAGTGTCCCTAGCTCCCCTGTGGGTGGTGTTGGGTATGGATCTCCTAAGCTGAAAAAAAGGTCTGCAGATGTTGTGGGACTTGTGATGGACACCATGCACCTTCTACCAAGGAAGACAGAACTGACAACATCTTCATTTTCTGGAGCAACAGGGTATTTTTTTAGATTGAAATACCCGCCTAAACCAGAAAGTTGTTGGGACCGAAAAAACCCCAGCATCTAATGAACACCAAGTGCTCCAGGTTCTCCCTGCCCAGCTTCCTTGTGAAGAGAGAAAAAAACCAAAACCAGCCTCATGGAAGAAAACTGCTGTATTCATCAAAGACCAGGTATCAGCAAGGAAGCTGAGGATGGGCTTGTTTGCCCAAAAAGTTCCCATCCCAGTAGCTGGTACTTCCAGCACGTTATTAGAGGTACCTTTAGGACAAACACCAATGCCCACCCTGCTTTTGTTCCATGTTTAATGGAGATGGGGACAAAGAGGCATCACAAGCTGCAGCAGCACAGAGAACTCAAGAGGGAAGAGATAAATCTGTCCGTGTTGAGGGTGCAAAGCACTTGGCCAAACACAGATGCGTTGCACCATCCACACACCCAAGGGAGCTCACCCGCCACCCTCCATGGGACACGAGCACTCCTGGACCCTGAGACAATGAGCTGTGCTCAGCAGTCAGCACAGTAAGTTTGTTTTAATGTCATGTTTTTACCCCTGTTTTGTCAGCCTGCGGTGAAGTCTTCCCAGCAGCAGATTTAGACCCACCACCGTCTGGCAGAAGCCTGGCCACAAGCCCACGAAGGAGCAGCCACGTCGAAATGAAGATAAAGCACTTGGAGGTTTTGATAGACGACAGCCAGAGCTGCCTTTGGTCTGAGCCGCTCATACAATATACAAACGAAGACACAAATCAATGCAAAGTGTTTGAACTCCAGAAAGAAAGAAAAAATAACTCATCCATCACACTCAGACATATGTCCATTTGAGTCCAAACACTGGCAGCACTTTTTATCAATGGCAGCAGACAGATTAATACAAACTGGGACGTACATGTAACAGGACATGAGGTCCCTCTTCCTTCCCAAAGAGGCAAATACTTCCCAGCTGCCTTCAGCATCATCACCGGGACACACAAATTCTCCCAATGCACCTTAAAAGAAAGGATTTAGCCCCACTTTAAGGAAGGGACACTGAGGGGGTAAGCGTTACCCCATGGCTGAGCTTTGAGGAGGAAGATTAGTCAGGGTTAGACTCTTGAAGCAAACAGCTGAGCATTCGATTAAAAAAAATAAATATGGAAATGACACTACAGAAAAGATAAAACAGCAAAAGGTGAGACCAAAGTCTGCTTTGGTCTGTAGAATTTGTCTCTGTCTCTGCAACCTCTGCAGAGACACAATCTCTGCTACACGGGGTCTTGTCCCAGCGTGTTCCCTGGGATCCAGTTCTGACAAAACTGGTCACACTGGAGCAGGAAATGGGACATTTCTGGGGCCATGATGGGTCAGGCACCCTCAGCCTCCAAAAATTCCCTTATGGATGGGGAAGGAGAGTGGGTACCAAGCCTGCCCGCAGAAAATCGTATACCCTCGCTTTCTTTCTAGCTCTGATGGAGTATGGAAGAGACTCCCAGGGACCTTCAGTCCATCTCTCTGTGTCGCTGCTTTATTAAGGAGGTGGACTGCGCTGAAGTGCATGCATGACTATTAAGGTGACAGTCTTAGGTCTGTTAAGCTCTGTTTATCATTGATTATTTTTCGAGTTGTGCTGTCCAGTAATTAGCATCATTTGGGTTTTTTTTTTGAGCGTACAAATTAAGCATTAGCTGGATTTGAGAGAGGTTGGTTGTTCAGTTTTACCTGATGCTGGGGAGTTCTGCAATCCTGGAGGAGGCAGTTGTCTTCTCCCCAGCCTGGCTATCTGAAACCCGAGGGCGTTTTACAGCCTGCTGGTTCGTCCAGGCTTAGCCATCCTCCTCTTGCTGCAAATTCATAAATAATCCATCCTAAGAAACAACTGTTGCACCAGTTTATTAAGCTTATTAAGACCATGGCTACCAGGCAGCTCTCAGAATTTCGAAGAGTACAAGGAATAAATTTATAAAAAATTGATTTAAGCAGGACATACTTCACCCTGCAAAACGTCTCCCTATGCATTGATGCGCGAGTCATCTAGTGAGACTTTCCCACCTTGCAGAAGGCATTTGACCTCTCAAAGAGGACTTGTTTCAGGCTGTCTGCAGACCTTGGTGGGTACTTTTTAATCGCTCATACTTTGTCACGGTTTCAACCTGTCATTGCCCAGAATAATGCAGAAGGGCACATTCGGATTTGGGTGATGCTGGAGAGACAGGAACCTGGACCAGCCTCCAGCTCCTAGTTCAGCTGCTCTGAATCTTAGTCAGAAACAGTGATGCAGATCCACTGAAATCAGGAAGAAACAGGGTCCCAGGCATCCCTGAGACTCACCAGGGTCACACAAGGAGACCGGGAGAAGCTTAGACTTAAACTCAGATTTAAAACCACAAACTCATTTCTCATCCTGCATCACTTTCAGGTCATTCCCCAAGCTCATGAGGCACAGAGGGGCTGGAGCAGGAGCCTTCCAAATGCCTGTGAGAACCGGAGAAAAGAGAAAACTTGAAGTTAGCCCCATGGGCACTCCTGTGTTCCCTACAAGGACCAGGAGACACATTATGGGGAGCACTGTCTCCTTGCTGCCACCATCTGCAGCTTGGACACGTCAGAGAATTTCAAGGCGTTACTCTGTTTGCAGAAGACAGCACATATCGCAGCCAGGACCAGGTTATTTCAAGCCCTCCCTGCTCTTCTCCTCTGCTGTTGCGTAGGGAACCCATCATTAATCGGCCTTCAACTCCAAGCGACTGCAGGGTCCTGGACCAGTAGCAATCAAGCCACATCAAAGACAATATCAGTCGTTCCTTTCAGCAGGATGGCAGGTGTCAGGGAGAGCATCTGCAAACAGAAATAGGAGGATGGGTTGCCTCTCACTCACTCATCTGTCTATCCATCCAGGGTGCTCCGAGACCATCGATTAATACTTAGCACTTGTACAGCAGGTTACGGGTTCAAAGTGCTGCGCAAACATTAACTACTTAACGCCCTTGCCAGGCTGTGAGGAAGAGTGGTCATTTCCATGGTGCAGGTTGGTAACGGAGGCTGGGGGAATTCAAGGCACTGGTGGAGAGGAGGAGACAAGCCGGCTGGGGATCAAGGTGACACCTTGTGAGTCTTTTCCTGCTGATGTCTGTCCGTGCCCACAGAGCAGTTGTGTTCATTTCCCTTCCATTGCAAGCAGAAGGGATGAATCACGTCCTTCTCCTAAAAAGGGACAAGGACAGAAATGGAGTCTCCATCAGGGGCTGCAGCTTTTCTTCTGGACTTTTTCTCCAAGACTAGAGAGATCCATGTCCCGATGGGAGGCTGTCCGTGCTAAAATAAGTTCACCCACTTTCCCTTTACGTCTGATTGGTGGCAAGACATGAGGTGTTAGCGCAGGTTTTTTTAACTGAAGCTGATGTGAAAACAGAAGGTTTGGAAGATGGACTCATCAAGGACACTGGTAGGACTGTAAACTCTTGGACACAGGGAGCATCTTGTGTGCCAGGCCATGCGGTGCTAACCACAAAAGCGTGACCAGAGATGATTCGATGATCACAAATAATTCCCCTTTAATGGGCAAAAATCAGAGTTTGGGCGGTGGCCAAACATCTGTCAGGAAGGGGTGAGGTGGAGTTCATCCTGCCCCGGGAGGGAAAGAATGTGGTATCCCTTCTGGACCTGTCTGGAAGCACACAGGGTCTTCATCCAACATGTCCAAAGCCTTTTCTGTGACAGCTCCTGAAACCTCTCCCTCAGCAGCTTCCCAGGCCAAGGGGTCTCCATGACCAGCCTGGGCTGACAGTGCTTCTTCCTCCACAGAAAACGCACCCATGCCCCAAGTACTACAAATTAATGCCCAACAGCTCCAGATGCAAAGAAAAGACTATTTTGTTGTTTTGCTGGACTGTTGGAAATTGCAGGAAGCATTGAAATATGTTAAATGGTGCTCTGAGTCCATGTCACTCTCACACAGACCTGCACCCAGAGCAGCATCTCTCCCCACTATGCCCAAGCTCATCTGCTAATATTCCCTTTCCACCAACACAGAGACAATTAGGAAGGAGATGAAAACCAGTGCACTCCAGCAGGCTCTGCTACCTCAGAGCTCTCCCTGAGCACCCCATACGGCCCACCCCACCTCAAAATCCGAGTCCTAATCTCCTCATCACAACCCCAGCCTTCCTTTGCTCTGCACCTTCATTACAGAAGACCCCAGTATCATGTTTTTATTTTTATCTTTACATCTTAAATCCTTTTCACCCCTCCAGAATACTCAGAAAACGGCTGGAATAAATGTTTGCCTTTTTAATAAGAGTACACATGAGGATTCGCCACTGGGGAGAGCCCAGCAGCTGTGAACAGATGTGTCCTTAAGTCAATCCAAACCCTATTGTCATTCACCACCACGACCCACGGCCGCCCTGACAGGAGCCGACGTACAAAGCTACATTTATTATAGCAAACTAGACAAGGTCAGGGCACAGGATCAAACTCCAGCACACAATTACGCATACTTCTAAGCTACTGGTGAACTATCTGTCACAGTCCCAGACCACGATGAGCAGCTTCCCAGACACTGGCCAGACCTTCGAGGTCTACATGGGACAAAGGTCCTTTCCCAGAACATAGACTGGGTTTGGTCACTCTGTTTTGGAGAACAAGAAAATGTAAGCATGGGGACACAACTACGCCATGCTGTGTCTCTGGGCCAGTGAATGACCTCTGTCCCATGTTACTTAACAACAACGACACAGCCAAACAGCCCTGGCATCTTCTGCAACTTCTCCTTGGAAAATGCCACCTTGCTGTAGTGTTTGCCTTGCACCAGGGCATCACCAAGGGTGGAAGTCTTCCAACTGCATCTGTAACAAACAGAGAGGGGGGAGAGAGGGTTGAAGGAGAAATGCTGCCTTCTGTATGGAAAGCAGACACCCAGGCTGTTTACCGTGGGCTCTAGCAGCTGACAAGAGCTTGAGGGCCACCCTACTGCTCTGACCGGAGATCAGATGGTGGCTGTACAGCTCCCAGCTGAGGGCAAAGCCTTGCTCACCCACAGGACACTTTTGGAAGAGCTATAACAAATCCCCCTCACCTGCCCCCTGCATGCCAAACCAACACCTTGCCATCTTCAGTGCCTGATATGTTTTTACATACCATTTACAGTCTCTTTGCAAGTGCTGGGAAGAAAGAGGAGGTCCCTTCATGGACTGGAGTAGCAGAGGACATTGCTGCTGTAATGGCTCGCATGGGATGTGGACACACCGGGGATGGAGAAAGGGAAAAGCACAGTGGGAAGAGCTCAGTGTGAAACCGTGTCTGTGGCTGGACCATCCTGCTGGACCGAAAGCACTGGGTGATCCAACGCACGGCCTCGTACCTGCTGCTGACAGCCACCTGCGTTACATCTTTGTCAACTGCTGAACTCAGAAATCCCCTGGGAGCTGCATTTGCCTGCGGGAGATGCACAACGCACAAAGGCATGAGCCGGAGCAATGGGAAGAGGAGGGATGGAGAGGAAGCAAGGGGCCCCATGTGCATGTTGCCCACAGCTGTGGGGTGGAGGAGACTGTGAACCAGGAGGGCTGTGTCCATAAGAAGTTGTGAGAGTGGTCTGGGGAAGGGGAGCTGGCACGTGGAAAGGAAAGCAGCAAACAGGCACGCAGGGGATTTTGGTGCAATGCTCTCCAGGGAAGCAGGGTGACAGGACCATGGGATATCCCTGGGGAAGAGAATTGTCTGGCAGCCCTCACAGTGGGGTGGATGGGGCAGATGTGATGACAAAGCACGCGTGTGGGGTGGCTGGGGGCATATCCTGGCTTTCGTATCTCCTCCTGCCATCCGAGCTGGCCAGACTGGGGAAAAAAGCCTGCTGAGAGATTTCCAATGTGCTGCCTGTCACCATGGAAACCTCTTCCCCAGCATCCCAGCTGGCCAGGGATGCTCACAGTTATGGGGTGGCCACAGAGCCCCAGGAGAGGACCAGTCCCTGGGAAGGGCATGGGGCAGGAGCAGCAGAGAAGGGGTGGCCCTGGCCCTCGGGGCTCTGCAAACGGGACAGGATCAGGCTACGCACTCCTCAGCCATGGGGAATTGCGAGCCGATCCCTGTGTTAGCCCTGGCAGCAAGCGGGAAGGCTGGGTAGCCTCTGAGGAGCCTGCAAGGGCATCCCAGGAGACAGGAGGTGGAAGGTTGTCAGCCGGGGGTGCTGCCAGCTGATAAAAGGTGAGAAGAAAACCCTCTTCAGTCATTCACTCTGGAGTTACCCATCGTGGAGTCTCTACTCCTGGAGACACACAACCGGGAGACCTGGTGGCTCAGGTCAGCCAGAGCAGGGGTGAAGGCAAGGCGAGCAGTGCAGTTAAAATATCCAGACAAAATATCCCACTTAGCATTGCATCATGCATCTCTGTATCAGCTGTCCTCATGCATCTGCCTAGCATGGTGCCCTTCTGAGGACAGCTGGTCTCTTCTGCCCACCCCATGCTCGAGCCGCCTGGGTACAGAAAAAAACCCCAAACCCCAAAGTTTGTTCAGAGGGAGCAGTACAAATTCCCATCGTCTGTCTTCCAGGAAGGTGGTGAAGGCAGGACGGAGCTGGCATCCAGATCCCTTGTTCACAGTCTCCCTCTCTTCCACCACCTCAAACAGCTGATAAAAGTCTTTGCAAGACCGAGTCTGCAGGGACAGGAGTCTTGGGGCCACGCTGTTGTCTCCTGGAGGTGCTGGACAAATGCTCGGAGGTGGTAAAACCCGCCTTAAACCACGCACGTGGTTTTCGGTTGCCATTCAGTGGGCCTCAAGGGAAACTGAGCCCACACTTGAGTAGGATTCACATTTTGTAGGTGTTCATCAGTCGTTTCAACATGTTTCAGTTTTTCTGTTTGTTTTGTTCGGCACAGTATTTATTGTGTGTTTGCTGCTGCGTTTCACCAAACTGCAAGAAATATGTAAACAGCAAATGATCAAAGCAATATATCTTTTATATCTAAAAGCAGGCGAGCCAGATGGAGTTAATTAATGAAGATGTTTAGCAAGACTGGAGTTTAGCTCCTATGCAAACAGGTTGTTCCCAGAAGCATCGATGTAATCCAATAAACAATTTGTGGGGGTGTAAGAAATGCTGATTTGTTCCTTCCTTTCCATTACAAAGAGCTGAGCAAAACTTTTGTTGTTGCTATTTAATCCTGGTGAGAGGTTTTGAATTAATGGAACCAAAATGTAATTCTGTGCCTGCACTGGAAACATTCTCGTCTGCCTGTCTTGATCCTGTTGCTTAAGGCAAAAGAGAAGTCGAGTATCCAAAAGCAAATTCAATGCTCCACCTCTTTTCTGAGACTGCCAACAAGGGAGATAATTACGGTCAATAGTAATGACGTGGACATCACTGCATACCAGACTGCATCCAGCCAAGAATCCTGATCTCTACCAGATGATAATTCAGGATGCTATGTCAGATTTTATTTTTATTCCACAAGATATTACCAGACATAAACCGTTATAATGCCCCAAGTGACACCCCGCTCAATCACTCTGCGCTGTGATCCACCCTATAACTCAGATTTACAGGCCAGCTTTATGCCACAGATTATTGATCAATTATCTGGCTGGGGTTGTAGCAGTCTGTGATGCCAACCCCTTCCTGGCCATCAAGGAAAGAGGAGCCAGCAGCCTCCTCCGGGACAGCACGGAGGTATGCGGAGCCATACACAGGCGTATGCAATTCCCAGGGGCCGCAATGATGGGGTCCCATCACCATCAGCATCTACTGGCAGAAAGACAAGCGAGGTGCCTGAGCTGTCTGGGGAGGAAGGAGCAAAGCAGAGCAAGGAGATGGCTCCGTTTGCATTTCAATCAATCAATCAGCTGCGTAATGGGACACGGGAAAAACAGCGATTCAAGTCTTATGAAATGGGCCAAACTTACCGTTTCTGCATTTGAAACAAAAAGAGGGGGAGAATGTCTCCCAGCTTCCTCCAGCTGGGGCAGGTCGCTGTTCCCAGGAGTCTCTGCCAGGCGGTGCCTGTCCCAGCAGCTGAGGATTAGAGGTGGTTCTCATGGGGAAGCTGTGGATTCGGTCTCCGGGATGCTCGCAGAAGTGACTAGAGCTCCAATGGTCACACATGGCAGCGGAAGAGGGCATCAGGACCTCACACCTCCCATTGGTGAGGAGCCCCAGCCCAGCTCTCGTGGCAATACAACCCTTCAGTTTGCACGGCTTTTACCTCCCCTTCTTTCCCCTGTCACACTGAACACAAAGGCTTTTGAAGTCTGCCTGTTGCATGGGGTGGAGAGATGGGATTTGGTTTTAGCCAAGCTTGGCTGAACAAATGCAGCTAGCAGCGCACACAGAAGAGCTCGGAAAGCTCCATCAAGTCAGCATCTTCTCCTGACCTCAGGAGCTACAGAGGCTCCCTTCATCTCAGTGGACCAGTGAGGTAAAGAGCTGGTTGCAGTCCTCACCAATCCCTTCCAGGCCGTGGTGAGAGGAGCTTCTTTGGAGATGGCAATACAAGGCTGCAACTGCAAAATACACACAAGCTCACAAAATTCTCCACTTCCTCCACTTTTTCTGCCAAAAAATGTGAGATGAAGATAAGAGACGCCACAGTCTAGCCACTGACCACTCCTGCTCCATCACCCTGCAGTCAGAAACTTTCCTGCTTCACGACCCATTGAACCTGGCCCTTGTGCAGCTGCTTACATGTGGCAGAGGATTCAGAGGACTTTTTATCCAGGAGAAAGCCTCTTATTTGGTGTTTCTCCTTGCAATGGTTGTTATAAACCTGTTTGTTTTGAGGGAAGATTGCTCAGTAACGCCAAGGGTCCACCATCTGTCAGCTACTCTGGTCACACCAGGCTTTTGAACCACAGAATCACAGAATTACAGAACAATAGGGGTTGGAAGGGACCTCTGGAGATCATCCTGTCCAACCCCCTGCCAGAGCAGGGTCACCCAGAGCAGGTGGAACAGGAACGCGTCCAGGCGGGGTTGGAATGTCTCCAGAGACGGAGACTCCACCACCTCTCTGGGCAGCCTGTGCCAGGGCTCTGCTGCCCTGAAAGGAAAGAAGTTTTTCCTCATGTTGGGATGGAATTTCCCGTGTTCCAGCTTGCGCCCATTGCCTCTTGTCCTGTCACCAGGCCCCATGAGAAGAGTCTGGCCCCATCCTCTGGACACCCACCCTTTAGCTATTGATGAGCGTTGATGAGATCCCCTCTCAGTCTGCTCTTCTCCAGGCTGAACAGCCCCAGGGCTCTCAGCCTTTCCTCATCAGAGACGTGCTCCATCCCCTGATCATCTTCATAGCCCTCTGCTAGACTGCCTCTCTCTCTTTTGAGAGATGGTGGAGACAGAGACAAATCCAGGAAGAGAAAACATCGGGATAACTTTATTTTATGGTTGTACCACCCTCTCTTATCACCTACACGTGGGAGCCCTTGAGTCAATGCTGCTTCTTCCTCCAACTCCCCCTCCATCCCATCAAATACACACTCTGAAGGAGTGTGAATACTCCTCTTCCAACCAGTGAGTCATTTATTTCCGCATCTCCCCAGACTCTGAGCTCAGAAAAAAATACCCAAAAAAACAGGTAAGGATGCACAGAAACAGATTTCAAACTCTCTCCGCATAAAAATAAAGAAATACGCCTTTTCCTTCAGCAAGGACCTGGTTTGTTTTTCCCTCATGGGATGGAGAAGGGCAAACAAGAAAGAGGAAGAGTTTAAGGAGAGATGGGTACACACGCGTGTGCCCGTGCATGTGCGTTCCCTTGCTGAACAGCGGCCGTAACTCCAGGAACAAACCAGCCGTCCCCAACTTTCAGATAACGTGAAGCTTCAGACCCAAAATGGCGTGAGCTTTGCCCGTGTTATCCTCACGCTTACCATGCCTAGGAAAGGTCAAAACTGTTTTAAAACCCACTTCTAGCCTGTCCGTGCCTCAGAGCAGACATCTCCTCAGCTTCCTCAAGCTGCAGCAAGCTTTCAAACCAAATGGATCAATAACAGCTTTTAAAAATTATCATCAAGAAATGAAAGGCTTGGCATTGCACATCCACTTAGGTAGCGGTAACTACAGCAAATTAACATGAAACTGAAGTCGGTCCCAAATGAAGGCAACTCTCTGAGACGCTGGAGCCAGAAATGGCCTTTATGATGTAAATTTATATTAAGTACCAGCAATCTTTTGTGTTTCCTTCTTTAGCATTTTACTTTCAGTTGGCTTCTTTCCGAGTCTATTTTAACGGGAGATTTCCTAGACGTGGGGACAAAGCCGCTGTCAGTCACATTTCTATTTACGCTTGCTGAGGATGCTGATGGTCATCTGAAACTACAGACTAGGTCTATTTAACGGAGGCGAGTGAGCTCAGGATTTGGGCTGGAAATCTCTCTGCTTTGACTCCCAAGGCTAGGGATCTGTTGGGATTTTGTGGCACAAGCCAGATGGGGTCTGACGGGCTTTTTGGTTCCCAAACAGCCATTTCTTATGGCCTTGATAAAACGACACGCCCAACAGAAATGGGACATGGGGTTGGAGAAAGCACAAGGACTCCAGCCCCAGTTTCCCAGCCTTGCTCCATCCTGTTGTCACCCCCATGATGAGCCTTGTGTCCCCACACCTCTGGCAACTCCCTGAAAGGTCAGGTGGAGGAAACCACTGAAGACAGCCATCAATGAAAGACAGGTCTAAACACAGTTACAGGATAAGAAGGACATGGACCTCTTTGACCAGGTCCAGAGGAGGGCCACGAAGATGATCCGAGGGTTGGAGCATCTCTCCTATGAGGACAGGCTGAGAGATTTGGGGCTGTTCAGCCTGGAGAAGAGAAGGCTCCAGGGGAGACCTTAGAGCAGCCTTCCAGTACCTGAAGGGCACCTACAAGAAAGCTGGAGAGGGACTTTTTACAAGGGCATGTAATGATAGGATGAGGGGTAATGGCTTCAAACTGGAAAAGGGGAGATTTGGATTAGATATTGGGAAGAAATTTTTCACTCTGAGGGTGGTGAGCCCCTGGCCCTGGTTGCCCAGGGAAGCTGTGGCTGCCCCATCCCTGGAGGGGTTCAAGGCCACGTTGGACGGGGCTTGGAGCAACCTGGGCTGGTGGGAGGTGTCCCTGCCCAGGGCAGGGGGGTTGAAACTAGATGGTCCTTAAAGTCCCTTCCAACTCTAACCATCCTGTGATTCTATGATTAGCCAGACATCACCCCAGACTTTAATTGTCCCTGGACCAAGACGCCCACAGAAGCAGTCACAGAGGTAACCCCTGACTCAGTACAGGGAGCGCAGGCGCTTTGTTTTCCAGCCCACGGCCACCAGCCCTGCCCCAAACCCCAGTGAAGTTTTCCAGCAGCAAAATGCTATCGGCAAGATCTTTGCCCTTTGCCAAACCTCTTCTCCTCCACCGCCCAGCTCTGCCCTGTCTGTTACAGCAAAACTCAAACATGCAAAAGGGTGAAGACCAGCCCCACTGAGTACTGCAAGAGCTGCAGACCTGTTACCAAATACACCCTTTACGTCAGAACAATAAAGAGCTTGGGTTTAATTTCATTACCAGGGGGAAGAACATCATGCTGTCCATGCAGAGGGCTATGGATTGGGATGCCTGGCTTGTGTTCTTGTTTCATGTGTTGCCACTGTGGAAGCACAAATAGCAAGATGCCCCTTAATTGCATCAGGAATCGGTCTGATCCCCATCCACAAAGGTAATGAGGCATCAAACTCCCACTGATTTCAGCGGCACAGGGGTACCCAGAGCATTTCTGAGTATCTGGGCCTGGCTGGGTCAGGATCTGTGCTCCTGTAAGAAGGGGATGACTGTGCTGACCGTGGGCTTTAGGGTCTGGGGGGCTTAGCTGCAGGCTGGAAAATGATCTGTGCTTTGACAACCCTCAGCCAGGAGAAGAGAGGCTGATCAGGAATGTGTGGGGTTTTTTTTTAAAAAAAAAAAGTTATAAAAAATTAAAAAGTTATAAAATTACCTTCTGGGACAGGCAGTACTGCACTGAGAGTGGGTCTACCGCTCAACCTCCACCATCTGCGAACAGGGCGATGATCCCATTCTTTCAGGAATGGTCCAGCACAGGACAACTTACTTTGACGACTGCTGAGGTTCCTTCTGGCCTTTCTAGGACTGTGTTACTGCTTCTTCAGAAATAGCTTTTGCCGTCGTGTGGGATTCACCTAACCTCAGCTCCCTGCATGAGAGAAGATTGTCCAGGATCCCTCCGAGATCAATGGGAAGAAGGAGCACATTCAGAGGCAGTTCATATAAATCCAATAGGTGGGTTGAAGCATCCTCGGGATAAAACACCCTCTTTCATCAAGGAGTGAAAGAAAGAAAGAGAAAAACTTCCTTGGTCTAGACGGTTGTAGATACGGGACTATTAGATACCCAGCATTTCCAAGATGAGCCCCCATCTTGGATAAGGACCTTGGATAAGGGATCACACCAGAAGGATTGCAGGTCTCCTCCAGTCTGACCAGTGGAGAAACAAAGGGAAAGGTTCTGTGGGTAGAACCACCTCCCCTTCCCTTCAGCTGAGGGAGAGCCGCAGGGGCTGCGTGCACCCGTGCTACCTCCTACCTTCATGGTGCTGCAGAGCCCTCATCCCTGGTCCTGCACACTCTTCCTTTCACATAGCAAAAGCATGGCAAGGTGCAAAACCATCACGGTTTATAGTGTTTTTTGAAATTATGGAGGGAAAAAAAAAGGGACACAGGTCTAGGACGTGACCTTCTGCTCCTCCTGCCCACATCCTTCGTCCCACACAGGCACCGTTCTCTGCACGCGTTCTCTGCAGCGGCAAACCCAGCTTTTGCAAATGCCTCTAAAAGTGTCAGAAAACTTTGTACAAACGTCCTGGGCAACCGGGACAGAGGGCTGGGAGAGCCCTCGGACAGGGCGGCTGAGACCAGCAGAGCCTGTAATTGCGTACTTGGCTAATGAGCCTCCATCGCCCGAGTGTGTCAGAGTTGTCCCTTAGCAATGGCCCTAAAGGCAGAGCACAAAAATGGTATTTCCCCAGAAGGCTGGGAACAAAGAACTCTTTGCCCTCAAGAACCGCTCCTCTGATGCTTCCTGTGGTACCACCCGAGGACATTTTGGCCCTTGTTGCAGAATCACAAACAGGGATGGGGGACATTTTAGCATCCCAGGGGGAGCATCAGAGAGCTGGGCTGTGGGGTGCCCACATCACCACATTCCTACTGCTTTCCCCAGGATGGGAACATTAAAAAAGAATTTTGATTTTGCTCCTTTTCCCTCCGCTGAGTCCCTCAGCAAAGAGAAGGGCATGAAATGCAAGCAGGTGTGAGAGAATTTCGCAAGCAATATTTCATGCCATCCCGAGTCCGTTCGTTCCTACTGAGTATTCCCAGCCTGAATATTGAGTAACCCGAGCTTCAAAACACACGTGGAGGTGATGGATTGCTGCTGAATGCAGGCTGAAGTTTTAAGCCAACAATTACTTTTCTCTAAAGACTTTTTCCCCACCAGAAACTGGGGAACAAAACACCTTTGAATTGTTTTTATGAACAATGCTGTCTTCTGCACGGTAACTGGAATCTTTAAAGGATGCTGGGTTATGAATAGCTCTCATTACTGGGGGAAAAAGTGGCCAGTGCCAGGTTGCTATTTTTTTTGTACATGCACCTACTGTATGTGCAGGGGATTAATCGCCACTTTTAAGGAGGATCAGAGCTGAAATTATTAACCTCTGAACAGAAACTTGATTTAAAATGAAGGACCCCACTTAGAGCCTGCCTCGGAGCCCAGAGCCCCCTCCTTCCCCCTCCTCTCCTGCGGCGGGGAGGAAACGAGCCCCCTCAGGGACAGGTGAGATGGACCTCGGCAAAATTAATGTCTCTGTAATCCCGTAAATCAAGTGGTGAGTAACTTCTGTCGGGGGGAAGGGATCGCTTAAGAACCAGAGGCAGAGGCAAGGGGTGAAATCCAGGAGAAGAGCACGGAGGGGCTGAAGGTACCTCCAGGGGCACAGTATCCGTTTGGTGTTTCTGCTGTTTGTGTTCAAATTGTCAGATGTCAATTGTTGTTGTACATAACCCTCAAAAAAAAAAAAAAAGGGCAACCCCCCCCTTCCCCTGCAATTACAATAAACACATTTAATAAATGTTGGCTCTGCTTGATGGACATGAACTTCCCACAAGCAACTTTTGGGTCTCTCTGGGAGACCCCCTTGCTTGCCCTCAGCACCTTGCAGTCTTCAGTAGGTGCATTGCACTATTACAGGCTGACATCCAAGGAAACTGTATGAGGTTTAATAAGGCCAGGTGCCGGGTCCTGCATTTCGGCCACAACAACCCCAAGCAACGCTACAGGCTTGGGGCAGAGTGGCTGGAAAGCTGCCCAGCAGAAAAGGACCTGGGGATGCTGGTGGACGGCCAGCTTAACATGAGCCAGCAGTGTGCCCAGGTGGCCAAGAAGGCCAACAGCATTCTGGCTTGTATCAGGAATAATAGCGTGGCCAGCAGGAGCAGGGAAGTGATGGTGCCTCTGTACTGGGCACTGGTGAGGCCTCACGTCGAGTGCTGTGTTCAGTTCTGGGCCCCTCTGTACAGGAGGGACATTGAGGTGCTGGAGCGTGTCCAGAGGAGAGCTACCAGGCTGGTGAGGGCTCTGGAGACCAGGGCATATGAGGAGAGGCTGAGGGAGCTGGGCATGTTTAGCTTGGAGAAGAGGAGGCTGAGGGGAGACCTCATTGCCCTCTACAGCCACCTGAAAGGAGGGTGGAGAGAGGTGGGGGTTGGCCTCTTCTCCCAGGTGAATAATGACAGGACCAGAGGAAATGGGCTGAAGCTGCGGCAGGGGAGGTTTAGGTTAGATATTAGGAAGAATTACTTTACTGACAGAGTGGTCAGGCACTGGAACAGCCTGCCCAGGGAGGGGGCTGAGTCACCATCCCTAGAGGTGTTTAACAAACGTCTAGATGTGGCACTTCAGGGCATGCTCTAGTGGCAGAGATTGTAGGTTGTTTGGTTGGACTCGATGATCTCAAAGGTCCTTTCCAACCATGAAGATTCTATGACTCTATGATTCTATCAAACAAAGCGAGCAGCCCATGGTCCCACAGTGCATCAGGGACAGCAATGACAACAGATAATTTTGTATTTTGGCATTTTAAAATCAAGTTGGGGACAGTGGCTATCCAGGCACTGCTGTTTCACACCTGCTGAGCTCAGGGGCAGAGCTGCTGAGCTGCTTAACTTCAGTTTTCCAACAAACCACGGGTCTCCCAGGGAGGAGACAGTGACCACAGACCTTGTGCCTCCAGGGCAGATCAAACACAATTCCTTAGTTCAGTTTGTCCAAAGAAAAACTCAAAAAAAAAAAAAGGACGAGAGTAACAAACACACACACAGAGACCATTCTTGGTGGGTAGATTAAAAATTTCATGCCCACACGTTCTCTCCTCCAATGCCCATAGAGCATTTTCCAGTCTAACACAGCTATTTCCACCAGGCTGTGGAAATAGAATCGTGGAATGGTTTGGGTTGGAAGGGACCTTAAAGACCATCTAGTTCCATAGAATCATAGAATGTGTTGGGTTGGAAGGGACCTCCAAAGGTCATCTAGTCCAACCCCCCTGCAGTAAGCAGGGACATCTTCAACTAGATCAGGTTGCTCAGAGCCTCATCAAGCCTGGCCTTGAATGTCTCCAGGGATGGGCCCTCGACAACCTCTCTGGGCAACCTGGGCCAGTGTTTCCTGTTCCCGCCCCCCTGCCCTGGGCAGGGACACCTCCCACCAGCCCAGGTTGCTCCAAGCCCCGTCCAACGTGGCCTTGAACCCCTCCAGGGATGGGGCAGCCACAGCTTCCCTGGGCAACCTGGGCCAGGGGCCCACCACCCTCACAGCAAACAATTTCTTCCTAATATTTCATCTAAATCTCCCCTCTCCCAGTTTGAATAGAGGCATTAAAAAGCTGAACGATATACCCAGCAATACTCAAAATAGAAATCACATGCCCCGATGCCTCAGTGACCCCCATGGAGAGCTTGTCATCCTTCACATGGACCAAAATGGTTCCACTGGTCGGTTCAATTCACTTTCTCCAGGGGAAGCAAGGCGAGTGAGACCACCTTCAGTATTCCTTGCCTTGAGACGCACCATCTGAGCTCATACACAGGGTCCCCTCAGACCTGTAGGACCCTCAAACCTAGCTGGGCGGCATAAGGAAGAAGACATGAAAGAGCACTAGCTCCAAAAGGCTGACCCCAGGCAGCAGGAGGTGCAATACAGCAGAAAGCACTGCTTCTCTGGGGAACCCTGAGTCACCGAGGTTTGATACACACGGGTTTATTATGCTATTTGGTTTCTTGGTAACAGCAGACCAAGCTGCAGCGGCAGCAATCAGCTTCGTTCTAAACCCCTTAAAGTGCCACGACGTCAGATTAAAAAGCTTCCATTTAAAGGAAAAAAAAAAAACAAACAAACAACAAGGCGAGACTTGATAGTGATTCATAATGACGCTGTTTTCCAGGCTCCCTAATGGGTGCACTCTCCATTCAAGGAAAACGCACGGTGCATCGAGTGAATGATTTTGCTGGACGCCGTGCCACAACGGCAGCGCGCTCGGGTCGATGGGCAGATCCCAGAACACGCTCCGCTTACCGTAACATTAGCGGCAGCCGCACATTACCCATTCCTGAGAGCCTGAAGTGGATTCACAACCATCTCTTGTTTTACCGGAGGCTATTTAATATTTTCGTGCTGCTGACACCCTGCCTCTCCCCCGCAGCTTTCCCCCAGACCTGCAAGAACAAATAACGCGGGTGCACATTCGCTGTTCCTCCAAAACAGAAAACTGGGACCAAAGAACAGGAGCCGGGATATCTCCTTCCTATTTGGTGCTGAAGGGTACCGCCGACCACGCCAGTGTGTCACCATCATCTGCTCCGGCCCCAGCTCACGTCCCACGCTCAGCATTTCTCCAGCACTTCACATCAGTCCTAATAACAGCGACAGGATCAGCTCGAAGGTGTAAAACGGGCTCTGTTCCTTTTGCCTTTTCTGTGCTCCCGCAGCTGTATCTGGATCCTGTTCACAAACGTCTCTCTGCAAAGCCCTTTTTTTTTTTTGGGCCAAAGCAGCGATTTCCATTTGGCTGCCTGATTCCAGGAGCGGGAACCTTAAACAAAACCAAAGAGATCACGAGACCTTTCCCTGCCCATAAGCGCTCATTATCCGTCACACCTCACTCACCTCTGCAAATACCTCCTTTATACCATCAGGCTCCATTATTTAAAAGTACTTATGGTGGCATATAAATTTCTCGTTTGCTTGTTGCTTGAAGAGTCAGATTGGAAGGCATTCGAGCTGACTATGACTTTTCAAGACAGCCCAAGTGTTAACAACATTAAAACTGAGAGGGGGAAAAAAATATCCTCGCTATCTGACATAAGAAAGAGGGGAGAGATCCATTATGATCTCATGGGCAGTCTGGCAAAAATGGTTCCTGACCGTTAATGGGACTTCAGTACCTCATCATGCCCTCCCCCCCCCCCCGCTATATTTCACCCATTAAACCCTTTGCAGAACTAAATCCCGATACCACAATCAAATAAACCTCTGGGCACCTTCGCAAGGCGAAGATGACCTGGTTTAAGGAACGTGAGAATTTCTTGATATCAGGTGTTACGGAATAGTGGACCCCAGCATTTGCCAAGTCTCTTCCAGCCCTGCTATTTCTATATAAGCAACAGATGAACGTGAAGAACTTCCTTAGCTTGCAGTTTACTTGGGAATTTGATCCGCTTCTTGCGGCTCCAATGCCACCTCCCAGATGAGCCCTTGCAGCTCGATCTGTGCAGTCAACCCTCACCTTGGGACAACGGGGACAGCTGCTCTGCCCCCATCCACCCGCCGGACCTGCAAAAGGAAGGAGGGCCGGTTTTCCTGCGTAGGGTGGTCAGAAAATAACTGGTTTCATATGACAGCCGAACAGAAAAAACTCACCTCCTGTTGCCGACTTACTGGTAGAAATGCCTCCATCAAACCAGCAAGGCAGCCCATGGGTGAAGGGATGTCCAGTATCTAAGAGAAGGAGCAGTGGAACAACCCTCATCTCCCAAGAGCATCAATGCTATGGAGACACTTGGGAATGGTTAGTCAAAAGCGTGCCCCCAGCAGTCTTCACGGTACATAAGATCTTTGTCATAAATACCACCCCACCGCCGGGCTATCTGCTGCCTTAGGTCCTCTCCTGACCAGGGCACAAGAGCTTTTGGATGTCATTGGAAGGTGGCTTGCAAGTCTCCAGGCACAGACCTTTCAGGGTTATTTTCCCCCCGAACCATCCCGTTCTTCGCAGTGTGTCAGATGTTCCTTCCCACACCGGAGGGAGAAGGGTTAACGCGGGGGGGGGTTGCTGCAGCACTGCAATTCAAGGTGCTCCCTCCAGCACAATGGCTGAGTGTTCTCTTCCCAGCAGTAACTGGCTTGAGAGAGAATCAAACTAATTACCTTAGTAATTACCAAACTAATTACCTCTCTAATTACCAAGCATCTTTGTTCACAGGGAGCTGACATTCTTGCAGAGGAGCCCTGGCTCAGCGCCCCACGCTCTCTGGGAACCTGCCTGGCTCTTTCACAATGACTTGAAGACCCAGGTCCTCTTCACACCACAGTTCTCCTCACACCAGGTTCAGGATGTCTCCCTCTTCCTCAGGGAAGGGTAGATGTTGATCAAGCTCCTTGGCTAGTGAACGCATATTTACATTGCAGTGACCGTTTTGCTGCCGGGCAGGCTATGGAAGGGCACGGTACCTTTGCTGCGCGTAGGTTTCTCTGGTGGGAATACCCTCAGCACGGCGCTGTGGGATGACCATTACACTGATGGTCAAACCAGAGACGCACTTGCCTCCAGGCCCTACTCGATACTGCTGCCCCCGATGAGAACAGCAGCTGAGGGCAAAGAGGAAGGTGACTTGAGATGACAGACATTCCTCTCCAACACAGAGCTGAAACCAGCAGGGTGTTCACCCAGCAAAACCCAACAGGAACATCACTGGCAACTTAGTTCCCCTCCCCAAGCTTACCCCCTCTTCGTTTTCCAGATCTCTACTTGAATCTTGCCTTGGTCTCTCAAAAGCCGGGCTCTGGTAGTCACTTGCTGCTCTCCTGAGCTTCAGGTGACAGTGGGCGCTTAGCCCTGCAAACAGCCCCCAGCTCTTTAAGGAAGAATCACCGTTCTTAAAGCATGAACACAAATGGTTTCATTAATGCTGGCCATGACCTGTGGATGATTTTGTAGGAAGAGATGTTAGAGTCTGAACACAGAAAGGACTCTTGTGGCTGTAGCGTGGATGCCCACCTTGTGCACGACTTCTCTTGCTCTCTCCTCCAGGGTTCCCTCTCTCGTGTCTTCAGCCGAAGACACAGTGTCAGCAGTTTGTGTTGACACAAACCTTTGCTAATTCTGAACAGACCAGCTTACACAATTCACTTCTGCAGCCATTTGCCTGCAGGTGAGAAGACACCAAAATCTAAATCCTTACCTGATTTTAAGTGGGCAGCACCCACCTCTTGATCAAATAGGATTTACTATGGGCAGGTGAGCTGCAACGTGTTAACAACTGGCATGGGACAAATGCCTGATGATTTCTGGGTCACAGAATCACAGAATGGTTTGGGTTGGAAGGGACCTTAAAGATCATCTAGTTCCACCCCCCTGCCCTGGGCAGGGACACCTCCCACCAGCCCAGGTTGCTCCAAGCCCCGTCCAACCTGGCCTTGAACCCCTCCAGGGATGGGGCAGCCACAGCTTCTCTGGGCAACCTGGCCCAAAGGCTCACCACCCTCAGAGTGAAGAATTTCTTCCTGTTATCCAATCTAAATCTCCCCTCTTTCAGTTTGAAACTGTTACCCCTCGTCCTATCATTACACTCCCTGAACAAGAGTCCCTCCCCATCCTTCCTGTAGGCCCCCTTCAGGTACTGGAAGGCCGCTCTAAGGTCTCCCCGGCGCCTTTTCTTCTCCTGGCTGAACCCCCCAGCTCTCTCAGCCTGTCCTCACAGCAGAGGGGCTCCAGCCCTCTGATCATCTTCGTGGCCCTCCGCTGGACCTGCTCCAACAGGTCCATGTCCTTCTTGTGCTGAGGGATCCAGAGCTGGACGCAGGACTCCAGGTGGGGTCTCAGGAGAGCAGAGTAGAGGGGGAGAGTCACCTCCCTCGCCCTGCTGGCCACACTTCTTTTGATGCAGCCCAGGATGCAGTTGGCTTTCTGGGCTGCGAGCGCACATTGCCAGCTCATGTCGAGCTTCTTGTCCACCAGCACCCCTGCGAACGAGATTTGGCACACTGGGAAAACGACTTACACCCTCCAGTTTCCTCTGTCCCCGCTATTTGGGAAGCAAGGCTGCCTCGCTCTGCCTCGGCGGTACCTACTGTGATGAACGGCTGGTTTTGGTTAGGGATCTCTAGGTGCTCATAGAATGGAAAGACGCACATAAAGAAAACACTAGAAATAATCAGTTTGCCTTGTCCAAATCTGATCAGCATTCACAGCTGGAGGGAAGAACTTGCAACAGTTTGCAGAGAAGAATATTGTCTACAATTTCTGTCGCTTCGGAAAGGAAAACCAAAAGGATAGAAAAGGGAAAGGCTCCCCTTCCTATCGCTTCTTCAGCTTGAGAGGTGACATGTAACTCCCTCAGACGGAGTCTACCTGAAACTGCATTCGCCTCTTCAGATTCTCTCAAAAAAGGCACAGGATCCAAAAGGGAACAAAGCAGTGGACACCTGAGGTGTAAAATTTATCCCAACCCGTAGCCACCTCCATATTAAAGCTACTTCCAAATATCTGCTTAAAACAGTAATGCGGGGATATCCTAACAGGTGAAAAAAACCCCACCAACTCTGCAAGGTTATGTGATCTGTCTCAGACGCACGCGACTCCTGAAAAAGGAAGTCTAGTATTTGAAAGAGTCTAACGCTGCTAAATTACATGAGAGTAGGATAGCAGTGATTATTTTGACACCATTGAAAGACTTGTGATTTGTTCCTCAGACACTGAGCAAAGAACAATGAAAAGCTTTGATTTAGCTGTTACAATACTGCTTTCCATTTAAAACCCTAGGTAAAATTGCCCTTTGGTTAGAGCTGATCAGAGCTTGAGAACGATCAACAAGAACATCTGACATTATTCTCTACCGCGGGCAGAGAGTGTCATGCTAACAGCTGGACTCGATGATCTCAAAGGTCTTTTCCAACCTAAATGATTCTATGATTCTATGCCTTCATCTGTCATCCCTGGAGAATATCAGCTCTATCATCCCTTCTGAGATCGGGATCCATTGAGCCGAGTTCAAATTCTCAGTTTGGCAGCGAGCAATCTTAGAGAGATCTGGTTATTTCTGAGAAGGAGGGAGACCTCCCCACAGGTCTTCCACTCTAAAAAAAAAAAAAAAAGAAAAGTGGGAAACGTCAAAGATTTTAAATTTTGAAACGGAGCTACAAGGTAAGTCTTGGCTGGAAGAACATTGTCCAGAACAGACTAGACCCGTCATTTCTCTTCCTTTCCCCCAGGAACATGAACAGTAACCTGCAGACACACACTCCTCATGCTGCTTCAGATCCTGTGAACCTTGCTTTTTTTAATTTGTTTTTTTTAAACATCATTATTCCAATTTCAGGACAAAAGACAGCAAATGTCTCTATTTTAGGCAGACCTACTGCTTTCTTGTGCAGAAATGTCCAACATTGCCTCTCAACTCTGTTTTTGAAAGAACAGTGTTCTGCTTGACGTCTACACCAGCAAGCGGGGAGAAGGGAGGAAGATGAGATATTAGGAAGAAATTCTTTCCTGTCAGGGTGGTGAGGCACTGAGAGAGGTGGCCCCGAGAAACTATGGCTGCCCCATCCCTGGAGGGGTTCAAGGCCAGGTTGGACAGGGCTTGGAGCAACCTGGTCTAGTGGGAGGTGTCCCTGCCCAGGGCAGGGGGGTTGGAACTGGATGATCTTTAAGGTCCCTTCCAACCCAAACCATTCTATGATTCTATGACTAGGATGCAGGTACGCAGAGGGAGGGGTGGCAAAGGCAGCAGAGCAAACTGAAGCGCACTCCAGAAACATTCAGAACTGCTGCTCTAATTCGAAGGCAAAAGTTGTCCACAATGTGGACAGTTTTGAAGTCTACAACCTGTTGGCCGCAATCAGCATCTGCCAAGCTCAAGCAACACATGCTAGCGATGCCACTACTGGGTGATACAGAAGATGTTTAAAGAACACAACATCTCAAATGAAGCCCGAAACACAGTTGGAACAAAGCAAGCAAGACTGACTCCCATTGCTCAAGGCTGTCAGGATGGGAAACCAATAAACATTTGGCAATAACAGAGACCTTCCTTCCCGACATAGCTCTTCTCCTGGTTTTACAGAATCATCTGGCCTTAAAAACGTCTGCTTTTCCTCTATGCTGCATTTTGCTGCCAATTCTAAGTCTGGCAAGGATGGATCTGCCAACTTCTTGGCTCTCTGTTACAAAAGAGAACATTATAAAGGAGAATTTGTGAGTTAGCTGATTTGTAAACACTACAGCAAGTCACCATGTAAACATGTTGCCTATGTCCCTATTATTTCTCTCAAGCAGTGTACCTGGCACCTGATGCTGAACTCCAGGATCTTCCCTCTCCGACTGATACTACAGTTGCTTCACATGTTAAAAAGCCCAGCTTCTTTTTGTAGCATTAAAAAAAAAATAAATCCTTAATTAAACAGCACTCACAAAGCATCTTGATAATTAGAATAGGAGAGTCACTGGTAATACTGTGAATATAAATGAGATCCGCAGGTGCACTCGCAGTTGTACAGTAGGATGCAGTTCAAACGTAGCCAATTAGAGAAAGCGAACAGGTAAATAAATAGCAGAAGGCTCAAGACACAGTGCTCATTTGACACTGTTACTATCACTATTGTGCAAAAAACTGATTTCTAAGATTGTCTGGTAAGATGAATGCGGCAGCCGTTATCTGAAGAAAAAACAATTAAATGAACCTGGGTACTTGCATAAAGACGGTTTGCAGTTTTGGGCACTGCGCGCCCATTCATTCACAAGCACTTTCCAAGAAAGGAAGCTCTGGTGGTGCATGAATCACAGCTCACGATCACGTGGGATCCTTTTAGGTTGCTGTGATGGAAAACAGTTATACGTAAGTACCGTTCCTGAAACCAAGGTTGGTTATGCATAAAAATCTACGCTTTAAAGCTTCAGCAATAACATCTGCTGGAAAAACATGATTGACACAGCAGAGGCAACACCATCCGCCTCTGAGAAGTGGAAAGACAGACGGAAACATCAATCTTGTGCATAAAATATATTTATTGTTGGTACAGAGCGAGGCATATTCGTCAGTACTTGATAGGAGTGAGGAGCACAACAGAATCATTTCACGTAAATAAAGGCCATGTTACGTCTTAAGTGTTGGATCATTAACATCATTCCAGCAGAAGGCCTGGAGGGAGACTTCATTAAGTTACATAATTCGTGATATAAATTAAAGCACAATTTACGTCATTATACATTGTAAGGAAAATGTCAATACGAGCAACGAATACAGGCTGTACAGTGAGGAGCAACGGCTGACTGGCTCACAAAGTACCGCCACGTCCCGGCACACCAAGTGTTACCTACCCGTGCCTTTGACAGTGAGTTGTTTTTGAGGAGATTCTACAATGAAATAGCAGCATTTGAAGGATATTTCCCCTTTCTGAGGTCAGTGAAAGGTTCTTTTCTTTTCCTTCCTTCAATCACCAATAAATGGATTTTACTAAGACCGAACAGTATCTTCGGATGTACGATTTCTGATGTAATAAGATACAGGTCTTGGCTTTTCAAATGGTCACACTGATTGAGCCGTGATGGCTGCTGCTCTTGAAATGGCTCTTCCAGTTCTTCTCTTTATTGGTCTGCCCCATAAATGGGCTGTCATATCATTCTTGGGAAAAAAATGCTCTTCTGCTGAAATTAGAGTTGATGGTCTTGTGCTTGATTTGGACGATGCCTTTATCCTCCTCTCCCAAGCATGCTCTGCTAAGAAAGGGGTTGGGGGGGAAGGGAAAGGAGAGAGAGAAACACACATTTCAATACCTCAGAGTCAGTCCAGAGAAATTTGGCAACAATCCCTTCCTAGGAATTGCGATTTTTTCAATTAAAATATAGAAAAAGAAACACTGTCAACACGCACATCATCACAGAGACAAGTCACAGAGGCAGAATGAACCTATTTGAGGAGTCAACACGCCAGCCATTTGGAGGCCTGAAGAGTTGCAGTGATGATTCCTTTTCATCCATCCTAACGCTATCATGGCTCTAGTTGTGCTAAGGCTATAAAGGAAATTAAAACATCTGACCTTACAATAAGATAAACCCCATTCCCAGCAATTCCATACTCAAGGAAATATATCACATTCATAAAATATGATAAAATATATCATAAAATATTCATAAAATATATCATAGTCATAAAACACTAAGTATCTCCCCTACCTATCTCCTTCCTGTCTTATGAGTTATAATCAAAATCTCGATAGCCTGGACACATTGCCCTGACCTCGCGCTTCATTAATCACCTCCTGGCACAGCCAGGCCACCGAGAGCTACAAGTATAGATCTGTCAAGTAGTCCAAGAATTATTCCTCCTGCCACACCAGAGAGCTCTGCCATCAAGGTCTTGACCCTTCAGAGAGGTCCTGGCCTCTACTATGAAAATGCAGATTTGCAAGGACAGTATGTAGGGCTCTAAGAACTTCCTACTGACGTGATCTAGAAATAAAGGGCCTGCAGAAACAGGCGTATGTATGGATACTACTTGTCTAGACCAGTAAGGGGGAGAAAAAAGTGGGATCTGATAGGACACTGACAGGGTAGACGGGTAAAAGCATGCTGGAGGCCATCTATGTTGACTGGAGGGCTACGATGTTGACTACGATGTTGACTGGAGGGCTACTACTTGTCTAGACCAGCAAGGGGAACAGAAAAGTGGGACCTGATAGGACACTGATGGGCTAGGCGGTAAAGGCATGCTGGAGCCATCTATGTTGACTGGAGGGCTACGATGTTGACCAAGGCAATCTACTGTTCTCGCCTTCAAATTTCAGAAAATAAGGAAGACGGTAATTATGAGTGTCCTTGTAAGAAATGGCAGGAAGGGGTTTGATAATTTTTAGGGCTTACGTCAGGAGCAAGCCCAAATGTAAACCCTGAAATCTTACAGGAGACCTACTAAGAGCTGATTCAAGTATTTGAGCAGCATCTGGCCAGGCAGGGCACACGTGAGTCTGGACTGCATTGTCAGAGTCACAGAACCTAGGGCTCGGGAAAATTAAAAATAAAGGGCATGAAAAACCTGCCGTCACGTGTGTCTTTAACCAAATTCTCATGGTATTTCTAAAACTAAGCCAGTGAACCATTCAAGTAGATCAAGCAGTGTTTCTGTAAGGATTAAAAGCTGCACCAAGGAGCAGGACAGTGTGCACGTGAAAAGATGGTAAATATCCTTGTGATCGCAAACGTTCTCCGGGGCCCGTGGTAGAGAAGTACAGGCTGACAAAATAAAAGGAGTCGGGTTTATGCTCCGTAGGCGCTATTATGAACAAAAGTAAGGTAAACTTTTATCAGTTAACAAAATCTCCCATCTCACTTGGACAGCATCCCCACGGAGATTTCTGCAAAACCCACGAAGGCTACTTTAGCTGGAAAACTCTTTTTGCAGTGGTATTACAGAAACTTGCTCGAAGCCATCGCTGGGCTGAATATTAACTTTACATAAATTTAACACTGCCGAAGTTAACACAGGAAATTCCCAAAAGATCTGAGAAAAAAATTGTGTTACTTTTCTTTTATTTAGTGTCCTAAGGAAAGAAATTGCAGGTATTTGTTCATCACAAGCCTATTTCTGCCCACAAAATTTCATCTCCAGACAAATGGGAGTGTTCTAGGGCTTGCTACGGTTTTGTCTACATTTGAGGGGGGGTTTATTGGTCTTTACTGACTCTTGGCATTTAACATCGCCTACAAATTTACTTCATGTGTTTAAAATATTTTCCTTCTGTTTTTTCGTGACACCAGCGTAGGCGTGAAGGGAACCTGGTGTGACTCTTCCATAACACACTCCCTTCTATCAAGGGAGTGTTACATGGTGGCCATAAAAGACAATACCTTTTTATTGCATTTCAGTTCAGTGTTTCCAGCTACACTAATTTTACATATTTTCCTGTTAGCTTAGAAGATGGCGTCTAGTAACAATACTGGAGGATGAGGCTAAAATAATGGTTTCATTCTGACTAGGACGCGTGATTAAAGACCACTCTATTCCACAAATTAAAATAATGGTTACCACAAGGCTGAAGAGGCTGAAGGATAACGTTTTGGAGCCAGGCTGTCAGCCACCAGCAGCTGTTGGTGTTTTTCTTTGAAGCACTTTCAAATCTAACCTGCCTGCAGAGACTTGCATCCCCGTGGAATTCAACAGCCTAATAGGAAACTACTGCACAGACTTCATTAAACCATAGTCTGGTTTTGTTTCCATACAGGAATTAGGACTCCCTGTAGCCCGGGGGAAAGGGAAAAAAACCCCAAACACAAAAATGAGAAAAAAAAGGGTATTTTAACAACTACCTTGTCCATATCAGTGGATGGTAGACTAGGATAAGCGATAAAAATGCCACTGGATGGCCCGTATTAGTGCGTGTCTTCAGCAGTGGGAGCACAAATACGTGCCACACACAATCCTAACGTCTTCCCCTTAATAGCTCCATTAAGCAGGTTTTTTCCTCTCCGTTACTATTACAATAAAATGCAAACATTAATAATAGAGTTTAATTTCTCTCACTAGCTTCTCATGACTTTGGGAAAAAATGTAAAGTGAATCTACAGCAATGTGTCAAACTCCTCTGAATTAACAGCTCTCTGGGCCTTTCTAACAAGGGGAGAAAAGGACAGATAGAGACATGAGATTACAGACAGGCTGAGAATAAGGAGCACACAGAAGAGAGGGTGAGATAATTATAAGCAAGATAGGAAAGAAAGAGGAGTCAATAAATTCAATTTATGAAAAGCACAGAGTGTGCTCAGCCCGAGCACAAGTGCCCAGACTCACCGCCAGGAAATCGGATTAGTTAACTTATTTGGTTTTCAATATCTTGGTCTATTCCCTCCAGCAAATTTTCTTCTCTGTTTGTTTCTTGTAGTCAGTGTCAGTTAACTTTTTCATTTCTGAATCCGCTATTTATCCCACTCCTCTGCCTTCCAACCGAGCAATACATAGCAGGTAATCTCGGAGTATTTTATAACAGCGTTCGGCGGTTATTTCAAAGTAACTGTTTGTCTGGACTTCTGGGCAATCGGCGAGTAAAAATAATTACAATTACAGCTGCAACACATGGAGGATGAGCTGCAGAGGCCCGATGTTCATTATGAAAAACAATTGTTCCTGCTTGCAAATATTTCCATCATGAAAGGCTTCTCTTTCTCTGTTATCATAAGAGAGAAACCTCTCTGAATTCTCATCTCGAAGCATGTGTGAAAGAGAGTAAGAAGCATTTAGGAAACACTTTTAACTACTTGACAGGCTTGGTTGAAGATCTTCAACAAAAAAGGTGCTTAAAAGGGTTCAAACACCTAATGCTCATATTTATGCAATTTCCTTATCCTGCACCTTCTGAACATGAATTAATTCATCCTCATCATAGTCTTCTGAAGAAATTCCTATCAATCAGATGCAAACTTTAGTTATAGCTTAAACATGTATAAGTAATCTTCTAAATTTTCTAGTTACTTTTAAAAACAATACAGAATTATAAATACAGGAAATCAGTGTTCCAGAAGATGCAAGCCAGGGTGAAAACCTAGTCCACTACGTAACAACCTAAAATTATTTAATGACATTTTTAATAAGATATCTCAGAAACATTCACGGTCCAGTAACTTCAAACTGGAGTTTGGAATACAAAAATCACGTTAAGGGAAAACTTAGAAAAAATATAGCACCAATTATTGTTAGTCATAGCAGGAATGAACTAAAAAAACCTGCAATTCCATTGAAAGAAAAAAAATCCAGTTCAAAAGGTCATAGGGAATGGTACAGCTTAGGGAAGAGGGGGATGAGCAAAATTTGCAGGTTGGAGCCATAGCAGCTCCTGTGTCCACGGAAGGCACTGGACAAAGCTAGTGGCAATTCTCACGCTTGGGCGTCTGAACACGGCTCAACCACCTTTCCTAAATTAATAAAGTGTCTGTAGCTTTATGAAAGAAAACCTCAGGCTAGGAGATCAGGAAAAACTTTCATGAGCAGGGAGATCTGGTAGGTTGTAGAGTTTTTAAGGAAATGAAGGAACTCAGGAGCTCGGTGCATTAACAAGTGGGCAGGAGAAACACTAAAGGATATACTGACAGAGGTGACTTCTGCCATCCAGAGGGACCTGGACACGCTGGAGAGATGGGTCTGTGCCAAGCTTATGAAGTTTAACCAGGCCAAGTGCAGGGTCCTGCCCCTGGGTCGGGGCAATGCCAAGCACAAATCCAGGCTGGGCAGAGAATGGCTGGAGAGCAGCCCTGAGGAGAAGGACTTGGGGGTGTTGGTGGATGAGAAGGTCAACACGAGCCACTAATGAGCGTTGGCAGCCCAGAAACCCCCCGCAGCCTGGGCTGCATCCCCAGCAGCGTGGGCAGCAGGGCGAGGGGGGGATTCTGCCCCTCTGCTCCGCTCGGGGAGACCCCCCTGCAGTGCTGCCTCCAGCGCTGGGGCCTCAGCACAGGAGAGACACGGAGCTGTTGGAGCGGGGCCAGAGGAGGCCCCGGAGATGCTGGGAGGGCTGGAGCCCCTCTGCTGTGGGGACAGGCTGAGAGAGCTGGGGGGGTTCAGCCTGGAGAAGAGAAGGCTCCAGGGGGAGACCTTCCAGCCCCTTCCAGGCCCTAAAGGGGCTCCAGGAAAGCTGGGGAGGGACTCTGGATCAGGGAGGGGAGCAGTAGAATGAGGGGAAGGGTTTTAAACTGAAAGAGGGGAGATTTAGGTGAGATCTCAGGAAGAAATTCTTTCCTGTGAGTGTGGTGAAACACAGGTTGCCCAGAGAAGCTGTGGCTGCCCCATCCCTGGAGGGGTTCAAGGCCAGGTTGGACGGGGCTTGGGGCAACCTGGGCTGGTGGGAGGTGTCCCTGCCCAGGGCAGGGGGTGGCACTGGATGATCTTTAAGGTCCCTTCCAACTCCAACCATTCTGTGATTCTGTGATTTTGAAAAGGACAGGCTGACCTCCTTGACTTTTATATTTTGTCACATGGATCCTCTTTAAAGTTTTCACTGATGATAACCACATTTAAAATCACCAAGTGATTTCAGAGCTGCCTGGACAGCCACACAAATTGTCCTGCACTGTTGAGAGAACAACCACGCTACGGCTGTTCGCTGAGTTTGTCTTCCAGCACTGCCAATCCAGCCAGGCTGCCTGCGCAAGAAGAAGCAGACTAACTGTATAAATAAAGAATTAACAATAATAGCACCGCATAAATGTATTAAGTGCTGCGGACTGAGGAACAGCTTTAGCACTGCCACGCAACCGTTGTCTCCTACGAAGAATTACACAGCACTAGACCATGAGCAGGATCCTCAGTAACACCAGAGCAAGACTGCACCAGTGCAACTGCAAAAAGGTCACGATGAATGATTATAGTCACAGTCTTACTACTTTTCTGGACTGGCAGAATTAACTCGGGTGAAAATTATTATCATTATCAAATACTAGACGTGGTGCTGGGTCACTGCTAACACATTAGAGCACACATTTTCAGATGTTCCAAATATTAACTCATATATTTTAGCAGAAATAAAGATCAACAGACTTATGTAAGCACTTTTAACATACGCTACATATATGGCCTGTAAGCACGTTTGCAACTGGTTTCTTTAAGAACGCAATCAAGGTCAATGTATGCATCTCTATATTTGAAAGACGTAAGCTGTTGAAAAAGAATCATGTTTAGAAATTTTAGCTTAACTGAAAAATGTGTATATTACTATCGTTTTCCTTTACGCTGCACTAATAAAGCATTGAAGATTATAATCTATAGGAAAAAAACCATACCCGAGGAAAGTGGACGAGAAGAGGGCAAGACGAGGTAAAGGGCGGTATTAGACTCTCAGAGTACATAACATAAAAGGAATCAAGACTTCCAAGTGGTGAGCAATCTAGGTGGAGACATCCATTCATTTCTTACTGAAAGTGGAGATATTTACGCCAAATAGCACCATGTAGTTTAATCCTCTTGTTTTACTGCTAAAACTGCAGAGAGAAGGGAACATCTGCCAACAGCGACAGCTACTGTGCTAACCAAGAGCTTCCCAAGGGAAGAGACGGAAACCTTGGCATTTGAATACATTGAAAGCGGACCTCACAGAGCTTGTGAGAACATACATACTGGGAACAGTACTGCTTTAGCATGTAAGGACTGACTGGACAACCCCATACCATAGTCTTCCTCTCTTCTTCATTCCATCGTTAATCCCGTGGCAATATTTCTCCACCCACCTGTTTGGCATGATTGACACAGTGCAGGTACTGGCTAGCCAGGGCAGAGCAGCTGAGGGTCTCCTGAGCGTGCTGCCGATAACATTGTAGAATTTTATCCTGCAGATCAGCGCAGATTGGGTGAGACTCATACCGCCTGCGGAAAGAGAAAAGATCGTTTTGGTTTCCTTCTTGAAAAGACTTCAGGAAAGATTGCAACTCTTTTTAAAAATTTTTTTTTAAAGAAGTAAACTGGATAATGGAAATGAAGGAAAACACTTTGAAGTTATAAACAAAGGCTGTTGCTAGAGCTATTTGGGCTATAAAGTGGGTAACATCAGACACAAACATCAACGTGAGCTGCAGAAATCTGGCTATTAGGACTGCAGGTGTCTCCTGATCCAGTACCCAGGTTCCAGCTGGCAGAGAAAATTAACATCCAATTTCCTATGAGGACACGTCTTTAACTGAAGATCCCAGCAATGACGAAGCACGTCTGATCTCACCTACCTTAGAAAAACAGAGAACCACAGGAAAGCTTCATCGCTGTACAGTCCTACGAACACATTAATTTGCTGTTTATTAAATACTGCTCCTGCATAAAAGTGAAATCACCCATTGGGTTGACCTCAAAAATATAAAAATCCTGCTACCATCAGCAAATTTCACAACCTACTTCTGCTGATCTGATGATAGCCTCTATTTTTGGCGCATCCTCCTTCCCATCACCTCAATTCTAATCCTGACGCCAGATGTGCAAGTTATTTAGGAATTTTGTCTATTTTCTTCACCGTATGAATTCATTACACTTGCCATCTTTTTGGCTGATGCAATACGCTTTTTGCCTTCAACGGAAGCCAAAAGAATGGAAGGTTCTTTAGTCTGTCCTGTACAATCCAACCTCTTTTGGACAAAAATCTTGACATTTGCATTAATTATAAAATGTTACCCACACTGATAATGCCACAGAATTAAAATGGGACGACTACGTTTTCCTGTTTCAAAAGTAAGGGGGTTGGCGAAGTGTTCCAGAGACAAAATGTCCACTGAAATTTTAAGCTAATTGGACAATTACTTTATAAATACTTTTTAAGGTCCTCATTTCTATAAGAGACAACCAAATCACAGTTTCACCCCTTTCACACCAAAGATAAAAAACATTTCGATGGTAGAAAAAAAACACAGGAAAATTTAGAAAAACACTTACAGTTCATATGCCTTGAAAACAACCATTCGCTTTACGCCTGTGAACTTTCTACTTAACGCACCTTCCCCTTTACCCTACCAGGAAAGCCCGACAGTGGCCGCTCTAACGTCCATCCCAGCCCATGTTATTTTTAGTTCAATAAGGTTGTGAAAAAAATGAGACCCATCAGCCACAGTATCCTCAGACGAATATTCTGTTCCTTCTTATTTTGCTGATTGGCCAAGGCAGCTCTTTATTCTACTACAGTAAGGAAGTGAAACGCGAAGCACAATGCCCTTCCTTCGGGGAATTGACTTCTTGGCAATCACTCAAGATGTAGTACCAAAAAAAAAAAAAAAGGAATGTTAAGTCGCCTTGATTTTACAGTATGTACCTATATAAAACATCCCTCTTACTCTTTTCATTCATTACCGTACACCTGTGAAAGGCCTAAACCAGAATTTAAATGCAGTCCCAGGTGCTTACACACTTTGTGATCTGAAAGTTCGAACTTCTGTAGGCTCTTACGGATGAGGATTTTCCCTTAATCCCCCCTCTGCTGATATCAGCAAGCACTTCAAAAACGTGTTAGGCATCAAAATGTACCACCATAAACTGCCGCACGCCGACTGATTATGGCAAGGTCTGTATCGGGATGGAGTACAAGAGGGAGCACCACGGACGCTCTTTGTAGACGCAAGACTCACAGTGGTGATGACTGCGGTCCAACTAAACCAGAGCTCGTTTTAAATGCCCGAAACCCTGGTCTGGGTTGATAAACCAATACAATAGACCTTGAGTTAACAACAAATACAGACAGTAAACCCAGCTGTGCCTTTATTCACAAGCGATTTTTAAGTGACTCCTTATATAAAGGTGAAGAGCAAAGGAAACGGGCTGCCGTTCACTTGCTACACAAATTCTCTAAATGTATTTAAAGCCATTTCAGCGGGGGTACTCTAACCCACATTAAGCAGCTTTTTTGATTGCTTTTTTCCCTGAGCCATGCCATTAGTGACCGTTCGAAGTCCATGTATTATCCCTTATTTGAATGCTTCAATGGACTCTTCACGTTGCCGACAGTATCGGAGTCCTGTAAGACACGTCATCTCCTGCCCCAGTGACTTGTTTTCATACGATGACTTTTCACCGGTGATTTTTTAAAGCGCTGCCTGTCCTTCCAGGCACTGCAGACCCAAAGCAGCTCAATGCGAATGGGGCCGCTTCCTTCAAGTCAACCAGGTCCATTTTCTTGGATTAATCTGTTGAGGGAGAGCACCGTCTCCGTATTGATCTGCTGTGCTTGTTACGCTCCCCTAATGCACTATTTGCACTTTTGGGAAAATGCTAAATGAGATTACTGTCTAACATGAGATGGCCATAAACCACGTCCTGCAGGATCTCCCGGTCAGGAAAGAAGCTTACAATGTCCATTATGGTAACCCCCACCGAAGGGCTTGCGATTGATTTCTGTTTGGTGGTGGCTGACAGGACTCTCAGACGGACGGTCAGAAACAGCCAACAGCAAGGAAATGCCTCAAAAAGGAAACGAAATATCTCCCTAACAGAGAACTCTAAAGTTCCTATAAATAAGGGTCATTTTACAGAAGCATTTAAGGGGCTGTGGGGCTTGACTGAAGGAAAAGCTTGTAAGAAAAGGTAAACAGTGCGAAAGCAGTAATTATGTGCAATCTGTAGTGAAAACACGGAGGTTTTAAACACCTGAATGGACAAAGCAACCTGGTCCGTTCCCAGAGCTGACCCTGAGTCGGGCAGGAGGTCCCTTCCCTGAACTACCCCATCTCCTGGCGTTTAGCGCTGGTTTCTGTCAGTGTTGGGTTGATGGTTGGACTCGATGATCTGAAAGGTCCCTTCCAACCGCGGCAGTTCATGATTCTATGATTCCTGAGAGAGATATTTTGGGACACGTGGCAGGGAAAGTGTTCCGTCATTTTATTTGTTCATTTATTTATTTAATCACTTGGGAATGTCACAACTCAACTGAAGGAAGAAAACACAGATCATAGCAGTGAACCAGGACTGCCAGGGAACCCCGACAGCTCTCCATCTCCACTCAGTGCAACTCAATAACCCCTTTACAGAATCAACACACATGAAATCTAAAATGCCTTTCTTCCCAAAAGTCAATATGAACCGCAGCCTGATCTGCACCGCGCACCACATGGCACGCCTAGGAACGACGTGGTTTTATTAAGTTTACAATTACTTGATCTGCTTTCGCTTTCCCAGCTGCTCCTCAAGCACCTCACACGCCAGCAGAATATTCCTGTGCGCTGGAAGAAGCCTCCGAGGGAGCCGCGCACCCACCTTTTCCATCAAGCCGATGCACCGCAATCTCATAAAGGTAATAGGATGAAGACACAAAAGAAAATGAGAGAGAGAGTTTTGAAAAGAAATATTCTATGCTAAAGCACGAAGAGAAAATTTAATGAAGGCAACTTTGTAGTCATCTAACCTCTCTCAAAGAGCATAGCTTATTGTACTCCTGGGGGCACCGAGAAAGGAGCCCCTTCACGGCATTCAAACAAAATGTCTACTAAAGAGGAAATTTGAAATCACCACGGTAAGCTTTACAAGTTTTGTGATAAAACTGACATTCTGACTGAAGGAATCTGAATCGCTGATGAGTTTCCAACTGTGCAGGTATCTGGCATAATCCCACCAGATCAGGACTTCAGGCAATTGTCATAAAATATGGGGAAAAAAATAGCAACAAAAAATCAGCATGCGTTACAAAAAATAGTGCCATTAGACGGCCAGAAGTATCCAGGGCTCAATTTTATTCCTCATTAAAATGCTGACACCTATCAAAAGCATCTGGTTTTATTTGTGTAACCCTTGGCATCTAAGGCTACCTCTGTACTACTAAATAAACCAGACCAGAGACGATCCTCTGGGCCGAGGGAAAACAGCACAAATACAGCACAACCTGCATCTCTGGCGTGTAAAATCCTGCCTTCCCCTCCAAAGAAGCAGCTCAGCACGTCCACGTCCACGTCCACATCCACATCCACGTCCACACCCACACCCACATCCACATCCACACCCACACCAACATCCACGTCCACACCCACATCCACACCCACACCCACGTCCACATCCACGTCCACACCCACACCCACGTCCACATCCACGTCCACACCCACATCCACACCCACGTCCACACCCACATCCCCGTCCACACCCACACCCACGTCCACAACCACATCCACACCCACATCCACATCCACATCCACACCCACGTCCACAACCACATCCACATCCACACCCACACCCACGTCCACACCCACATCCACGTCTACACCCACATCCACACCCACACCCACGTCCACATCCAAGTCCACACCCACATCTACACCCACATCCACGTCCACACCCACATCCACATCCACGTCCACATCCAAGTCCACACCCACATCTACACCCACACCCACACCCACACCCACGTCCACACCCACACCCACATCCACACCCACATCCACACCCACATCCACGTCCACACCCACACCCACACCCACACCCACGTCCACACCCACGTCCACACCCACATCCACGTCCACACCCACACCCACACCCACATCCACACCCACATCCACACCCACGTCCACACCCACGTCCACACCCACATCCACACCCACATCCACACCCACGTCCACATCCACACCCACATCCACGTCCACATCCACGTCCACATCCACGTCCACACCCACACCCACATCAACACCCACATCCACGTCCACACCCATACCCACACCCACATCCACACCCACATCCACACCCAAACTGGGGAGAGTCCCCACGCGTGCTGTTCCCACGGTCATGCCTGGCCTTAGTTCTAAAAGAAAACCCTGTAAAAGAACATGCTACTAATTAGCCCCCATGCGCCAGCACGGGAGAGCGCTGGAGACAACGTCCTGCCCTCTTTTAGTTACTCCTACCGGCGTAGCAGAGGAGTCGTGCCGGGACCAGACCCCAGCTGCGCTAGGGAGCGCCCAGAGTTTGAGAAAAAAAAAAAAAAAAAAAAAAAAAAGGATGATTTTTTTTTTCTCAGCATGCTTATAATGCACACAAAGATAAGAAACAACAAATTGAAACAAGGAAACTGAGGCAATCCGTACTCTCATGATAATATATATATATACTGTCATGATAACATATATGTTTTATATATATTATATAGATTACAAGAAATAGTGCCATTAGATGGCCAGAAGTATCCAGGGCTCAATTTTATTCCTCATTAAAATGCTGACACCTATCAAAAGCATCTGTTCTTATTTGTGTAACCCTTATATATATAAAAAATATATATTTTATATATATTATATATGTATTATTGTGAGAGTACATATATATACAGACACACACATATATATACTCTCATAATAACATATATATACACACACACACACGTAAGTGGTAGTTTTCAAGTGCTTTATGAGCAACCAAGAGGATTTTTGGAGGGATTTGTGGGAAGTTAATCAATTCCCGTTGTCTACGTCCAGCAGAAATTCCTCCTGAGAAACAAACAGCGGAACTTGGCGCTTGTTTGAAAAGCGGACGAGTGAGGGACAGAGGTTGGTGTCAGGAGTGGTCTGGAGAGAGAGTAAAGAGGGAACTGGAAAGAGCAGGGAAGCAGAAATGGGACACGCGGGGCTTCAAAAGCGAAGACGTGTGACTTGCAGGGGGTAACGTTGATGGGGAAGGCAGTGGCAGGATGAAAGGAGATGATGTGAATCCGGGGTAGGAAATTATCCGCAGCATCGCTTTCAACAGACACCATCAGGGCAAGATTTCACTTCTCACGGCCAGGGGGCAAACAATAATAATAATAATAATAACAATAACAATAATAACAATAACAATAATAATAATGATGATGATGATGATGATGATGATGATGATGATGATGATGATGATGATGCCGCCATAACTGGTAGCCTGAGTTGTGATGGATTTAGCTGAGCAGAGGGACCAGAAAGGCCACCTTTGAGATATTTTGCATAAAGAGTCGGCAAGAGCGAAACGTAAGCCTAGCTGGGAAGACCTGGAGAGAAGGTCAGCTCAAAGAGGAAGCGTAAGCGACAAGTCTGAAACAGCAGCAAGACAGGGGTATTTTCCATCGTGACACAAAAAGGTGGTGGCGAGGGGGGTTCTTCTTTTTTTTTTAAGATTACCTCATCCAAAAAAGAGCCACTTCCAGCAGCATCTCTGCTGAGGGAATTTGCGGGACTTGTTTACGGTATAGAAAATAGTTGCAAAACAGACAACGGGGGGAAAGAGACAAAAGGGCATATGGTAATGCAAGTCCCTACTGCTGCACCATTATTTTTAGTTTTTAAATTAATTTACTCTTTACATTAAATTATTTTGAAAAATTGTCTTCGCCCATGAAGTAGGTGATGACTCGAAAGCGCATTATGAAACGCGTAGAGCACAAACCAAATGGTTGTGTTCTTCTAAAAATCATTTGGAAGTAATAGCGCAGCTCTGATTTCTGAATATCTACAACTGAGGTTATGAAGCGGTCCATAATCCAACTCTGCCCACACAGAGCCCTCAGAACTACCGTGTGGGAAGTGCTGCCAGCAAAAGATCAAGTACTGTAGAGTCGATTCTGGCTTTTATTTACACTTGAGTACATAGTGTGACTTTTCCAAAAGGTGTAAAAGAAAAGAATTTGCTTAACGAATGATGAAACGCTGGAAGAGAATCACAGTCATTTTCTGCTCTACAGTTGAGAATGACAAATGTGTGCAGTAATACTAAAGAAATGACTTATGCAGAAGTCGAAATACAACTTACTCCGTCTGCCGACACGTGTATCTTTTGCGCCACTCTGATCAGCTCGAGTGTTATTATCGCCCGGGTTATTTTCAGACTCTTTGGCCTAAAATCCCGGCACTGACAAAACCACAGGCAAATGTTTGTCATCCTCTCATTTATCTCTCACCCAACCTTCTTAAAAGCAAATAAAAATCTATTTCAAACATTCTGACCTTTGAAATTTAGGGACGGAGATGAGACGAGGAGGCAAGACACATTCCAGCACATTCACACACACACACCCCCCCCGCTTGAAGACAGACTTTAATTATGTCTAGAGAGTACTAAGTCAAGCTCAATATGTTGACAAAAACCTGGTTTAACAACGAAGACTGGCAGATAGTACCACTGACCTTTAGAGATGCTTTTTTTTTTTTAATCTAGTGAAGGTTTCCCACCTGCTAAAACACCTGGTACGTTGGTAGGCTGTCGGTTCCGCTTTTAGCATGAGCAAACTGGAAACCATTCCTTGTACTGCAACAACTTATTTATTGCACCCAGGGAGGGAAGAGGATCTCTAAGATTAACAGAGCGAATTTACGATCTCAAATCTGGCAAAGCACACATAAATACGAGCAGAACTTCAAGAAGTGAGTAATTCCACATTTGCATGTGCAAAGTTATGCACATTCTTAAATCCCTTGTTGGGCCGGGACTTACAACGGGAAGAAATCAGGATGAGGATCAGAAAAGATTTTCTGGTTGTGAATCCTAATTAGACTGATGAATTAGTTGCCAAGGTAAGTCTTCACACTCTTAGGATGTTACACTAGGACTAGATCTCTTCAGCCTAGAGAAAGACAATTGCAAGTGAACTTGAGATGGATCTGTGAAATCCTCAATGGCATACGGATGAGAGGCAGCCGGTGAGGTTTTCTAGCAGTAGATTTACGATGAAAAAATAATTGAAGCCTCTTGCAAACAACACATAATGAAAAGCTGGTACTCCTACAGGATACTGCCCCTCTACTCCGTTCAGCTCTGGTGAGACCCCACCTGGAGTGCTGCAACCAGCTCTGGGACCTCCAACATAAGAATGACATGGACCTGTTGGAGAGGTTCCCCATGAAGAATATCCAAGGGCTGGAGCCCCTCTACTGTGAGGACAGGCTGAGAGAGTTGGGGGGGTTCAGCCTGGAGAAGAGAAGTTCATGCTACCTACTGGTACCAAGCTGTGTGGTGTGGTCGACGCGCTGGAGGGAAGGGATGCCAACCAGAGGGACCTTGACATGCTTGAGAGGTGGGCCCGCGCAAACCTCATGAAGTACAACCAGGCCAAGTGCAAGGTCCTGCACCTGGGTCATGGCAATCCCAGGCACAAATCCAGGTTGGGTGGAGAATGGCTTGAGAGGAGCCCGGAGGAGAAGGACTTGGGGGTGTTGGTGGATGAGAAGCTCAACATGAGCCGGCAATGTTTGCTGGCAGCCCAGAAAGCCCCCCGGATCCTGTGCTACATCAAAAGAAGTATGTCCAGCAGGTCGAGAGAGGTGGTTCTACCCCTCTACTCCACTCTGGTGAGACCCCACCTGGAGTCCTGCGTCCAGCTCTGGAGTCCTCAGCACAAGAAAGACATGGACCTGTTGGAACGGGTCCAGTGGAGGGCCATGAAGATGATCCAAGAGCTGGAGCTGCCCTGAGGACAGACTGAGAGAGCTGGGGGTGTTCAGCCTGGAGAAGAGAAGGCTCCAGGGAGACCTTCCAGCCCCTTCCAGTCCCTAAAGGGTCTCCAGGAAAGCTGGAGAAGGACTCTTGATCAGGGAAGGGAGCAATAGGACCAGGGGGAACAGTTTTAAACTGAGAGAGGGTAGATTTAGATTAGACATCAAGAAGAAATTCTTGGCTGTGAGGGTGGTGAGACACTGGCCCAGGTTGCCCAGAGAGGTGGTTAATGCCCCATCCCTGGAAATGTTCAAGGTCAGGATGGACATGGCTCGGAGCAAACTCATCCTGTTAAAGATGTCCCTGCTCATGGCAGGGGGCTTGGACTAGATGGCCTTTAAAGGTCCCTTCCAACCCAAACTATTCTATGATTCTATGATGATTCTATATTGGGGTTATCATAAGGAGAACTGGGTTCAAAAGATAATCATACAGTAACATCAGAGAAGTCCATCGAGAGATTATATGCAAAAATACCATGTTTGGCTCAGGAAAGCCCCACTCCACTACTTGTTTGAAGGTAAAATGATATCACTGCATATTTCCTCTATTTTCACAGTGTTCCTTAAATATCCACTCATAGGTGTTGCCCAAGGTAGGGGTACCGCTGATCTGACCTATTGTGACTGCTGATTCTCCAAACTGCTTGATGAGCAAGTCTTCAAAGGAACAGAAGACTCCCATCAACCCTGACAGACAAAATCATCTTGAAAACTTTTATTTAAATTGATGTCCATTGACTTTTATTATTCCAAATCACTATTCATTTATAAAATTCCCCTCTCCGAAAAAAGGACAAAACACTCCTTAAAATACAAAGTACACCAACATATTATTATACAAATGTACCTTACACACAGCTGGTCCTTGCAGCTGCAAAGGGAACCACATGTTGGAATTACCCAAATTTAGGATGCACATATTTTTTTTTTTAGCTTAAGGAACAGTTTTTATTGAATACCAGGATACTAAAATAAACAACCACGTGGATGACAATGATACAAATCTTAGACTTCTAACAGGGGCATGCACGCCTCTACGGCATAGAAAAGATAGAGTAGTAACTATGGTCTGTAATCAGAAGAAATTCTGGAAGGAGCATTTCTATCTACATGGAATATATCGTAGCCGTGTAATGCACCTATGTGAGACATATATATATATATATATATATATATATACTAAAAAAAGAACTTATTGGTCTTGCACCGATCCAAACCCGTTCCTATCTTTGCAAATTAAGAGAGGAAGAACAATCATCTCGGACATGTGTAAGTCTGTCCAACCACTCATCAGAACAAACCCCAAACTAATCCCACCGCAAGAGTCAAATCTGCTCAGTCCGAATTGAGTAAAAACCCCTCACTTTCCTGCAGACGTGATCAGCACATCAACGCTTGCATTTCAAGCCTCATAATATAAATTCAGATCGCAAATTATTTTTAGAGTTCGCATGTGGCATCACTTGAGCTCTGTCTCATTACTCCGCCCAGAAAATTATTTAATGAAGACTGGCACGATTCCCCTCGCTCAGCTGTTTCTGAGCAGCCAAATCAAAGATCACCGCGGCAAACGAGACCAGGAGGTGCCATTTCTTACCATTAGGACTTTTTGGGGGGCTTTTTGGCGCTATGGAGGGTTTCGGCGGTGGCAAGCAGCAAGGGAATTACCGCCCTCTTCAGATCTAACCAGAGCTCATGATAAGGTAGATCCAGTCTTTGGGAAATTTAATTGATGCTTTGGCAGACATTTCTCACAGAAGTGGCTGACACCGGTGGTTTGGCACATTGCTGTTGCAGGACCGCTTGGGTATATTAACTAGCATTACGTACTTTGTAAAACCAAAAATGGAATATTTCTAATTTTTAAAGGAAAAATTAATTTTGCAGCAGTTTGAAACCTGCTTTTATACAAAGGTGGCAAAAATACGTAATTTTATCTACTTCCATTGATATTTTATCCATTCTGATTTTATTCCTATCCCTACGTTAAATTTCCCGCAGTAAAGTTACATCACTGTCTATAAAGCACACACACACACAAAAGAATATAGACAGACTGAAAAAAAAGGTGAAAAACCCAAACGAGCAGCATAAACCAAATACACGGCAGCGATACCATGTTGTAGATTTATTTCTGCCACTTATTTCCCAAGAGCTATGCAACTCACTTCAGGCTTTGTAAACTCAGGAGTAACGCGACCATCCCAAAATCGCGGTAATAAAATCTTCACAGCACCTTCCACTGCTGCACTAAAAAACAGCTTTCCCTTTATATAGGTGCCATATTATGTGTTCTAATAAGGAGACACGCTTCTCATCGCAAGCAAAGGTCAACTACTGCACTCAGTGTAAGCACCACAAGACACTAACTCATGGCACATTATTATCCAAATATTACTCTCTAGAGCAATATACGTTTAACTATTTTCTTCAGCCCTAAGAGGCCCAAAAGCCTGCTACTGGTCAAAAAAATAAATAGATATTACGAGTAGAAGTAGCGCACAGAAAAAGCAATCAACAGTTAAACACTTCAAGCATCGCTGCTCCCGTGGGTGATGATTACTTGAGGGAACTGAAGGTTGCAATCTTAAGAGATAGTAGAATAAATGCCAATTTTTCATGTGGGCATGAAGTTATTTAACAAAAAAAGGCTTGGATTCACTCTGATAAGTTATAAAGGTTATACGCACTTCCCCAGGTCTTGCACCGGGGCTGTGGCGAGCCACCCTTCCCATAAAATATAATCAGCTGGGCTGCGACAACAATAACGTGTTAGCAAACGCGCACAAAGAGTAATAATCACCCTGCGAACACACTGATAACAAGCGGGTACTGGACCTTGCTATAATATATCGTAGTTTTAATGCGCTTGTACAATGTGTTATAGAAATATTAAAACACAATGCCCTCAACATCCCTTTTAGCATCCTGGTAGGGAAAATGCACCCCTGTCCGTGAACAAACCATGAACTGAGGTTAGAGAGATGAGTTGGTGAAGCACAACATTCATGTTTTTTCATTATCTTTTTTATTTTTAAATTATTTTTCACTTCGTAGCTTTTCACTGCCTACTTGGGGGATGTTTCCCTGAGACACGACAGTACCTGGAAAGCAGTTTAACACCCGAAGGTAGAGGGTATCGCAGGGAAACATCGTTGCCAGCTCACAAAGACCTTGCAAAGGTCTCTCCTTACACACTCGCCGTGTGCTGGCAGCATTAATTAGACACTGGATTATTTAATGGAACTTCAGTCTGATCCACAGAAGTGGTTCTGATGCTTTGTCTTTCACAGACTTACCACGTATGATTTTTAAGTTGCTATGTTTTTTCGCCAAGGTCTTCAGACAGTTTGGTAGGAGAATGCTTTTTAGTTCAAGTACCTCAAAAGTTTCACCAACTTTAGATGAACCACTAAAATTCTTCCCAGTTAGGTCATGCCCCTCGATTTCAACTGGTTCTCACTCAAGTTTTACTGCTAATTGCTGCTAACTGAGGAATCCAACTTGCTCCTGCAGCGGCACATCTCGTCACAAAGGATGGTACGAGGGTAAGCGAAAGAAAATAATTCTTGCCATGTACAGATGAAAACCGGTAATCTTTGCCATTACGCTGGGCTTTTTGGTTTTGTTTTTCTGGGGTCTAAATATAACAGAGTCTGAAATAACCCTTACAGGAGGACAGTAATAATTTTGGGCAAAATACCTCAGTGATGGAAATTGTAACAGAAACAGCAATTTTTTCTAAAGACCTTTCGTCCTCTTCCTCCTCATATCACTTCGGCAAGTAGGTAAAGTCTAAATGACCTCTTTCATTTCCCGGCACAAACAAAAAAGGTCTCTTTGGGGCTACTGCCCGTATAAACCAGCAGGATTTTATCATGCACATCCCATTTCGTGGGAAAGGCGAGTCCACTTTAAAGCTAATGTGGGAACGAGTGCAAGCACCCTACCAAAGGTACCGAGAGCTGAGAGAGACAATAATGAACATAATTATAGTTAGTTATTGTTTGGTCTACTTACGGCCCTGTTTTATAACGCTACTGCCAGCAGAGCTATTTTATGTGATGTCTTTTTCATGCAGCAACCTTTTCATAAATCAAAGCAAAAGCAATACCAGGCAGTTTCTCCTCCAGCCTGTTTGACAATAAAAGTTAACACTGAACCCTGGCTGTTATCAATCTTCATAAACGTGTCCATGATATAGCAAGCCTGTTCCATATTACACCGAGTCTGTTACTAATGCATGCAGAGGAGCAACCCAGTGGCTTAATGGATCTCCTAAATGGCTGGAAACTGGGACCCATGTTAAGTGGCAAGGAAAGTTTTAAAGACATAACTGCTTTTCTCATTTCTTCTAATATACGATAAAATGAGAAATGTATATTGTACTACAACAGGCATTTTCACACACAAAATAGAGACCCCAGGAAAACGCGTATCACAGAATCATAGAATTGCCTCGGTTGGAAGGGACCTTTCAGATCATCGAGTCCAACCCTCAACCTAACTCTGACAAAGACCATCACTGAACCATATCACTAAGCGCTACATCTACCCGTCTTTTAAATAGCTCCAGGGATGACGATTCCACCACTTCCCTGGGCAGCCTGTTCCAATGCTTGATAACCCCTTCGGTGTAAAAATTTTCCCTAATATCTCAACTAAACATCCCCTGGCGCAACTTGAGGCCGTTTCCTCTCATCAGATCACTTGTTACATGTTCAAGAAACTACAGCGAGAAGTGCAAATTATCAGTATTTCAGTAGCTCCTTTTAGCAGGGATCTATTCATAGAATCACAGAATAGTTTGGGTTGGAAGGGACCTTAAAAGATCACCTGGTCCAACATCCCAGGACATCTTCAACTAGATCAGGTTGCTCAGAGCCCTGTCCAACCTGACCTGGAATGTTCCCAGGGATGGGGCAGCCACAGCTTCTCTGGGCAACCCGGGCCAGTGTCTCACCACTCTCAGAGTGAAAAATTTCTTCCTTATATCTAGTCTGAATCTTCCCTCTTTTAGTTTAAAGACGTTACCCACTTCACCTATTGCAACAGGCCCTGCCAGAAAGTTTGTCCCCAAGCACTGAACTCAAAGTCTGACAGAATTAACAAACATTTCAGTCGTACGTACATCCCATTAGAGAGAAGAAGGAGTAGTGCCTGATCATCTGTATTAATTTGGATATTATCTGAAAACAATTAGTTTACAGTGCGTACCCAGAACAAGAGGCTGATGGAGGCATTTGACCTTCACACATCCATATTTCAAGGATCCAAAAAGAAACAACAAGTTTATCTGCCTAAACCTGAGGTTTACCAGGTCTTGAGGAACTTGAGGACTAATTCTGCCCTGTGCAGTGTCACATTATGCAACCGGAGAGGAGTTACAAGTCTCCCGGTTAAAAATAAAGAGAACTGGGGATAGAGCCTTTACATAGATTAGATTTATCCTTAATCAATCCTCTTGAAAAACCACCAAAACCTCTTTTGTAGACTGTCCAGAAGAATATCTGCAACTTCTCTACCTAAAGCAGCCAAAATATTTAGTAGAGAAGAGCTGGTGAACTGGATTCATCTGACACTGAATTCATCTATAACTTGTTTTTAAAATCTACATTGACCGCGTTGAGCACCTCTTTTTTATTGAGAGGGTTAGAACAATTTTTTGGCCAAAGTAGCGTGTCTGGTCAAGGCGAAGGGAGAAGAATAGATGTGATGGAAGAAAAGGGACTGCATTTCATCAGCCCATGCAAGAGCAAGATTTCACTAACAGCAAAGCGGTGTAGACAGAGAGGCAGTCTATTACACACGGATCTATAAAGCCTGTCTCACAAAACCTTTCGATCCTGATCTTCTTTTGCTTCCAGTAATGCATACGGCACAGCGCAGCATTTGCTACGGAATATTATCCGTCTTAACACACCCTTGACAGGGGAGTCCATCTTTATAAAGTTTATAGCCACAGACATGGCACTGGAGTGGTCTCCTTAAAGATACACATATTACTTTTATCTGTTTTGTTCAGTTCCTTTCCCCAGGCTTAAATGTGCGCTTTAAATGTTTCAGGACTGTACTTCGATTTTCTATTGCAGGCAGATGAATGGCAAGGCAGAGGACAGTGAGACAGAGTGCATCTTTATGATTTCTTTTTTTTAAACATTGACAAGTTTTCCAATTTCGGTTATAGATCCTCTATAGAGGCACACAGCACTTGAATTGACAAACCCCACGAACACTTAACCGCTCCCTAAGCAGTAACGGGGAAAAATTGCTCCTCCTGAACGTCTTTATGTCTTCTTATGTTCTTTTAGGGTTAGGAGGCGGTGTGCTTTTCATGCTTCTAAGTGTGCAGCATGGAACATAAATATCAGGTCACATCTACACAAGCCAAAATGTTTTAAAAGGCCAAAGTAAACCAAAAATATTCAGGAAATCCCCTCTTCAAAAGCAGCAGGAAAAGAGCTGTGATTTGCTTAAGAATGAAGCTCATGTTCAAGAAAATCTGAAAATGCATTTATCAGATACTGTAAAAGCCTTTAAAAAATCAGTTAGGACATTTCATGACCAATATATACATCTTCTCCCATAAATGTCAGGATTCATTCTTTAAAAATGCAGTGATAACCACGGAAAGAATGAAAAAGCACGCTCAGAAAATAATTTAGCATTTTGCCTTGAGGAGTACTGAGACTAATGGGGCAAAATTTTAAGAAAACACAGGCAGAACATCAGGAAAAAAAAAAAAATCCTGTAAAGGAAAAGCATTAAATAACAGCATAGTATTTCAAGGGAAATCAATAAAACTTGAATTTTCTGCTTGGGTGATAGACTTGTTGGACCTGAGTACTTCCAACTAACACGGCCAACTCTTAGCTCCATGGCCAACGTGGCACAGTAACACGCTATTACATGTCTGAAGGCAACGGGCTCATTTCCTACCAGCCATTAGAAGTAAAACACTGTCACAATTAGGATTTTGCAGTCTATGAATCACCGTTTCGGTCTCCTACAGGAAGACAGGCCTAATACTCTGTGTAAAGTGTGTGCGCAGTGACACCAGTCGCTCTGTGAGTAGCTGCAGAGCTGCCTTTGAGCAATTAATTGACTTACACAGTTGTGTTTAGAGACGCCCATTGGGAAAGCTTGCGGGAAATTTCAGGCTAAAAAGCGACAGAAATTTTTTTCAAGGCTTGTATCTTCTGGGAAATAATATCAAAATGGTCATATTCACAAAAGGCAACTACTGTCTAAAATTCAGCAATCAAAATGACAAATTTTCCCCAATCAAAGGGACAATAATTGATAAACGATGTGAGTTTGGGGATAGAAAGAAGTAGTAATGCTCATGAGAGCAGGATTCATGGCGCTCCCCTGTTCAAAGCTATATGAAAATGTACATTCTGGTGCCTTGGTCAGCTCCTAGAGAATGGAACTGCTTAAGAAACGAAGTTATATTTTAAAAAAATGAATTTGTCTTATGCTGGAAGTGCTACTGACAGGATCCACAAAGAAAGACAAAATGTCACTGCTTGCTTCTAGTTAAGATGGAAACCAAAAGTTTGGGGACCATTATGACCTCTTACCTGTAAATGAGACCCAAACCCATCACGTCACTGAAAAAATATATACTGTATTAGGAAGAACGGCCAATAGGGTTTGTGTAAAAAATGGCAGTCATTAACCACTTAATTCTAGACTCAGATTCGGCACCGCTGTATTACCCCGCTGACCTCAGTCAAGTGCCCTAACCCTAAAGGGGTAATTGTATGCACTTATGTCACATCTATACAGGTCCTTTCGTTATTTTCATTACAGTAGCACGTAGATGAACTAATTAAAGCTAAATTTACACTAGGCAGGCAATTTGTTAGGCATTCTAATACACAAAATGCACAAATCCTAGGCAGAGCTATAAAGGCTTCTCCACGATCCAACATCCACGTAGCACACGTGTTGCCAACTGCCGGCTGCACGATTTTGCTCTATTCAACAAAAAAATTAGACTTAATCAAGTGCAACCTGGCACAATTTTATTTATTCGTTTGAGCAGGGCAGAACGACAGCAAAGAAATGAACTTCCTCCTTTATCAAAAGAGAGGAGCGACACCCCGGACACGATAATCGCGTGCCACCTCCCAGGTACCACCCTCCCAGATGCCACCAACTGGAGCAGCCCCTTCTCCGGACGTTGCCAGCTGCGGCTCTGCGCTCCGCCTTGCCAGTATCTGTAAGGGGTTGAGACACAAACACGTGAGACCAGCATTAAATAAATGGAATCCGGTTCTGGTACCAGCAGCATTTCTGCTCTTCTGATGTTTTTGAGCAGAAGGATTTGATTTTAAAAATGTAAATGGAAGAGCAACAGGTTGCTGGGTGAGTGTTGGAAGATACGGAGATGCTTGTCCAGGCCTGATGGACACATTGTGCTGAAACCCTGACTGGTAACTAAGGTCCAAATCTGATCGAAATTCATCTCAATTTGGATTGCCCTAAGCAAACAGGAAGATAAAAAGCAAAACTGGAAGACAAACTGCAATTAAAAGTGGTGTTCTGCTCAGAGAAGGAGCTTTTAAAGCATACCTGCTCTCTGCATGGCTAATGTCTTACCAACTTCCCATAATAGAAAGAATAAATAAAATATTTTTTACACCGTTTAGCCTTTCAGAGCTACAGAGTAAGGCAGGTCTAATATACCCACCAGATGCCATAATTTTCAAGTCCAGTAATAATTTTTACTACCAGCAATTAAAGAAAAAAGTTTTACTTTAGAACTAATCTCATGTGAACTAGGAGGCAACAAGACAGCCTAACTACTTTCTGAGATATCTTAATACTATTTTTATAAACCTTATTTTCTGAGCATGACAGCGCTTTGCAACAAAGCATATGATTTAATATTATTTCCCAAAATGATTAATGTATATTTTGGCTTTACAACGGTGATTCCGCCTAGATGGAGTCTAAGCAGAACGACTGCCGTTTATTTTTTCCCCCTGTTTTAGCCCAACACTACTGAAAGGGAGGAGGAAGAAAAAAAAAAAAAAAAAAAAAAAGGAAGAACTGGTTAATTACAAGTAGCAGCAAATGAGCTGTAATGGAGGTGTTATGAATGTAAATCAGTGACGCCTGATGCAGCAGCAGCAGCAGCAGCAGCATCTGTGCGTGCAGCTTCCAAAGTAATGAGATCGCGCTGATGTCCTGGCATCCCGCTTTGATCACTTCATCTTGTTCAGGAGCTCTGATGGGAAAACAAAGGTCGGTGGCACTGACCTCCCTTCCCGCAGCTTGCGCACGCACAAATATTAGCGACCGATCAAGGATTGCTGGTTTTCCACCCCGTGATTCCGGAACGGATGGTTACATAGTTGGGGGCCTTAACTAAACAGACAGCGCAAGCTCCTGCAATATGAAGTGTCATGTTCTAACATGTAGAGGTAATTGGCAATTCATTCTTCACCCTGTAACCAGAAACAGGTGTACGCTCCTTAAAAAACCCATACCATCAACTCTGCAAAACGCACTCCCTTCCAGAGAGGCTTGCCGCTGTGTGCTGCAAAGTGGGGGCTGTGAGATTTGTAGGCTTTGATCCTACAGATGGCTTGGACTCATAAAAAAACATCCTTAGAAAAGGTATTTGTAAATCTCAGCAATAGAAGATTACAAAATACAGAACAAATTAATATTAAAAAGAAGAGACTGCGGGTTTTAACCTTCCTTGGTTTAATACTGTAATTGGGAAATCATTTACTCATGTTTATACAAAATCCCAACAAAGGATGCTTAACGTATTAAACCGAGAGGCTTTAGTCCTTGAAAGGGAGCAGGAAGCCAGATGCACCGCTGCAGAGCGTTACATGCCAGCTACGGCGTGCGGAGCCCGCCCTCGCTGGTCGCGAGCGGCTCCCGAAACCGCAGCCAGCAGCAAGAACTGCCCTTAATGAGTGCATCCATCAATTTTCAGGGGACGTGGTTGATTACCAGGACACAAAACTAGGGAACACGCCAATTTAACTGTTGGCCACTGACGCGTGAAGGAAGAGTTTCACTCACTGGCTTTCGTAAGGAAGTCTATAAAATTACTGAACGTGTCTATATAAGCAACTACAGGAACCCTGCGGTGTGCTGGAACACGAGCACGTGCTTTCCCCTTCAACCCATCAACCAGCCTCACCTGAAGAGGAAAAGGACATTCATATAAAGAGGACGATGCCCACATGGTTATCCTACTACAACTATAACTATACCCTACTCTAACTGCCCTACCTTCCAGAAAATCTTTTGTTATTTCAAGTGCTCACTCCTATCAAATAAAAAAAATCCTAGTCATGACTTTGTGTTTCACTAAAATGAATTTTAAGATGGCTTTCTCCATTCCAGACCGTTAAAGTACCTGAGTACCCTGAGAGGTGCTTTAATGAATGTACCCACAATTTCTAGAAAGGAAACAAAAGGGCGAGAAGGATTATGGCAAACATGGAAAGAATTGGTTTGGCCTTCTTAATCTTTGTGCTATGTAAATTTTGAATAATGGATTTAAAAAGTTAATATAACTCTCAAAAAAATACATTCAACGCTTCAAACCTATCTCCTGACCAAATAAGCACATTTAAAGTTCACGCCGCAGCTCAAATATTTCAATCAGAGCACACATCCCCATGCAGACTCACGATTCTGGGCTTCACAGAAAAACACACAGCTCTTACGCCAGGATCCCCTGCTCCCACTTCCTTCAGAACGAATCTGCATCTAGCTAAAAAGGGCACAATTAATATTTCATCCAGCTCTGTTGAGTACTCTCATTCCTAATGGACCGTATTGATCAAAGGAAGAAAGTTAGATATCGCTCTTGCTGTAGGGAGAACTGAAGTTGTCATTTAGGAAGCGATCATCATTTCATAGGTAAATGTACTGAATGAAGGGTTTATAGAATGTTGATATTCTAAAGCTGTTCAAAGCTCTTCTACATTTTTATAGGTTGGAGAGCAACCGAAACAGGGGTAACTACTGACCACCACAGCCCCTGCCTCAAGCCAAGCTGCTGAAGCAATAGGCAACTCAACCTGAAAGGCAGAAATACGTAATTCCCGCGTCGTCACGCCGATTCAAAGGCATGCATAAGGCGTGCCTGGCGTAAGGGGTTTCTCTCGCCAGCCGAGGGAATGCCGTACCAAAGCAAAATCACGTATAAAGAGTCGTAGTAGAAAGTCAAACACGTTGCTTGAATGAGCTGTGCCACAGCAGCCCTCGGGTAAGTCTACCAGGACCAAGCACTGGCTGTAAGGAACGAGCAAAGAAAACAGATTCTGTTTTATTCCTTTTGCATTCAAAAAGGAACAGGATTTTGGACGGACGAGATAAATAACAGAGATGGAAAAGATTTGTAGTCTCTTTATCAATTTCTCTTCCTACCTGAAGCAGCTCTACGCGCTCTGAATCCAAACTGGTTTAAATCTAAGAGAGGTGACAGTATCACATCCGCTCTGCAAAACACCATTTACACTTTGCGCGTTAAGTGTAATGCTGTTAGATATCAACAGCACTGGGTAAATCAACAACATAAGCGATTCCCACCCTCTGCACGGTGTCAGCACAACTGTGCAGCTACGCAGCGACGCAGCCTTGGGGAGCAAAAAGGGGATGGGCTGGAAGAGTAGAAGGAAAGAGAAATAAGACCATTTCATTACCTCTACTGCTAAGAAAAGCTCCATGGTTCAAGCTGAGTTGGTGGTATTTAACCCTGTGCGCTCCTTCTGGCACGATGAAGTAGATGTGGTCTACCTTGACTTCAGCAAGGCGTTCGACATGGTCTCTCGCAGCATCCTCATTGGGAAGCTTAGGAAGAGTGGGCTAGATGAATGGACAGTAAGGTGGATAGATAACTGGTTGAAAGACAGAGCTCAGAGGGTCGTGATTAGGGGCACAGAGTCTAGTTGGAGGTCAGTGAGGAGTGGTGTTCCCCAGGGGTCAGTACTGGGTCCAGTCCTCTTCAGTATATTCATCAATGACCTGGATGAAGGGACAGCAAGTTTACTGATGACACAAAGCTGGGGGGGGTGGCTGACACTCCGGAAGGCTGTGCCACCATACAGAGAGACCTGGACAGGCTGGAGAGTTGGGCAAAGAGGAACCTTATGAAATTCAATAAGGGCAAGTGTAGGGTGCTGCACCTGGGGAGGAATAACCCCATGCACCAGGACAGTTTGGGGGTGACCTGCTGGAGAGCAGCTCTGTGGAAAGAGACCTGGGAGTCCTGGTGGACAACAGGATGACCATGAGCCAGCCATGTGCACTCGTGGCCAAGAAGGTCAATGGCATCCTGGGGGACAGCAAGAAGAGTGTGGCCAGCAGGTGGAGGGAGGTCATCCTCCCCCTCTGCTCTGCCCTGGGGAGGCCACACCTGGAGTGCTGTGCCCAGTTCTGGGCTCCCTGGTTCAAGAAGGACAGGGAACTGCTGGAGAGGGTGCAGCAAAGAGCTACCAAGATGATGAGGGGACTGGAACACCTCTCTGATGAAGAAAGGCTGAGGGATTTGGGTCTCTTCAGTCTGGAAAAAAGACAACTGAAGGGGGACCAGCTTACAAATCCTTAAAGGGTGGGTGTCAGGAGGATGGGGCCAGGCTCTTGTCAGTGGTGCCCAGCGACAGGACAAGAGGGAACGGGCACAAACTTGAGCATTGGAAGTTCCATCTCAACATGAGGAGGAACTTCTTTGCTGTGAGGGTGGCAGAGCCCTGGCACAGGCTGCCCAGAGAGGTGGGGGAGTCTCCGTCTCTGGAGACATTCCAAACCCTCCTGGACGTGTTCCTGTGCCACCTGCTCTGGGTGACCTTGCTCTGGCAGGGGGTTGGACTAGATGACCTCCAGAGGTCCCTTCCAACCCTATGATTCTATGACTTGCAAACATCCCGGTCCTACGCTCCTCAGCGGGATGTTGTGGATAACTCGGGACCAGCGTCTCAAGCCATAACACGTGAAAAAAGAATTCAAGAATGCTACCAGCAACAGGATCATCAGGGCAAACAATACGGATACAACTGTTTCATGACAAAGCACTACACATACACGCTATATTTGTAAGAGCAAAGATTAATTTCAGGATGTTTCTATTTAGAGCCCACGGCCTTTGGCTGAGCAAAGGGAGCTCAACGAGAAGGCAGCAAGTCTGCAAGGCTCACCCCAAGGATTTCCGGATAGCCTCCTATTTTCTGTTATCGGAAAAATACCGTGTAGTAGTTCACAAATAATTCATAATCTGTACTTTTAACTTTAGTTTTTAAAAGCAACTAAGACTAATTAAGGTAGCAAAAGGAACTGCTAGAGAACTGAAAGTTTCTCACCAGTGGGCCTGCACCAAGCAGAGACAAAGCAGAAACTATTTGCCTGGGTATCTCCAACACGGATTTCGACATTACAGTAGCATGTGAGTACAACGTGATAGTTACTGAAGATATTTGCATTAAGGAACTATCAATATTGCTAATTTACAGCATGTGCAGAAGAGCCCCCTTAAAAGCCACCATATGTGCCCAACATCGGAAGGGTAACGAGAACAGTGAAATAAACCCTCACCTCCCTGGTCTCCGTTTAATGCTGTCATTAAAAAGCTTAATTTCTCTCTATACTGCATTTGCTTTCAATGTCCGGAAAATTGGCATCGCTGCTTTGTGAGACAATTGTATTGGAAGATCGAAGTGTCGCTGTTACTCATTTAACATGGCTTCGTTACAAACTTTCCCAGCTCCACTTCCCGGTTCAAAAGAATATTCGCTGGAACACAACTTAAAGGAAGAACTCTTCACGTTTCTATGTACCTACAGATAACCATCAAACACAACCGTGCTTTAAATTTTATTTTCCGTAAACATTAATAAACCAAGCCTCGTGATGCAGGAGTCACCGATTAAAGGAGGACATGATATCGATGGTTTGTCATTTATTCCCACTGACTCTATCCCAAATCAAACCCCCCGCTGAACATATTTTCAAGGCTGTAATAGCCCGTTGCCTGGCTATCGCCGAGCCCCCACTTCCATCAACGATCAGAGCAATGGAAACGATCGGGGATCCCGTGAAACGTATTGATTTGGTTTGTAAAACTGTTTTTAAAACCTCTCAAACATGTGAAGATTGTAGCATGTGAAGCAGCCTGAGCAAATCCCAAACCTTTCTGTGTTTAATAAAACCAGCTCCTCCGGCTCCCGAGAGGCATTCCTCCTGCTGGCCAGGGTCAGAATCAAAAGTCTCACAGTAAGGGAATAAAGCCATCAAAATCTGCAATTCAGAATAAACACCCAAGCTTCCAGATGAGGCAAAGAATCCTCCGTGATTAAAACTGTTAGCGCTGGATAATTTCATCCACGAGTCTATCGACATACACACGCAGATGAACTCTGCGTAGTGACGCATCAGATCCAGAATTTGGCTTCGTTGCAGACACAGGAGTTGAGAGGTGACACCGAAGTGACACACTGAGATACCGGGGGAAACCTCACCCTTGCTTTGCTTGAAAAAAACCCCCAAAACCCAAAATGGCCCCGAATTTCCTCCCAGTCTCTCTGGCTGGGGACGACGTTTTTGCCACGAAACCAGCAGGAAGAAGCAACTCCAAGTTGTCCACGCGAGAGCTGGGGAGCAGGAGAGGAATGGCAAAATATTTTGGAAAAAGCACCACTGCACAGCTATAAAGTCTGTTATCTACCACAAGGAATCAAAACCCACAGAAGATACAGTAAAAACATTTATTTTAGGCGGAATCTGCCCTATCTCTATTCCTAAATTAATAATCAAGATGTTACTGGCTCTAGACACCACGGGGGAATAAAATGTCACCACCGCAGCTGCCAAATTTCCCGCTACCAGCCCTTCAAATTAAGGAAAAAACCCACACAATACAAATGTACAATTTGATTAGTTAAAGTTCAAATCTTTGCCCAAAGCCCGGCTCTTCCTGTAATATCGCATTCTTTTCTTCTTGTGTAAACTTCTCATTATAACAGAGACATCTTCATAATATAATAATTCTGGTTATAATGTAACTGTGGGTAACATAACTCCTACATTAGAAAAGGCAGCATGCTCGAGTAATGTTGTTTTAATGTAATTTGTGTACTGCAGGAACTGCCCGAACCTGGTCATTTAGGATTTGATCAATGCGAATTAGTGTCTTAAAGAGATGAACCATTTGATAATTCGGAATTTGATCAATGTGAATCAGGACCTCACGGAGATAAAACATTTATCATGAACATTTGGAATATCAGTCTAATCCGGGCAGCGCTGGAGAAGGTAATAAACAGGCATCAATAAGGACTGCAGACAAAGTACAGAAGACCTGCCAGTTCCCCGATACAAGTCCATGTGGGATATTTGGCTTTTTCCCTTTTAATGGGGCGAATTATCCCTACAGACAGACGAAGCCACAGCTGATGTAATTTCAGGGACTAAATGGAGGAAGGGAAAGGAAAATCCAGGAAATATTTAAGTAATTATCCACTTCTCTTTGCTCTTCAAAGTGATGTAGCTAAAAAAGGTAAAGAAGTACAAGTTCTCTCAATAAAACTTAGTAACTAATTCTAGACGTGTTTAAAATAAAGAGAGACCATTTCGTAATAACACCACAATTAGATCTATTAATCTCGCACTTAGAATCTGAAATCGCACTGACACGCAGCACATCGGTTTATGCATTAACAAAATTTAGCAGTTCAACCTTATTTAATTCTTCTTTTACAGCCAATTAAACAAGCTCTTTAAACACCATTGCTTGAAACCCTGTCCTCAATCCTCACATGCAATTAAACTGAACGTGAGAAGTGCCTGGTGACACCAAAAGAGCATCATCTTTAGCTTTCACTAAATCATTCATAATTTATCCATCGAGTTACATACAAAAAGGCAGCGATAAAATAACATCTGCTGAGTTTAAACCTTCAACAAAAAGACGCGGCATTTAAAAGGATTTTATATAAGGAAAACTTCTAAATTATAAAGTACTATTGATATTTCATGCACTTTATCAAATCTACCGCAATTTATGTGCATACTTCAGACACCTTTTTCTTTTCATAATGTTTTCCTATTGTTTCTTCAAGCAATGGACCAAAACTAATCAAAAAGCTCCAAATAATTTTTTGGGAACTTTGGCTTGAAGTGCAAAGAAAGCACAGTAATTTCAGTAGTGGCATTACAGAGGAGACTAGTCAAATAGGGGATATCTCTTTATACCTTTAGTCTCTAGAAAATTAAGAAAAGACCAATCTCATCAAGTGTGAGGAATCTCTGATTCCTTCTCCAAATCCCTCTTCATTAAATACTCTTCGGCTTACGCAGAAAGACTGAAACATCCTTCAAAATGGTTTTCTTGAAATTCTTAGATATTGCCTGATGCTAAGGACTGGCCCCCGCTGTACCTACCAGCTCCATTTGGGTAAAAAAGAACTCAAAAACACTTGATCATTTATATGTTAGGAGGAAAAACCCCAAACCCAAAGCCATTTCCCATTTCTGGCCACAATGACCACCTAGGGCCATCAACTGGGTCTTCAAACCACAAGAAAATCTTGTTTTGGAATAATGAAAGTCAGATCAGGCGATAATGACATTTCGAAACCTGAAAATAACCCCCTGTAACAGAAGAAGGAGAGACACCCCCTCGACAGGAATCTCATTGCAGAATGGCTAACGACACACCAGGCTTCCCGTACGTAATGGGAAACCCTCCAAATTACGCGTACATCAGACCTTGAGTCAATGGTCACTTTGTCCCTCTTCTTTAAGGGACAGATGAATTCAGCCCTCAATACACTCTGCACCATTGACTGGTACAAAGACCTCACACATCCACTAGAGAATATTTAACAATTTGTGCTATTAAGAGATAAAATGATTTATATCTTACAATTAAGAACTTTATTTATATCATTATCAGTTCGAAAAGGCCTTTTCTCTTCTTGCTCATCAAAAACCAAACCAAAACAACCAAACAAAAGAAAATCCCTCCACAAACCTAAAAATCGTCACAGAATAATTCATTCCACGCAGCATTTCTTGGTTACTGCTGAGACTAAAAGGTTGTAAAAAGTTCTCTCTGTGTCCTTACTAAAATGATAAATGGAACCTTCTGGGTAATGGATGAAGCAGCAGAAAGGGAAGAGTCCAAGGCTAAGGGTCAGAGTCACTTTGATCCATCAATTACTATATCTTCATTTAACCATCCTCAGGACTAATCAAAATTATTTAATTTGACCTTCACTGTTAAGGGCAAAGTGAAGTTGCTAATTTAAATCCTTTCACATCCTGCAAGCACAGGATGAATACCATTGTAATGCAAAGTTGGAACTACCTTTTCAGTGCTCCATTAGAGAAAAAATGTTAAGGAACATATTTTTAGAATATTTCACACACCTTATCAAGTATAAATTAATTAGTACATTACTAACTGTGCACCCAATTTCTATGCAGCTTATGGTTCCTATACACTGGCTTCCAAATTCCTCCAAATTCTCTCATTTCAATAATCAGCACAGACTGATAGGATCTAGGATAGGGGGAAGGGGAACTATTGCGAATTTTAACGTGGGTAAGAACCCTGCCAGCTGCCAGGCTCAAAAACAACAGTAGAAAAGACTTACTTGAACCGAGCTGACACTTCATCGGCAGCTTTTTGGTATTGCTCCGTGGTAACTTTGTAGAACTGGGCACTCTGGAAAGTTAAAAAAAAAAAAAATACAGATTTCACAGAATATCATTTATATACCTGCTAATATCAAGTAAACAATGCTAATTTGGACATTTTAACCATTTAAGTTGCTCCAAAACCCAGCTAAACCTAACCCTCAAATCAGGTACGCTACAAAGTTTCAGTGATGACTTTTCTTTGGGTGTGTTTTTAAATAAGCGCGTCCTCCTGGTTCCGGAAGGTTCTGCAAAAGAGATGGCTCAGGGAGGAAACCGTAAAGAGACATGGGGTAAGAATCACACATTCAGTAGCTGCTGCTGCTGGAGCCTTTTGAAGCTTCTCCATTAGAACAAATACAAATAAAATCGAAATACCGAATCCTTACTTCTTTGCGTGCCCCTGTTTGTGTTACACGTACATCCCCATCTAGTTTGCAGGTGACACTTGAGTCAAACTTCAAAGTTGCACAATAAATTAATTATGGCTTGACTTTCTCTTTTGCTCTTTGCCTCGATAATGCCTCTCACAGTGAGTTATTGTCATATTCCAAACTTCCAGGTCATTTCAATCGGTTGCTAATTTTAATTTTTCAAATCAGGCAGCTTCGGAACATATTTTCATCTCTCCTAAAGCCAGGAATGACTTTCGCTCAGTGCCACCAAATCATTTATTTCCAAAACGCAGGCAAGACAAGACTGAATCATCGAGCAATAGAACTTCCCTATACTTAAAAATGGCAAAGTTTCTCAGTGGGACGCAGGATATTCAAAGACAAATCACTATAATGTTGTGATGCTTCATGTCTAGATAATATATACTTGGTATTTTTAAGGAGGTTTTTATAGCCTTAGCACAGTTGGACTTAAGATGTAATAGCTAAGGCACCTGGCTTCACAGTTGGAGGAATAAAGAAAAGTTAAAGCAGTCCAAAAGTTCTCTAAAACCATTTTTCTCTGAATGGTGGGGCAAACCGGTCGCAGAGACGTAGAAAGGTTTTGTCGGCACTTGCAAGAACTCTTCCGTAGCTCTGCAGCTCTTGAGTCATCCAGCATCCTGGGGAGTCACGTTAACATGGCAACAAGACTCTTACAATCACACACTGTGTCATTACATAAACCCCATTCCGAATCCTGATTTTAACAATCTACCTATTTATACCACGGTTTAAAGCTAGTCGTGCCACAACACTGATTTTGCACCTTAAAAACATTTAACATACATGGTTGGCACAATGCAGTCCATGGAAAGCATCATTCCGATTTTATTTTGGGTGAAGTAAGCATATAATAACAATGTAGTAATATTTAAGACACTGATGTATGAAAAAGCAATGTGCCTAAAACATTGTTAGGGAGAAAAAACAAATTACAAACCCCTGTAACTGGAGAGATCACTCTTTTGTAAAACTCAAAGATGACATGGTCTCCTTGATCATTGGGTTAGTAAACATGTCTCGAGCAATATTTATCTGTGCCAAATTATGTTATGAGGAATTCAGGCAAGATAGCCCACTACGGCGAAAACACTTGATGGGAACTCCGAAAGAAGCAGCACGATCTACAAAAATACAAGGAAAAAACCAATTTTCCTTTCCATTTGAGGATCTCATCTTCTGAGGTTATTCCTTGTGAATGATAATCCTGTAATGTACAGAAATCACTTAAAAGAACACCAACTCCAGACGCGGGTAAAATTGTATTGCAAGTCTAATATTTTACCACAAATCATAACAAATTGTGTAACATCCACTGCAGTCAAAGGTCACGCACAGATCACAAAGAGCACGGTGGTCTACTGCGCTCCTGCTTCTGAGATTCAGACCTAATAATTCATTTGTACTGGAATCAAGGCTTCCACGCACGTGACTTGGGGTCATTTATTTTTTCATAAATCATTGTTGGCCGGTAAGAAAATGAAAATGAAATCCTCCTCACACCAGTGACCCCCTTGCATTTAGCAATCTCAGCTGCCCAGTGAGAGTCCCATCCAGGTTGCTGGGACGCAGATGAAATCAATGGGGATGCGATTAGACAGCAGACGGACTGCGGTGGGAGTGCGGACAGGTCACCATTTGAGATGATGAATAGCTCTCTATCATCCTACAGTCCCCTACGATGCTAACATTTACTATAATCTTATTTGGGCTGCGATTTATCTTTCTTTCGCCTGATCAATAAAGATGAACACAACAGTTGTAAGGATCGATTGCAATTTTTTATCATTTTCAAGCATGAAGGAGCATTTCTGACACAAAAACAATATTCTGAGTGTACTTGTTCTACTTTTTAATTGCAGTTCAAGTGATCAACTGAGCTGCTATATATGCCAAGAAGTTTTAATCCCACAGTAGACTCAAGCTATCAAGAAATGATTTGTTATCTTAGATAAAGTGTGCCGTGCTTCTTGGATCGGATCTTCCTTTGAAATTCACTCAGGTTCTCTTTCAGAGATATATTCTCTATAATCCAGAGATGAAGTTTCATGTTAGAAGTCCCCCCTAATCCCCAAGATAAGAATGCAGTGGTCATTTCTCTAAGCACAGGAAAAAATGGTGCTATAATATAGCACTGCTAACATAAATAATTTCCTCAAGTCTCCCGATAAAGTTACATATCTGTATTTACATTGTCTATATGATGTACATGTTCATGTGCTGTTCAACTCAAAGTGGAGGAAAAAAGCTATGGTCCAATTCTCAGGTTAGCAGTGGTGGCAAACTGTCAGAGTAGCTCTGGATCAGGCCTGTGGACCTTCACGAGTTCCAGCAGATATTCCAAATACAGCTGTTTTCTCCCCAAAGTGTACACGGACAGGGAGGAGGGAGGAAAGGGAACAGAACTGCAACACCACTTACCATTCTGCATCAAGCATTGTGTGCGTGAACATACAAACCTCGGCTATTTTTATTACATTCCATATATATACTCTCTATATATATTCCTAGGATTCTTTTAACTAAGCAAGCCACTAAAATAGTAGCAAATACAACAACCAAGTTCCCTTGTATCTCTGACTTGAGTCCCTCAGGCATTATAAAACAGTAGAGTTACACAGCATCTTCCCCTCTTTAAAGCTTTCTCTGTTGCTGTATAACAAAAGGATGGTTTTCTGTAGACCTTTACAGTCTCCTTTGTTGCCAGAAGCACGAAAGTGCAGGAAGCGTGTTACAAAAGACGCTAGGAACTTCCAAGAGGGAACAGACGCGTCAGGGTTATGGCATTTAATCATCATCCCAGATTATGTAGAAGGCGCTATTTCTGTATCTGTTACGAAGTCCTTGCACTGTGTGGGCATGATGCTTGGCTTCAGCATCAAAATAATGTGGTAAATTTGGTTCTTGATGACTAAACCTTAGCTTCTTCAAAGTCAAGTATCTAGTCTAAACCGATCACTGGGGTGTGCTCCAGAATCACAGAGGTTGCCGGCTAGGAGATCCCACCCGCCTCACAGAGCGTTCAGAATGACAGGAATTACTCTATCGCTGCCGACTCAATGGGGGCCTGAATAACTAACTCCAAATAGGTGATTAATTTTAAAGCCGCTACAGTTGGGGAAAATTAAGTCACTTGTATAGGTTCCTCATTTGCTGTCTGCTTGACTGAAGAAACACTGCCCACCTTTGCAACAAAAATTGATGTACTGGACCAGAGCAAATGCTCATCCAGCTCAGGACTTGGGCAAGTATTAACAGCCCACATGTAGGATGAAGAGCAGAAGAGGCTCTGGTGATGCTGGGTGATGCTCCAGCACATACAATGACTAAAATCTAGTCCTAAAGGTATGCCCCAAACTGCACCGTGACTGTCAGGAGGGACAAACCCAGCCATGCGAGATGTGAACAGCTGAACAACCGTAACCAGTAGGTAAGAGTCCTGTTTCCAACACATAAAATGCCAGAAGCAGCTACAGATTCCAAGACATCGTGCCTTCCCTACCTCTTACCGAGCACAAAAAATACCTGTGATCATTAGTCACCATGCTTTATCCATAGCCTTAACTATCATCTTCCACAGGAATTAGGGAACTTATTTCCATTTCTTCAATATTATAGGAATGGTAACCCAGAAAGGCCTATGAGTAACTAGTAATTTTTCAAAGTTTGATTGTTGTGAAATAAGTAACAGATGTCATACACACTGAGCTGCATATTGAGTAAGTAGAGTCGTATGGGGGAACCTCAACAATTACATGAGCAGGTATGGGGACACATAAGAGGTTCGCATCAACTGAAGAAGCCCCCTGCCTTCTATGCTGACTTCGTTCAATTTGAGTTTAGCGCTTGGTTATTCTTTCAGCAGAGAAAGCTTAAAAAAGAAAAAAAATCACAATGAAGAGCAAGCTGAAGGAAGAGAAAAAAGAAATCCACCAAATGCTAGAAATGCTGTGATGTAAAATCACAACACCGAGTTTGCATCATTTGGAAATTATGATGTTTAAGATCCCCAATGTAGTACTCTTCTACCTGAATTAATAAAGCATAGAATCATAGAATGGTTCGGGTTAGAAGGGACCTTAAAGATCACACAGTTCCAACCCCCCCGCCACGGCAGGGACACCTCCCACTAAGCCAGGTTGCTCAAAGCCCCGTCCAACCTGGCCTTGAACCCCTCCAGGGATGGGGCAGCCACAGCTTCTCTGGGCAACCCGGGCCAGGGGCTCACCACCCTCACAGCCAAGAATTTCTTCCTAATATCTCACCTAAATTTTCCCTTTTTCACTTTAAAACCGTTCCCCTTGCCCTGTTGCTCCCCTCCCTGATCCAGAGTCCCTCCCCAGCTTTCCTGGAGCCCCTTTAGGGACTGGAAGGGGCTAGAAGGTCTCCCTGGTGGAGCCTTCTCTTCTACAGGTTGAACCACTCCAATCCTCTCAGTCTGTCCTCATAGGACAGGGGCTCCAGCCCTCGGATCATCTTCATGGCCCTCCGCTGGACCCGTTCCAACAGGTCCATGTCTTTCTTGTGCTGAGGACTCCAGAGCTGGACACAGGACTCCAGGTGGGGTCTCACCAGAGTGGAGTAGAGGGGTAGAACCACCTCTCTCGACCTGCTGGACATACTTCTTTTGATGCAGCACAGGATCCGGGGGGCTTTCTGGGCTGCCAGCAAACATTGCCGGCTCATGTTGAGCTTCTCATCCACCAACACCCCCAAGTCCTTCTCCTCCGGGCTCCTCTCAAGCCATTCTCCACCCAACCTGGATTTGTGCCTGGGATTGCCATGGCCCAGGTCCAGGACTTTGCACTTGGCCTGGTTGTACTTCATGAGGTTTGCACGGGCCCACCTCTCAAGCATGTCCAGCTCCCTCTGGTTGGCATCCCTTCCCTTCAGCGCGTCGACCACACCACACAGCTTGGTACCAGTAGGTAGCATGAACTTTTGCTGGCCAAGCTCTCTTACAGGGGAGAGAGATTCCCAACCGCTATCAACCTCTCTGCTCTGTTCTCTGAGTCCAGACAACTTATTCTTCCATTACTCTACTGTATTTCCTACCCTGTATCTCCACACGAGGAGACTCTTCTGTCAACTGACTCCCGCCTTCTCACAGCCTCTTTAAGTTTCTTCCACATGTGACTTTGATCTAATTGACCTGAATAGGACCACAACATGTTAAGTTTTTTAAGTGCTTATGGCTCAAAGATAACACATAGGATGCGACCAAAGCGAGTGACAAGTAGTATCTTCTATGCCTTTCACCTAGTACCCTTCTTTGAAAAGAAAGACTGGGATTTGTCGTTCTTGGGGAAGAAGTGCTTTTTTAAGAGCTACCGTCAAAAAAGGGAACAGAGAGAAGCGTAGGCTGGCATTGTGGAAGAGAAGCTAAAGAAAAGAGGACATGAATTTTAATTTTAAATCCATCCAATTTCCCCTGATACATACACGGAGCCATAGCAAGTATAAATAATACTATAATTCAGGTACAGAAAAATGAGATCTAACCACGGACAAAAGTATTTTCATCCTGTTTGCCCCTGAAATAATCTTCCCCAAACAAAAGTAAGAGCAGAAGCTTCTTAAAGAACATTGTGGAGGAATAGGAAAAGAATTATTTTGCTAGACAGATCTGATCTCAAAGGCCTGTGTGAGAAAATAAATTCCTACAGAACCTCAGAAGGTCAGCTGTTTTGTCTGCATGTGGGACCTCAAAGTACAAGTGCATGTTTTAGTCTCTGCTGAAAATCTTCAGATTCTCAGCCAGATAAAGTTCTGAAAGATCTCGTGTCATCCAAGCTGATAAAAGGTTATCTAAAGAACCAGGAGAACTTGAGAGCCCTGATTTAATTTCACTAAAGACACATCACCTATATGCACCGTTTTATTACAAATGTGCTGAAACTGTTTTTACTGCAGACATACCATGACTTCTTTTTGCCATTGAATTTTTTCTTTTAAGCCCCTTGCCTCTTAAAGCCCTGAACAGATTCAGTATGAGAGTAACATTCATGCAACCTATTTAAGATTTTTTTTTTTTAATTTAATAGTTATGTAGTTAACAGTTTATTTGACAAAGAAAAAGACGTGTGACTTCCATACAAAAGAGACAAATCTGGCCTTTGCTTCACGGTAGTGCTGTGAAAGACAAAAATGAGCACAGCTTGACTTCAGAGCAGCTCAGCACCTGCTCCACCCACCAAAGGAACGAAGAGCTTGGGCTGTTTGGCACCTTTGAGAATCAGGGGAGAATTTTTAATTTAAAGACTTCTTTTTCCTTGTCATCCTCCCCCACGGAAGGACTCAAAGCATCGGCAGGCAGAGATTATCATGTTCCCTGAATGGCAAATTTGAAAGTTTTCTTTGCCTCTTTTTAATCCATTTCTGCTGAAGTTCAGCTTTCTTTTATCCCTTAATTGAACTTCTGGCCATTTTATCTCAGTATCTTTTAGAAACCCATTTGTGGATAATACGAAGCATTTTGGTTTATTCATCCTGTTGACACGCAGCCTGAGATCTATACGGCCTTAAAAGAGAAGATGTCCAAAGCCAGAAGGAAGGAATGGCTCTTAAGCCTATAGAGTTGCTTCACAGACGTGAATCCAGCCTCAAGACTTCCACTGCCTGTTCAAGGCCAGGTTGTACGGGACTTTGAGCACCCAGGTCTACTGGGAGGTGTCCCATAGCAGGGGGGTGGAACTGGATGATCTTTAAGGTGCCTTCCAACTCTAACCATTCTGTGATTCTATGGTGCCGCAAAGTCGGGACAAAATGCCAGCCACGGCCACCGCTGTCCAAAGAGACCTACCACAGCACTTGTGCGAAGGAAACCCATGCAGGAGTGTGTTATGGGTACTGGAGGGGGACCACAACCTGTTGGAGTGAGTCCAGAGGAGGCCATGAAGATGATCAGAGGGCTGGAGCCCCTCTGCTGTGAGGACGGGCTGAGAAAGTTGAGGGGGTTCAGCCTGGAGAAGAGAAGGCTGCGGGGAGACCTTCCAGCCCCTTCCAGTCCCTAAAGGGGGCCTACAGGAAAGATGGGGAGGGACTCTGGAGCAGGGAGGGGAGCAATAAGATGAGGGGTAACAGTTTTAAACTGAAAGAGGGGAGATTTAGGTGAGATATTAGGAAGAAATTCTTTCCTGTGAGTGTGGTGAAACACAGGTTGCCCAGAGAAGCTGTGGCTGCCCCATCCCTGGAGGGATTCAAGGCCAGGTTGGACAGGGCTTTGAGCAGCCTGGGCTGGTGGGAGGTGTCCCTGCCCAGGGCAGGGGGCTCAGAACTAGATGATCTTTAAGGTCTCTTCCAACCCAAACCATTCTATGATTCTATGAAAGGTGTACGATCACTAGATCATGCCTCAGTGTTACGCCAACTATTATAAAGAAAAAGGCCAGATTAACTCTTCGAAGAAATAGCGTTAAACCAGCCAGCCGTGCCTCATCTGTGAAGCTGCCAGTGAAAGCAACAAGTGAGCAAAAAGAGGAGGAACTGGGGAAGGGCAAATAAAAAGAGAACAAGACTACCTACCATGGTATGCATACATTCCAGTTCCAAATTATATTAAATGACAGCTTTATACATCTATGACAATTTTTATGGCATCTTTATTTGAATTAAAAACCTCTATTTGTCTCTGAATTGATTTTAATAAGCTGTGGGAAAACCAAGCATATAACATCATGCAGATTCCGAAGTACTACTGCATCTTTATTCTACCTCAAATGCTATTAAAATGATATATGAATGAAGTAATTTCTCCTGAAATTTCATCAGATCAGGCTTTTGCTTGAATTTTTAGATAAGTTATTTTTTATAGAAGGTATGACTTCTCTCATTTGGTCCAGCTGCACTACTCAGCCATTTGTTGCATTTTTCGACTCCAGAGATGAAACGAAGGATGTCCAACTCCGCATTCAGGGAACGTACGTAATGCTTATGACTTCTGCTCTTGTTGGGGTTTTTACACGCTCTTACGAGCTCATTTCTGAACGAGGGGACTGACTGCCTTTGGGATTGTTTTGCCTTTGTCAGAACCCACTGGATGGACCAGGAAGTTTTCTGTACCTGTCAGAGGGCTGAAAATAATAATAAGGCATTTAGCTTTTATGAAAATCTATTCAAATGAAGCATCTTTCCATAAAAGAATGGTTGCTGTCCAAAGCAAACCAGATTTTCAATTCTGAACTGCAGCACAAAAGCAACTTTCAGAGAAGCACCCAACAGATGCCTTGATGGGAGACTTCAACTGCATAACGAGGATGTCCAGGACAACTCAGAAACAGTCAGACTGAACATGCACGGAGAGATCAGGGGACGTGCTTTCACAGCAGAGGAGAACTTCTTATGTGCAAGAAGTGGGAAAAGAAGCTGCAAGGCAGTGAAAGAGAAGACAAGCTGAAAGAGAAGCCCCAGAATTTTAAGATAACGATCTGGGATCCTGGACTGAGCCTACAGAGGCCATCCGGATGGTAAGGAAGTTAAGGCTAAGACCGATTTTCAGGATTTTGGTGGAGTTTGCCTAAAGCTACGTATTTCCTGTGTTGGCTCAAATTCAAGTGCAGTTCCCTCTCTTCTGCCCTTTACTCCCAAGCCTTTATAAAACCTCATCTCCCCGTTATGTCCTGGCTCTGGCCCAGAGTGACCCTCTGACAGAAGAGATGCCTGAACCATAAGGGATTGAAGGGAGGGCCTTGGACCCCTGTGCCACCACGTTCCTGTTTCTGCAGAGGGATAAAAAAGCAAACAGGTATCCAAAACACTGCTGAAGATGCCAGAGAACGAGACAGTCCTATGACCTACTCAAACAAAGGAAACACAGGAGAAAAACATGCTGCATATCTTGGCAAAATGTTCTGCCAGAAGCCAATTCACTTCCCAACATCATTTGGTTTCATGACGTGCGTTTGTTGAAGAGTATACATTCAGTATGCAGTAAGTGGGGCGAAGCACTTAACTCAGTTATGAGCAGAAAATGGGGAAACCAGCTTTTTCTTTGACCTTTTCTTTTGAATTTCCAATCCTGTTTTTCAGGCAACACTAAGTAATACCTTTAACTGCAACTATTAACGTCTCTAAAGTTTCTCCCAAGATATGCTTCACTTCACTTTTCTGCCCTAGCAGAACATTGATCTCTAATTTGTTAACACTCAGAGCTGCCAAAGAAAATGAAAACCTTTGTGGAAAGGACAAATCTATTCAAAGTTCTTACAGCTATTCAGCCAAGCATCTAATCTGCATGTAATTGTAGTACCGTCTTTAATACAAATGTTCTCAATCTTAGAGATGCACGTGTAAATGCACAACTATATTTACGTCTCCCGCTGATGACAAGATGCCTTATCTAAATGATTTTCAAATTTCCTTCTGTGTCTCACCCCTTTCACTGTTACACATTATAAATTACCATCTCCCGAAGGTACCAACGGATATTATTTCTCCATGTCCTAAAGCAGACTTTCCCCCCCAAAATGGCACAGGAACTTGGCAAGTTGCCAGGTGTCCTTGAGGCACATAGGAATGGGTATTGCTGCTGCCAGGGGGGATGCCCAAGAACTGTAAATTGAGGAATCCTTTCTCTCCGTGGCATCAGAGAGATGGAATAACTCATAAAGGATTTAAAATCCCCATTGTTGGTTGCTTTAATAGAATCAATTTTTAAATACTGGTCCAATGGGTCACTTATAGAATCACAGAATAATTTGGGTTGGGAGGGACCTTTAAAGACCATATTATCCAACCCCCTGCCATGAGCAGGGGCATCTTCACCTAGATCAGGTTGCTCAGAGCCCCGTCCAACCTGACCTGGAATGTTCCCAGGGATGGGGCATCTCCCACCGCTCTGGGCAACCCGGGCCAGTGTCTCACCGCCCTCAGCGTAAAAAATTTCTTCCTTATATCTAGTCTGAACCTTCCCTCTTTTAGTTTAAAGCCATTACCCCTGGTCCTATCATATCCTTGTCCTGTCACCTCCTAATATGCGTAGCAAAAGCCACACCACAGGGAACTGCATCAGCTCACAAGCAAGCTAGGATCAGCATCTGTCTTGAATGACTGTGGGTTATGAGGACACCCCAATATTTTATTTCAATATATGATATTTCATTGAAATATATATCATATAGTCATATAGACATAGGCATAGACATATATCATATGTCTATGGTATAGACATAATGTACACAGACGAACATTATGTCTATATCATTAAAAAAATACACATTTTTGATACGGCAGCACAAAGTCAGCTTAGCTTAAGTCTTCTGTTACACTCACGCATAGCTGCAGCTCGTCTGCTGCACGAATACCTCTTACAAAGCCTAGTGGTGTTAAGAGTCTCAAGGGAAGACAATTTGAGCTCACTCACAAAGCTGCTGTTGCAAACTTGTAACAGAGACAGCTCTGAGTTCAAGGCAGCTCTTCTATGGACTACGGCAGCCATAATTTTAAGATCATGTTGCTCATCCTCTGCAGTCAGAGGAATGATCTGGGAAAATCACTTTAAATGCCACCTGTTTCAAACTCATTTTGGTCAGCTGTCAGAGGCAGGCAGATATCCCATTAAAGTGGCCGAAAGAACAAGAGAAAATCGCTTCTGTGAATTATGGGTGAAAATTTGGCTGGACCATCGGGCTCCACCTGGAGGCCAGCTACACGTAGAGCCCCACAGGGGTCTATACCGCAGCCATCCCTGTTTAACATCTTTACCAGTGACCCAGAGATGGAGTGGATGCTCACCAAGTTTGCAGGTGACAAGAAACTGGGGGCACACACCCTACAAGGAGAAGCCAAGGGAACATGACTTGTTTAGTCCAGAGGAGAGGAAGATCTGGGGGGACCTAACAGCAGCTTTAAAAGCCCTAAGAGAAGGTTATCAACAAGAGGGAGACCAGCTGTTTATTGATGCGCAGTGGGAGGTGGGAGAACAAGAGATAATGGTTGAAAATCAAAACAATAGAGGTTCCAAATGGATAAAAGGAAAAATATTTCCCTCCAAGGATAACTAAGCAGGGGGACAGGGATCCGAAGATGTTGTGGTATCTCCAGCCTTGGAGGTCGTCAAAGATCCAGCAGGACAAAGCCCTCAACAACCTCACCTGTCTCGGTATTGATCCTGCTTTGAGCAGGAGGTTGGACCTCCCCAGGTCCCTTCCAGTCGGAATAATTCTACGAATACGTATACTTACCGTCAGTGATATATCTGATATCAGAATGAAAATCTCTTTTGGCTTGTAGATGTGCAATCTGCTCTGCAGCTGTATGTGAAATTCATCTTGTGGCAGAAGCCCAACATAAAGAATCACAGATTAGCTATATCTTCCTTCAAATAAATGGAAAGTAGCTGGGTTTAGCTTTGTTTATTAGATCTACCACTATCACTGCTCAGTGAGATTGGTTGCCTAAGGGCATAATGAGTGCGAGATTACCATTTTTTGAAAAGCAAAATGCTGTCACAAATAACACTTATGCGCCAACCCTCAAGAGATCAAGAATAAAGTTCTTGAAAGAAATTCTAAAATATTCCGTCTCTCTCAATCCAACAGCCCTGGCAACAGCATCATCCCACAGGCTTGTTCCTGTCCCTATGTCACAGCGTCAAAAAGTTTTGTCTTTTTTCTTCTGAGCTGGTATAGGGTTGTGGTAACTTTCTCAGGTAACTGTCTCAGCACAGCCAACGCCGATACGACGCTGAGACTCAAGAACAAGTTTGATCGATACCACCAGAGCCCTCATACCGTGGAATTACAGGCTGCAGTAACCAAGTAGGATGAGCTTATTATTTAGGACTTTAATATTTGCATTTGGTGAGACCATCAAACTTTTTCCACTGTTGGAGGAAAAGCTTTTGACGACGTCAGGATCAGCAAGTCAGTAAAGAAGAGGTGAATATGGAGAGACCATCCTTTCATTGTGCCAAGTTCAGGATCCACGTCAAACCACCTACAAGATATCAAGGTAGAAAGTCTTTCGGTCGCAAAATATCAACTGCCTGACAGCTGATGCTGTACCACAAGAGCTAAGCAAAACTGTAAAGAACTACATATCAGTAACAGTTTTTGGCGATTATGAAGTGACTAAAGCACTTCAAGGACGGTCGGTTGCGGCTGTTTTGAACACCACGTGTGCGCAGTGAGGAAATATCAGGACTGGTACAACAAGAATGCTAAGGATACAAAAAAATTCCTTGGTGAAAAACATTGTATGTATTTGTTTAGATGACTGGTTAAGTACCTGTATCCAAGAAAACTACATTTTACACTTAGTCTAGATTGAGAACTATGCTCATACTTAGTGAAGCAAGAAACGAAACGAGCTCCGAGCACGTTTAAATCAAACTAATGTGAGAATTTTTCAATGCTCTTACAACAGTGTATCCCCGCAGACCCATTCTGTTTGGAAACAGCCTTTCTGAAAGAAATGCGGCCAAAACTAAGGCAGGTGGCCTTCTCACTCAAAAACCTGCTAAATAAAAACTCCAGGACCTATGAAAAAGAAACCGATTAAGTGTCTCAGCATGCCACAGTGCAATCATTAGCACCAAATACATTGCTTCGGAAGCTAAAAACGTGATTCTATTGCTCTCAAGTAATAAGGCAACATGTCACAAAATTCCTACAGCTGGACGATACGCTAAGCCAAATAATTCAAATGCAGACCTCTAGAAACATTCATCATTTATAACTATGTTTTCTGACCTCTAAAGATGATTCCCACTATCTACTGGGCTTCTTTTTCCTGCATTCTTCGCAGGTTCTGTTTATTCCTGCTATCCGTTTCAACTCTCCCTCCCGCAGCGCTCAGGGCGTCTTTCAAGCCAGAGCCATTATTCTGCCTTTCAACCTTCCTGCAGGTATTTAGTGTATGTTCTGTCCTACATATGTATATTCTCCCACTGGTGTCGTTTATTTTTCCTTTCCATTCAAAGCAATCACTTGTGTTATTCACCTGTATTTCTCCAGACATCCTCAGCCTTTCGCAGACACCTGTTCGCAGACACCCCCTTCCTCGTTAGTCTGAACAGATTTTTAGTTTATGGAGAATGCAGCCTGCGTTACACACGTAGTCCCCCCACACCACGTCCATTTATTTTGGCTAACATGGGGAGCTCAACATTTGCCTGTGCAGGTCAGTGCGGTTGTTACGAAGCAGGTCTGTCAATCCCTCTACCCGTGCTGGCAATGGTCTACGGCATTTGTCGCTTAGGATGGGACTCATCACGCCTAACCTCATCAGCTACCTAGAGACAGGTGCTTAAACTTACGCTTCCTCAATAATCAACAGCCACATAGATGGGATGGGTTGATCAACCTTCATCAGCGTCTGTCTCTCACCAGCAACTACTGAGTGAACCCGCATATCCAATGCAGACCAGATGTTTCCACTTCAAGCGAAGTCAGAGAAAAGGCAGCAGTGCCACAGAATCTCACCAAGGAGCATATGAAAAGTGACGGTAATTGAGACCAACTTTTCTCTGCGGCAAATACTCTGTTATACACTTGTACTGTGCCAATATAACAGCAAAATAATACGTAACAACTGAGGGAGAGTTACGCATAGTAGTTCTTTTCAAAACACCAGAAACCCAACCACAATCATTTATAATTCTTCTTCATTCCACACAGCAGGGGGTCTAGCTCGACAAATTACACGTCTATATTGATTAACACAGTTGCCTGAGAAATGTATGGAAGTATTTTCAAGTTTTGATTTTTGCAGTTTATTCTACGTAACACATTATATGTATATAAAAAATGGGAGAATTCAGAATACACTTGATATAGTCAATATTTTTTCTCCTCTTTTTCCCTCCACAGTACCAGAGCTACTCAACAAAAGCCTCTGATTTGGTCAGCTATCTTAAACCCACCATGGGAAACACATCCATTTTGCTATTACAAGATCTGGAAATACCTTGTAGGATCTGCATCACTGTAAGCTTACTGAATACTAGAGCAGCTCTTTGCAATGCTGCATGTGTTACTGGAATTATTTATTCACTCTCCAGACGTAACAAGGGGTAAAGTAAATTCTCTGAATCGGAACGCTTCATTTTATAGTGCCAACTCATAGAACAATTTAGGAGGCACCTTCAGAGATCACCTTTTCCAACTGCATGACCCAAGTTGCTCAGGACCGTGTCCAGTTGAGTCCTGAACACCTCCAAGGATGATTCCTTGTTTGTATTAGATCTGCATCCTATGGACCATGCCACAAGGAACTGTATTTACGCTACCTGCACACCGAGGCTTTCTACTTACTCCACTTTCATATCATTTCTTAAAACCTGAACAAGAAGGGAAGTAAAACACTGCCGGTAAACTCAGAGCCACATGAAAATAGGTTCATGTGTCCGAAAACTTGCTTTAATTACTTCAACTAGTCAAATAAAAAGACATTATATGGCCCTCAAATATTGTCCATAAATCTTTTGTTCTGTTAACCACTGGTAAAAATCTCACTTCAAAAATATTCCACACGTTGTATGGCACAAACACACACAGTATTTTACACTTGATTTTCCAATATAGAAACACAGACCTTGTAAGGATTTTTCTTTTTTTTTTTTATGAAGTTCTTTCAATTTTACAGGTATCTGAAATCACCTCTTGTCAGTTCACGGCAACAATTCAAAGAAAAAAAAATCATTGAAGTTTTCTGAATCTGAAAGGGTCATTTTCAGAAAAACTTCTTCATATTTTCTAACAAAAGGAAGTCCAACCTCCACGGTTATCCAAGAATTCATCTTACCTATACACAGCAACATTTTGGTTTGCTCAGTTGAAAGCCTACTGAAATACTACTGCCTGCTCAGCCGCAAGAGATTCTCAAGTCATCAGCATTCTGCACGTTATTTTAAACATATAATTAAAGAAAGTTTCAAAAAATTAAGTGACAGGAGCAGCGGTAAATTCTTAAGAAGGAAGGAACATCATGAAAGCTGTTTGAAATGTGTAATGAATAGAGTATGGTCTGTATTCATTTCAAGGGGCGTGTTACGCTGGCAGTGCATTATTTGGTGGCATTAAGTAAAAAAAAAGTCTATCTCTTCGCTTGGTATTAAAGGGGACAAGACAGTGAACATATCATAGAATATCTCAAGTTGGAAGGGACCCATAATGATCCTCGAGTCCAACTCCCTGTTCCTCACAGAACTATCTAAAACTAAACCGTATGACTAAGAGCGTTGTCCAGATGCTCCTTGGTGCCATGGGATCCACCTGGGGAGCACGTTCCAGTGGCCGGTCACCCACTCAGTGAAGAACCTTTTCCTCATGCCCAACCTGAACTTCCCCCGATGCAGCTTCATTCCATCTCTTCGTGTCCTATTGCCGGTCACCAGAATCAGCACCTTCCCCCTCTGCTGCCCGCCTTGAAGAAGGCTGTGATGAGGTCGCCCTTCAGCAATGAGGTCACCCCTCAGCCATCCCTTCTCCAAGTTGAACACACCAAGTGACCTCAGTCGCTCCTTGTAAGTCTTGCCCTCAAGGTCCTTCACCATTTTGCTCACCCTCCTCTGGACACACTCTAATAATTTGGTGTCCTTCATATATTGAGGTGCCCCAAACTGCACACAGAGCTAGAGGTGGGGCTACACCAGTGCAGTGTCACGTGGGACAATCACCTCCCTCGACTAGCTAGCAATGCTGGGCTTGATGAGCCCCAGGACACGGTTGGCCCTTTTGGCTGCCACCATCGACTCATATTCAACTTGCCATCAACCCAACCCCCAAGATCTCTCTGCAGGGTTGTTCTCCAGCCTCTCATGCCCCAATTTGTTCATATAACCAGGATTATCCCACCCGAGGTGGAGAATCCGACACTTGCTCTTGTTAAATTTCATATGGTTGGTGACTGCCCGGCTCTCAAGCCTATCCAGATCCCTCTGTAAGGTCTCTCTACCCTTGAGGGAGGCCACAGCTCCTCCTAGTTTAGTACCATCAGCAAACTTAATGTACATTCAACTCAGAAGTCCAGAACAGTTCAAGAGTTTTGCTTTTAAATACCCCAAAATTGAACAGCTTCAACTAAACTGAAAGAGGGGAGATTTAGATTGGATATCAGGAAGAAATTCTTTACTGTGAGGGTGGTGAGGCACTGGAAGAGGTTGCCCAGGGTAGCTGTCAATGCCCCATCCCTGGAGGTGTCCAAGGCCAGGCTGGATGAGGCTTTGAGCAGCCTGGTCTACCCTGCCCAGGGCAGGGGGGTTGGAACTGGATGATCTTTAAGGTCCCTTCCAACCTGAACCATTCTGTGATTCGGTGAACTACAGGAAACTATATCAAGGCGTCTTGTGTACAGAGAGACCGAGCTCCTCAGTGCCCGGCACCCTCGGAAAAAGGGGCTTCTGGAGGCCTCATTTAAGACTGTGGCTCTTCTCTTATTCCAAACCAGCTTTTCTTTGCTCTTTATGCTTTACCGAACAATACACAGCTTGTAAAAAAGATCATTTTGACATGTTGTGTTCACTTCCAACATTACCTGCTGAATACAAAGCTTGCGCAACCGAAACCCAGTGGGAGGTAGGGATAAGAAAAAAGCGAAAATCTCCGTATTACTATTGTAATCACAAAAGCCCTGCATACATCCAGCACCTAACACTACTGTAAATCCCACAAAGTCGGGTTTGCTGAAAAATAATGCAGGAGATAACATTCACTACAATCTAGAACAGTCTTTAATACATACTTTTGTAACTTGCATTATGCTGTTTCAATGCACTAAACAGCAAACACATGCAACGCTATAACCACCTCACAGGAAAAATAACAATTTGCTATCTTAAAAATGAAATCTGCGCAAAAACGCTTTAAAAGCCTGTTAGACAAGCTAAGCAAGAAATGAACAAGGAGTAACTTAAAATCATGCCTTCAAATTTCTTGCCGTTTTGCTGAATACAATGGTTAACACAAAAGATTGCATATTTTAATTCACTTCCTTCTCTAGACAATAAATTGTGCAATATCTCCTTCCATAGATTTTATCCGAAAATTCACTCTCCGTACGATATTTCGATGATTTCGTTGTTATTCCCTTGCTTGGAGAAACTGAGGCAACGAAAAAATGGTGATTTTTTTTCCAAGGTACGTAACAGAAATAGGATCATCAAACAGACTTTCTGGCCAAACATCTACTTGTTACTCAAAGGCAAAATTGCCATTTATTCAAAAAATAGAGGCGTTTTCCATAACATGGGTCAAAATGCAAGTGTTTATACCTGGAGAAAGCGCTAATTATAGTTTATAGCACGTTAACAACTGCCAAGCACTACTATGCTTCTACTTTTGAAAAGTGTAGGCTAGTGAGGATTGACTACTGAAATCAGTGGCAAGCTTGGCACAAAAAGGCATTTGAGCTGGCACGCAGCAACAATTATCTGCAATGCTTTTAAAAAATACATATGGTATCAAACACCAAAAGATATTCTCCATTAATGTCGCAGTCTATTGGGAACAAGGAACATCTTCTTTGGGCTTTACGTCTGATAAATATATAGACAAATAAGGAATAAATTTTGCTGCAGGAAAAAACCTCTAACGGGATTACAGTGGTCCCCGATATGGAAAACACTGAAATGTTATTAAGGCAAGATATTTTAAAAAATTATAATTCTTCTCAGAGAATTAGACATATGTTTGAACTCCTCTGCTATGGTTCATTTGAATTTGCTTCCTAATTACCGCAGCTATGTTTTTGTGTTTTAGTGTGCGTAAATACACATTCCTACGTGATTATAGCCCACAGTCACGCAAACGGTTAAACTCTCTGACATGGGGAAAAAATAAAGATTTCAAAAGTGGCAGGAGAGTATCTACTCATTTCAAACACATGATTATCTTTCCATATTTCAAAAGGAAAGGCCTTTTGAGGCATGGAAATATGCATGTGAATAGAAACATATTGAAAAGTCTCAGCTTTCAGGTATAATGCTTTTCAGTTAGAGAGGCATAAGATGGGGGAACTTTCAATTCTCTCTGACACGCTTAAAGAGAGCCGAGCACGGCGCCAGTCTGGCATTATCATCTCTGTCCCCTCTGCCAGCTACTGAGGGCTCACCATCACTTTTCCTACACCGTCCAGATATCCCAATTAAAAACTAGGAGAGCAACAACGAGCCCCTCCGCAGCTGAACTGGACCCGTCTACCTCATAACGAGCTGCTCATCAGACGCAGAACCCATAAACAGCCTGAAAAACAGTTCGAACAGAATACAAGAAGAGAAAAGAAACCTTCAACTTGGACAGATCAGTGTAAAATGACACATTATTTTTCCAGGAAGGATCTCAGAAATACAGAAACTCAACGCCATCTATTTCTCCCCTTTTAAAGGAATGGGGAGTCAGGGATTTTAAAGGAATCTGGGTAATGCCTGAGACAAATTGGTTTTGCTCTCTTCAAACCAAAAACTTGGCTGAAAAGAAGTCGTCACTAAGCTTGGCACCAAGTCCATTATTCTGATTTTCTCCCCTTCAATTTTGCCCAGTTTTCTTCCTTCAGCCCTCCTGGTCATCTCGAATTTGAGTTCCTTCTGCCACCTTAAAAGCTAGTATTTTAGTTTCTGTGGAGTTCCACAGAATACAGAAAAATACAGAATTTTGAATTTCTGTATTTAATTCTCCACACAGAAAAGATTTTACTTAACCTTTCACTCCTTCTGTGGCAAATCCTGGCCAAAGCTGAGAGCTGGGCAACAATTAATCTTATACAAAACCCATTACATCTGTCTTACCTGCTCTGTTCGCAGTGGCTGCATCCTAAGATGCTTGCTCAGCTCTTAACGGTGGCTGGACTCTCCCTGACGTTAAGTACATCATCTCTAGGCACCATAGCTCCTGGGCAGGACTCGATATCTTGCACAATAAAACGAGATAAGGAAGACAATATGCCTATACCAGGAGCAGGACACAATACAGAGCACTGATTTCCTCAAGTACATTGTGAACCGTGTCCTTCACATAAAGCACTCCCAAAAAATAGCATTCTCTGTGCTCACCCTATAGAAACAGAATCACAGATTGGTAGGGTTGGAAGGGACCTCTGGAGATCATCTAGTCCAACCCCCTGCCAGAGCAGGGTCACCCACAGCAGGTGGCACAGGAACGCGTCCAGGCGGGGTTGGAATGTCTCCAGAGACGGAGACTCCACCACCTCTCTGGGCAGCCTGTGCCAGGGCTCTGCCACCCTCAAAGGAAAGAAGTTCCTCCTCACGTTGAGATGGAACTTCCCATGCTCAAGTTTGTGCCCATTGCCCCCTGTCATGTCACTGGGCACCAGCGAGAAAAGTCTGGCCCCATCCTCCTGACACCTGCCCTTTAGCTATTGATGAGATCCCCTCTCAGTCTGCTCTTCTCCAGGCTGAACAGCCCCAGGACTCTCAGCCTTTCCTCAGCACAGAGATGCTCCAGTCCCTTGATCATCTTCGTAGCCCTTTGCTGTCCCCTCTCCAGCAGTTCCCTGTCCTTCTTGAACTGGACACAGTGCTCCAGCTGTGGCCTCCCCAGGGCAGAGCAGAGGGGGAGGATGACCTCCCTCCACCTGCTGGCCACACTCTTTTTATTGCGCCCCAGGAGACCATTGGCCTTCTTGGCTACAAGGGCACATTGCTGGCTCACAGGCAACTTGTTGTCCACCAGGACTCCCAGGTCCCTCTCTGCAGAGCTGCTCTCCAGCAGGTCAGCCCCCAACCTGTCCTGGTGCATGGGGTTATTCCTGCCGAGGTGCAGGACCCTCCAGCTTGCCCTTGCTGAACTTCATGAGGTTCCTCTCCATCCAACTCTCCAGCTTGTCGAGGCTGACGAGGATTAAATCCGCTCTCCCTTTTCCCCATGTACACAAATGGTGAACCATCAAAACCTCACATGAAAAAGGCTGTCTCTGAATGGCACTTACTGTCCAGCGAAGCCAAATCAGCCTCCCAATATCCATCAGGTATTACATGAAAACGGCCCGTCTCTGGCGCTGAGCTCCTCTGGGCTGAGCAGAGCCCTCCCTCCACCGACGGCCAAGTTATTAAGAAATTGTTTGTCGACTTAGATTGGATTGATCATTTATTTCCCAAATTCCTTTTCCCATCATTTACTCATTATACGCCTCCTCCTGATGTAAGAGGACATTTATTAGCTTCTGCATTTATTGTGCTGGCAAATAGAAACATTCTGCAGCATTTCCTGGGGATTCTCTCATTTATCTATCGGTTATGGGACTGAAGTATTTTTAGGGGCAGAAAAAATTAAAATATCACTCAGAGTGACAGCAGCGAAAATGAAACCGGTATGTTCTTGGGAAGGCTATTTCAGCCTTTAGGTTTAACAAGACTATTTACCAAAAAAAAGCATGGCAACATTTCACATAAACATTATTGCTTTATAATGGGAAAAATTACTAACTACTGCTTAGGCAGAAAAGGGACCGTTCTAAAGAGAAAGGGCGCTCCGAGAATGTTTTAATGCACATAATGTCGTTGATATTTGTTTAAATGGAAAGTATGCTCTAAATTAGGTACTTGGTTTTAAATGCACAAAGGACAGAGAACGGAAAACAAGTGAAAACAGGGACTGGTCTGTATTCCAGTTATTTACATCCAATGCTCAGCTTGCCCCAAAGTAAAATTACTGAGCAATTAAAAAAAAAAAAAAGCATGGCTATATTAAAAAGAGAAATATGTTTAAGGGAAAATATTCCTGTCAGATTCCCAGGAAACTAAAGGATTATTCCTGTGGAATTATTCCAAATGTCATGTAAGCAGTAAAATATCTAGAAGGTATATGAAAAAAAAAAACAACCAATATTTTACTTGTCAGCTGGTTCAATCTACAGTTGCGGAATTTTCTGAATTTGTTACCTCGATGAAGAAATCCAAGCAAACTATCTCTCTGAGTGTTGTTTTAATACACTGTTAGAATAGCATTTGTTCCCAAACTTCAACTTCTGCAAAGGAAAGAGGGTGGGAGGAGGGAACAGACCTGGGCGAAATGAAAGCTGCTTATTCATTAACTCCCCATATGTTAAAACATTTTGCCATATCCCATGAAACGCGATAAACACTGCCTTTTAACATTCAAATGACAAATGTCTTCGATTTGTTCCATTTTGCCTATTAAAAAAAAAATAAATAATACTCTCTCTCATGATACTTCTCTTCGCTCGTCGAGAAGGGGAAGGGGAAAAGTGCAGCTGAAACTAGAAACGCAAACAGATGCAGGCACAATCACCGGGGGTGACTTAGGCCACGCCGACATCTTTATGTTTAACCGTACGCTCATTTGTATTCAGAAAAGCGAGCGGTGCTGGATGAAGAACCTGCTTAGGCTCATTAGGAGCCGGCACGTGCTTTTGGGGGACAGCGGTCCCTCGGGAGAGAAGCGCTTGCTCCCACGTCCCTCGCCGCGATTTCCAGTCCTTCCCTCAGGCACGGCCAGCAACGGCAGAGGAAAGGCGTTATCCAGCTCTCCGGAAAACATCATTTCGGACACGGGAATAAAGAAGAGGGTGAGCAGAGCTGCCCAACACGCTGCTTTTCCACTGCATATCGCCCCATATATTCCCACTCCCACCACAGTTTATCCTCATCTGTATTTTTTATTCACGGGAAGATATCCTCCTCTATATTTTTGATTCGTAGGAACAACACGTCGGTGTGTTCAGACTTCACAAGCGCCAAGATTCAAGTGACTTGAATCCCCAGTTATCACGGGACCATCAATAAATTCTTATTCTTAGAGGAGGAAGTCAGTAAACGCCGAGATCCAGAGCAGTGATAATTGTATAACGGAGGAAAAGTTAGGAAAAAAACCAATTGCAATTCAAGCAGCAAGGACTAAAAAGCTGCAAGAACGGAAATGGGTTTATGAAAGAAATCATCTTTACAAAGCCACATCAGGTGGATAAACACAAACACCATATAAATAGCCAATTCCTGAAAAATATTCTTTGCCTGTTTCTTGGGTTAGTGTATCCCCTATTTACTACCAAAATCTCTGAGAGCTTGAATTTTAGATGTTTGGAGAATCCACATTTCCAACCAAAGTCCATCCCACCGCTCCCATCTCTGCATAACACGCACAGTGCAACCTCAAAAAAACACCTTCGCCCAGACCTGGGGAAATGTCAGTGCCAAAAATTCTATAGGAAACGACACCGGGGCATCCTATAGGCTAAGAAAGAGACTCCAGGAGGAGTTTAAAACAGCATTTTAGGCCAAAAAGCGGAATGAAATAGAGCAGGAAGAGTGGAGGGAAAATAGCAGAGTCGGTTCTGGCCACCGATGCAAGAAAAATGTAGTAAACCAGAAGTTACTCAGGAAAACAAAGTTGTAAGAACGATGATGGGTTAGAGAGATATACTAATGGAGGTGAAATAGAGGGGAAAAAAGCCCATAACTGTGTTACAAAAAGCACAGCGCACTTGAAAGGTCTTGAGAGATCACATAAATACCTCCCTGCTGCTCTAAGTTATTAGCTCGCATCCCGTATACCATTACCCCGAGGTCTTCTGCAAATTCTTACAAAATGAAAACCTGGAATTATCCATCTTTTGCCCCAAACCGAAACTACCAAAAAATCAAAAACCATCCCCAACCACGGTTTTGCGCGTATTGGCTAAGTAAAAAAAGGGACTGCAAACAGCCTCTATGAAACTAGTGGTTACATGTTAAAAGTTATCAAGCATCTTACACCGCGCAAGGAAAAAGGCCTGGAATATTAGTGATCGCGCTTTTCTTTTTTGTCTCCGTTTCTATAAAGACACACATGCGGAATGGAAAAATAATCTATAAACAAAACATTTAGAGAAACATCAATACCTACTGTTCAGCGTGGAACAACTCCTTATTTTGTTATTAAGCAGCATTCCAGCATTGTTATTGATCGGATATGTGATAGTGAAAGATGAGACCGAAGCAGGTATTTTTAATGGGAAAATGTCTCGCAAGAAAATGCCCTGCATTTTTGGTGGGCTTAGGGAACAAATATATGGGTGAGGTGGGTATTTAATAACTGGCATATTATCTATTTATTTTGAAACCAGTAAACAAAAGATAATGAGCAGAAAAAAAAAGAAAAAAAAAAAAGAAAATCAAGGCTTAAAAACAATTGCTCGGAATAATCATTGTGGCTCCGCAAGACACGGAGGTGGCGCATTAATGCAGCGCTGCAGTCGGAAGGCTACAGCTCAGTCTGTCTTTGTCAATCAGGCGGAGGTTTCAGATATTGTAATTGGTAGCAAGTTTCCTAATCTCAACCTGCCAGGCAAGAAACGTTCAACAAAAGCCCTATCCCCCAAAATATAATGAAATTTGAAGAGAGAAATTTTCTAATATCGGCGACGCGAAGCAAGATCACAGGTTGGGTTGACAGCTTTATTATGCTAAACTGACAAAAACATTAGGCCCTGGTCAGTACTAAAAAGGGTGGTTTTCACGAGCAATATGGGAACACAAAGCACTGGGAAACTCTGATGAACTCCTACTTTTATCTGGTTGATGCAGCAGATGAGCTCAGACACGGAAAAGTCTCCTGGCCCAAATAGAAAACGAGAAATTAATATGTCTCGATTTTATACTCGGGTCTCCAGCAGCACCGATTTAGGGAAAACTGCAAGAAGCCCCTGTCGCTGCTGAGCATCCATTAAAAAAAAGAAGGCACCAATAACTTCCCAGTGGTAAGACAAATCATTAATAATTATGTGATCCGATATACGGTGGTATTCTTTAAATGGAACCCATAATATATTTTCCTGCTTCTACCTGAAAAGTGTTTGGGAATAGGGTTATGTATTGATATGCGACTTTTATATACATATATATATTTGATATGGGGAGGGGGAGAGACAGAAATAGGTAGACAAACAGATAGAAACAAGAGAAAAACACTGAGAATATCTCATAAAAATGGAAGGGGGGTAAAAAGAACGGAACTGTTTTTTTCAAAGCACAAACTGCTGCTACACTGACTGGTTAAAAGCAAAAATTCTTGTTAAGTAATACAACATAGGTATATCCACTTAGAACGTAAAGAGAAGGAAGGTCTACGAACCGCCTTTCAGCAAGTCTTTTCTGAAACGCGGGAGTTTGGTCAGGTCAAAGAAAACACAGGCATTACTGGAAGCATCAGTTTAAATCTCACAGCAGAAGAAAGAAAAAGATCACGCATTTTTAGCTGTAGTGCGTTTACCAAATTCATCCCTCTGGACAGAGGGCTATGAAGCACCTCCATCGAGGCAAACTGGAGACACTCTGAAAGCTGGGGAAGTTGTAAGAGTTTCAGTGTTTCCTCTGCTGTGGGGACAGGCTGAGAGAGCTGGGGGGGTTAGCCTGGAGAAGAGAAGGCTCTGGGGAGACCTTCCAGCCCCTTCCAGTCCCTAAAGGGGCTCCAGGAAGGATGAGGACAAACTTTTTAGCAGGGCCTGTTGCAATAGGACCAGGGGTAATGGTTTTAAACTAAAAGAGGGAAGATTCAGACTAGAAATAAGGAAGAAATTTTTTACGCTGAGGGTGGTGAGACACTGGCCCAGGTTGCCCAGAGAGGTGGGAGATGCCCCATCCCTGGAAACATTCCAGGTCAGGTTGGACGGGGCTCTGAGCAACCTGATCTAGTTGAAGATGTCCCTGCCCATGGCAGGGGGGCTGGACTAGATGACCTTTAAAGGTCCCTTCCAACCCAACACATTCTACGATTCTATTCCTTTACGGAACATGTTCTCAAAAAAGATGTTGGCACTGTACATTAAAGCTGCTTCCGAAAGGTTGCTTCACTCATCTCTGGTAAGAAAGATGCAAAATATAAAGCAAATATAGAACACGGTGATTATTCCTGTTGCTATACATTAGGCTCAGAACAGAAATCTGTTTGAGTGGTATTTTGTACTGCAGAGGACAATTTGGAAAAACCTACAATTTGGAAAAATTACTTGTGTCCAGGAAGGAAAGCACCCATTGCACTTAATCAACAAGTAAAACTTAGCAAGTCTGTCAGCTCCCTGCTAGACCTAATTCCATTTCTTGATGGGAAGAAGGACAAAAGGTTGGTGTGCTTTCCCTGTGTCTTGCCTTAAGTGCTCCGTACATGGTACCATCAGCCAAAATCATTTCCTACTTTGCTGGATCCAGCCTGAAGTCTTAAAGCGCTGTACCTGCATCGCTGCGATTTGATTTTGAAAGACACGAAAGAATGCCGTACAAATGCACAGAAAGTAAACATGTTTGCTCTAGCGAATACAAACTTCTGAACACAAGAGGTGAGAGCAGACTCATCCTCTGCTTATGAAATTCTTGATGATGGAGTCATGCAAGATCGCGGAAAGTAAACAGACTGAGAACTTAAAACAAACAGAAACAAAAACGTTTAAACTGCTAAAACACGGTGTAGGGAACAAAAATGTTTGTAGCTATTATAGTGCTTTATAATAGTCCCCCTCTGTTATCTACATCTTGCAAACTACAGTTTACAAAAGACACAGTAAACAGATTCTGATTATTTAGTTGTTGAGATCTGAAAAGGTAAACAAGCCTCTGAAGCATCTGAACAAATGTGGAACTCGCATTGTTGGCATCTTAGCACTTATAGAATCATAGAATCATAGAATCATAGAATTGCTGAGGTTGGAAGGGACCTTTAAGATCATCGAGTCCAACCTTTAGCCTACCCTGACAAAAGCCACTTCTAAACCATGTCCCTAAGTGCCCCATCTACTCTTTTTTTAAACACCTCCAGGGATGGTGAATCTACCACCTCCCTGGGCAGCCTATTCCAATGTTTAATAACCCTTTCAGTGAAAAAATGTTTCCTAATATCTAATCTAAACCTCCCCTGACGTAACTTGAACCCGTTTCTCCTCGTCCTATCACTTGTCACCAGGGAGAAGAGGTCAGCCCCCATCTCTCTACAACCTCCTTTCAGGTAGTGGTAGAGGGTGATAAGGTCTCCCCTCAGCCTCCTCTTCTCCAGGCTAAACAACCCCAGCTCCCTCAGTCGTTCTTCATAAGGTTTGTCCTCCAGACCCCTCACCAGCTTTGTAGCCCTTCTCTGGACACGCTCCAGCACCTCAATGTCCCTCTTGTAGCGAGGGGCCCAAAACTGAATGCAGTACTCGAGGTGGGGCCTCACCAGTGCCGAGTACAGGGGGATGATCACTTCCCTAGTCCGGCTCACCACACTATTCCTGATACAGGCTAGGATGCTGTTGGCCTTCTTGGCCACCTGGGCACACTGCTGGCTCATATTCAGCCGGCTGTCCACCAACACCCCCAGGTCCTTTTCTGTCGGGCTGCTTTCGAGCCACTCTGCCCCAATCCTGTAGCGCTGCATGGGGTTGTTGTGTCCCAAGTGCAGGACCCGGCATTTGGCCTTGTTGAACCTCATACCATTGGTCTCAGCCCATCGGTCCAGCCTGTCCAGATCCCTCTGCAGAGCCAACCTACCCTCAAGCAGATCAACACGCCCGCCCAGTTTAGTGTCATCTGCGAACTTACTGAGGGTGCATTCGATCCCTTCATCCAGATCATTGATAAAGATATTAAAGAGAACCGTCCCCAGCACCGAGCCCTGGGGGACACCACTTGTGACTGGACACCAACTGGATTTAACTCCATTTACCACCACTCTCTGGGCACGGCCATCCAGCCAGTTTTTTACCCAGCGAAGAGTACACCTGTCCAGGCCATGAGCAGCCAGTTTCTCCAGGAGAATGCTGTGGGAAACAGTGTCAAAAGCTTTGCAAAAATCCAAGTAGATAACATCCACAGCTTTTCCCTCATCCACTAAGTGGGTCACCTTATCATAGAAGGATATTAGGTTTGATAGGCATGACCTGCCCTTCACAAACCCATGCTGACTGGGCCTGATCACCCTGTTCTCCTGCATGTGCCGTGTAATGGCACTGAGGAGGATCTGTTCCATGACCTTCCCAGGCACCGAGGTCAGACTGACTGGCCTGTAGTTCCCCGGATCCTCCTTCCGGCCCTTCTTGTGGATGGGTGTCACATTTGCTAACCTCCAGTCAGCTGGGACCTCCCCGGTTGTCCAGGACTGCTCATAAATGATACCAAGTGGCCTGGCGAGCACCTCCGCCAGCTCTTTCAATACCCTTGGGTGGATCCCATCCGGCCCCATAGATTTGTGCACCTCCAGGTGCTGAAGCAGGTCCCTCACCATTTCCCTTTGGATTACGGGGGCTTCATTCTGCTCCCCATCCCTGTCTTCTAGTTCAGGGGTCTGGGTGCTCAGGGAACAACTGGTCCTACTGCTGAAGACTGAGGCAAACACTGCATTGAGTACCTCAGCCTTTTCCTCATCCTTGGGCACTATGTTGCCGGCCCTATCTACTAGAGGACAGAGATAATCCTTAGTCCTCTTCTTATTGCTAATATATTTATAGAAACTTTTTTTGTTGTCCTTGACAACAGAAGCCAGGTTTAGCTCTAGCTGGGCTTTGGCCCTCCTGATTTTTTCCCTACATAGCTTAACTACCTCTTTGTAGTTGTCTTGAGTGGCCTGCCCTTCCTTCCAGAGGCCATAGATCCTCTTTTTTTTCCTAAGTTGCAACACTAGCTCCCTGTTTAGCCAGGCCGGCCTTCTTCCCCGACGGCTTGTCTTCTGGCACATGGGGACAGTCTGCTCCTGCGCCTTTAAGACTTCCTTCTTGAAAATCATCCAGGCTTCCTGGGCTCCTTTGCCCTGGAGGACTGCCTCCCAGGGGACTTTGTCAACCAGGCTCCTGAAAAGCCCAAAGTCCGCCCTCCGGAAGTCCAAGGTAGCAGTTCTGCTGACCCCTCTCCTTGCTTCTCGCAGAATCGAAAACTCTATCATTTCATGGTCACTGTTCCCAAGACAGCCTCCAACCTTCACATCCCCCACAAGACCTTCCCTATTTACAAACAACAGATCCAGCAGGGCACCTTCCCTAGTTGGCTCTCTCACTAGCTGTGTCAGGAAGTTATCCCCAGCACATTCCAGGAACCTTCTAGACTGTTCCCTCCCTGCTGTATTGTATTCCCAGCAGATGTCCGGCAAATTGAAGTCCCCCACGAGGACAAGAGCTCGCGATCTTGAGACTTCTCCCAGCCGTTTATAGAATATTTCATCTGCCTCCTCATCCTGATTGGGCGGTCTATAACAGACTCCTACTACGATATCCGCCTTGTTAGCCCTGCCCCTGATTCTTACCCATAAACACTCAGTCTCATTATCACCATCATTAAGTTCAAAGCATTCATAACACTCCTTAACATACAGGGCCACACCCCCGCCTCTCCTTGCTTGCCTATCCTTCCTGAAGAGCCTATAGGCATCCATGGCAGCACTATAGCTATGTGAGTCATCCCACCACGTTTCTGTGATGGCGACTACATCATAATGTTATGTTCATTATAAACACCTACAAAAAGCCAATACTTGGCTGCGGAGCCGCACCGTGTATCATCTCCTTTCCTGAGCACCGGGGCTATCACTGCAAAGCATGTTGGTCCGTTCTAAGCCTTGAATAGAAAAAAGGAAGAGATCATTAAATTATAATTTCCCCACACAATTGGTAGAAGCGTTTCCTACCAACAGGATTAGCAGGGACGCAAGATCCCAGAATAAAGCTGCTCAGCAGTGAGGATGGCAGTTTAGTGTCTAGTAAATTTGATTTCTCTGAAAATCCTGACACATCATAATAGCGAAATCCTATTTACTGTAGCAAGCAGGATGGATAATACTATTTAACACCTGGTATAGTATGTGCCATCAGCTCACAGCTTTGTGCTCTGGGTGCTCATCTTACCTTAAGGTTAATGCTCCTTGACAGCCTACATGGTAAGTAGAATCCCCAAATTAAGTGCCGAACCTACGATTTGCAAATCCTTCCTCAAAATTTAAGTCAGGAAAAAATGGATGCAGATAAGAGGATCACATTCCCAGAACTTACGTCTATATTCTCAGGCTCTGATCTGGCAGTAAGCCCTGTACGGTGCAGGAATCCCACTGCGCAAAGGCCACTGAAGTCAGCAAGGACAGGCACAGAAATTACGGAATCGGCAAGGAAGAACTCTCAGGGCAGTAACTTGTTGACTGCTAAATCTGTAGCATATCTAATGTAATGCCGAAACCTCCAAATGCTAACAGAATGATTTTATTACCTTACTCGTATGCATATTCACATGCGTACTACTCAATACTTACTGAAAGTATTTCTAGGAAGCTCAACAAGCATAAAAGCTTAGCTCAAGCAAGAAATGTCCTGATTAATATTGGGATACACATCTTGCTCATTCACAGTGATAAACTAAGTAGTTGTGTCATACAGCAGCATATTAATTTCCTTCTGCTCCTATGGCTAGGGGCATGATTCTCATAATGATGCGTAATAGCATTATAAAGCGGTGTAACATGAAAAGAGATGGATTTGCTGAAGAAAATTTGAACTGGGGAGAGACACATCGTTCTGGAAGCGATAGAAGGACACGGAGACACACCTCATCGTGAATGTCTGCACGACACCAAAACTACAGGCCTAAAAGGAAGCAAAAATACTGAAAGGCAAAAGCAATGGGGTGAAGGAACGACGAGGCACCAGCTGCTCCGCAGACAAAATTAACGCAACTCTTGATGTTGACCGGAACCTATGTCTCACGGCAACATTAGAGATGCAAAGATGGTTACGAAGTCTACAGCCACCAGGGCTTGGAATTGACATTGAAACCAGTGACGCAACGGAAGGACGATGGATGTGGAGGAGCTGAACAGAACAATGACGAATAGGAGAGGACAGAAGCGTGTGAGCGTGTGTGGGGATACGCACGCGAGACTAAAGTAGAGGAAGAGGCCGTAGGATTGATCTCCCATGTAGGATGCTGCTCAATCTGCCCGAGATGGTAGTTTTCCTTTTTTCTTGCTCTGCTATTTTAAAAGAAAAATCAAATGGTTTCAAATACCACTAACGCCACCTTATTATAGTAAATAATTAAGACAGTGTAGGGTACACATATGTCAGTGATTTGAATACTGCCATCTCTGGGGTTTTCTGCTGTAGTCAAGAAGCACCATTAGCCTGTCAGCAGACAATGAAAAACGCCGACAAATTTTTCTCAAAGCTTAACGTGCGAACCCTTAAATAACAGCTTCGCATCCTAGTCAGATATACAGTATGAGAAGGTTATTCTTTAACTCCTTTGTTAAACTACCCCATTTGGCTTTGCTGCTGTGGAGCATGTAATAACTCACGGCTTATGTGCTATCTTTGACCTAGAAACACTGGCAGCTGTTAGGGGAATCGCTGGGTTTTTGGAAAGTATCAAAAGGTTTTTAGCACAGAAACCAAATTTATGAACAGATATTGCCCTGGAGAATAGAATTGTTTATGTTTTAGTATCACAGCTGTCACTGGTGCACAGTTATTTTGTCCTGTATTAATCCTCTGAAAAGGTTGAGCATCTTCACTCAGTCACTGAAATATTTTATAATTGACAGACTTCATCTGGCACTGAATATGTATAGTAATTTTCTCCATAAGGAGCACACTGTGCTGACACTAATCTGTTCTGTTGTCATCTCCCTTTATTATCAATGTCTGCATTGTTTTTTCAGCAGCACTGAAGAACACAAATATCAAGCTTCTAATTGAAAAAGCTAAGTAATCAAAAAGGCAATTAATCATACAGATGAGCTCTGACACTCAATGATGCAACAGACAGAAATACCACATACGCATAACTGAAGTATTTTTAAAGTGTGCTCATTTGATGTAAGAATGATCTGAGAATGTAATTAGCATTCTTTGTCACAGGTGACAGACTCACATTGCACATTTCTTCGTGCTGCCATTTCTTCGCTGAGCTCCACTCGCTCTGCTCCCACCTTACCTCCCGGTCCGATCTTTTCCCTGCTGAACGGCCCACACTCCAACACTGGGTACCTCTCACTGAAAGCAGGACCAGTTTAGGAACAAATAAGCAGCCTATCATTGCGCTCTGTAATTTCCAAAACATTAGGCCTTTGCAGACCTTCCTTTTTTCTTAAAGCTCTATTTCCATCCCAATGCTCAAAAATCCCCAATCCAGACTCTCACAAATGACCTTAATGACGGTTGCAGGCACCAGCCGCAGCGAAGCTGGGATTGCAGGAGACATGACCTCTCTGCTTTTGCAGGTTCTCATTCTACAATCTTCACATCTCAGAAAAAGTTCAAAGCCAGATTGGGAGCGCAAGAGTTCACCTCCTTTCAGAGCTCGAACAACTCTTTTTTTGTGCAGAAGAGATGTGCACGTGTACTTTAAAAACAACCCGGATGACAACTCGGCACAGCAGAGGTTCCTTAGCTTACAAATAAAGAAGTTGGAATGAAAAGACAAGCCTTAATACCACGAGAACCCCACTCTGAAGAGAGAGCAAACATCACGCCTGGCATAAGGCACTCAATTCAGAACCGCCTGCTGTAGCCCTGGAGACTTCCAAGTCCAAGAAGAGAAAGCAGGAGATGGCAGAGTTTGCCTGTTTCACATCCCTGGGGGGACAACACTTCACTAGCACTCAAATATAGTTATTTAAAGTTCGTTATCTCACTCGCACACAACAATGGCATATTCGCACGCGCGTTTACATGTGGTTCCACCCTGGAAGTCTTCACTTAACAGGAGCAAGCGAAGGCGCTCCATCAGCGACCTAATTTAACATTAAAAATAGCTAAGAATAAAATCTTATTTGTCACACGGCATCTTCAAAAGGCAAAGCAAAACCTTTCAAACGAAGAATCCCAGTTTACCACACATCCTTTGCCATTAATTACTCCAGCACTACTTGCACCGTGACGACAGAACGGAAGGCTAAGTAGGAGCAGAGGTACAACTACCCCACAAGAAGCCAGGGTGGATGAGATACTGCAGACGCCTTTTCCTCTAACAGCAGCCAGTTATCTGAGATTAAGAAAGGTATTCTGTAGGGTGGTTTGTTTTTTTAAGGATCTTAATTTTTAACTGTTTAAATAATGCAGGTTTAGAATCATTAAAGTAATTTACCCTCATCCTTTCAAACTATTTTTCATCGCCAACAACATGACTTCATTAATGTCATCTTCAAAAATGTAGGACAAAACACGGAGACAGTATCTGATATGCCCTCTGTTTAAAATATTCATTAAGACCAATTATACACACTGATAATTCATGCAACATGTTCTTCTTCCTAATCCATAAAAACAAGGGGTTTTCTTCTATCCTGCTAAGCTGCATAAATGAATATGTATCTTGTTAATGTTGTTTTCAAAACTAACTGAAAAAAAAAAATCCCAATTAATCAACAATAAGCAGGCTCAGGAAGAAGGCAGAGCGGAAAAGGAGGCAACTGTGCTCACGCTGAAGTTTACAACCAACCTGGGATGTAGAAAATGATGACAGCAGTAATTATTTGAAAATTCGCATCCTATAAAATAATACCCTATAAAGAATAGGAATGTTAACAGCAATATGTTAAAACATTGTAAGCACTTCACACAGCTCACCAGACTGTTCCGTACAGTTTAGTTTCAAGTCTACTGCGAAAAAAAGACACAGAACTGCTTTCGAAACGTGGCATAAACAACTCGCAATTAACATTAAACTCTTCATATACTGGTGGCTTTTAGAGCAACCTCTAACTCCACCCAACGAAAGCAAGCGTGGACTGCAATGAAAGCAGAAATGCAGTATATATCTTCACGTTTCATGTGCAATTTTAAGATTACTTGGTGATATTCACTTACACTGGCTCTTCATCAGTGCTGGTATAAAAGTAACCTCGTTAGTGTTATTTCTCTGTACGCAATTACTGCGACACGAAATCTCATTGCGAATGTGAGAACTTAGTAAAGAAAATAATATTCTCATCATTAAAGCCTTCGTGCTGTCAATATTAAGACAGAAAGCGTAGCAGTTAATACCAAAAAAACCCCTCTGGCCACAGTTTTAATCTTTATCTCCTTCGAAAAGGCATCTTGTTTAAGGGTAAAACATAAGGAGAAAGTCAGCAGCAGAAACGAAGAGCGAACTCTTCGTTAAAAGGCAAAGGCGACTTACCCTTTCCTCCAGTCGAGCCAGCTGCTCTTTGTAGTAGGCATCATGCTTCTTCAGCTCCCTGTCCTTCTCTTCCAGCTGCTTGGCCTAAAAAAAGACACAGAGAGATAAAACTGGATCAAGAGCGAGCATCACTTGCAAAGCAAAACATTACTATAAATTGTACCAGCAAGGAATAGACAGCGATTGAGAACGGCAGTCTATTAGTTTTCCCCCAACAGTACATTAATAAGCTGATGATTGCGGCATTGAAAATGTAGAGATTGTCTATTGTACTGGGTTTTTTCCTTCCCTCCTCAACAGCTGTGCCGTCGTTTGTCCAAATGTATCTGGGAACGTCACGAAGATGGAACCCAGCACACCCTGCTGAGATGAATTTTTTTATTTATTTTTTTTTTTAAAATCAACTTTGCAGATCACTTCTGAACTTGGGGAAACTTGCTTAAGCTACCGAACGAAATACGTGCAGAGCCTGAATATTTATTCGTTAACTGTTACTAAGTGGACATTTTGACATGAGAAAAGCTGAACCGGCACCACCCGTTTGCAGGCAGGAGTAAAAAGAATTCTTTCGAAGTAGCTGTTTTTTCTCTACCACCCCAGTTCAGGAATGCATTTAGCACGTGCTTAATTCCAAACACATGAATGTTTGGAAAGAACCAAACGCTTAACCTATTTCCAAAAGCGGATCTAAAAAGTACATCTAAAACTCTGCTCTCCTCTTTAATTAGTAATTATTCCTCTGGAAACTCCTAGATGGGTTGAAGTATCCAACTAAGTAAGCTGAAACCCTTCACTGTAGGATCACTCCCATGTCCAGTACCTTAAAATAATACAGAAGAATTTTGAACATCTATCTTTTGAATACTAATACAACTCGAGTAATTCATTTAGGAGACGTTGCTTCCACCGCTACTGAGCACGTTGACATTTTTTTGGCTTTTCATCTGTAGTACGTTCTAACATGTAGTATTAAGGGGACTCATTAAGAATTCTAAAATACATTAAAAAAGGCACACAAGCACACATAATGCATACAAAGCTACAAGTCCTCCAGAGGAAATACTTAGACAAGTGATTTTTAACAAGCTATGGAGGATTTAATGCCTAAATTATCAGCGCAGATTCATTCCAGGCTCATAACGTCTTATTAATAAAATAACTTCAGTGACTAATCATTAACTATCAGTGGTCATTACCACAACTGCCATTTCAACATCAGTCATTTACTTCTAACAAGTTATTTCCACCCAGGTAACTGATACTACAAAGCCAACTGCAAAAAGTTTCTATTTTAGCAGCATCCCATTAAAGGGTAAACTTTTGTACTCTCACTACTTAAGATGGTGTCTCCAGCTCAGGCTCAGAGAAGCGTCTCAGACAACTTCCACCATACGTCGCGCTATACTTGTTCTATACATACAGGACGCAATTCTCTTTGTCGAGATTTGCACTTTTTTTTGCAGACAGACAAAAAATAAAATGAAATAACAACTTTGGGTTTTTCGTTGTTCCTTACTGAACTACTTACCTTTTTTTCTATATCCTGAAGCATGTAAAAAAAAATAATCAAAAAGTCAAAATTTATTATAGAAAGAATGCATGTCAGGCACATCTGTAATTTAAAACAATGGAGGAAACTACTTGAAGTAGTTCTTGGGGCAGTGTGGCTGGAGAGCTGCCTGGCAGAAAAGGACCTGGGGGTTCTAACTGACAAGCGGCTGAACACGAGCCAGCAGTGTGCCCAGGTGGCCAAGAGGGCCAATGCCATCCTGGCTTGTATTAGAAATAGTGTGACCAGCAGAAGGAGGGAGGTGACTGTCCCCCTGTACTCAGCACTGGTGAGGCCACACCTTGAGTATTGTGTCCAGTTTTGGGCACCTCAATACGAGAGAGATCTCGAGGTGCTGGAGCGAGTGCAGAGGAGGGCAACGAAGCTGGTGAAAGGCCTGGAGAATAAATCTGATGAGGAGCGATTGAAGGAGCTGGGACTGTTTAGTTTGAGGAAGAGAAGGCTGAGGGGAGACCTCATCACTCTCTGCAACTACTTGGAAGGACACTGTAGAGAGGTTGGTGCTGGTCTCTTCTCACAGGTAATTAGTGATAGGACAAGAGGGAATGGATTCAAGCTGCAGCAGGGGAGGTTTAGGCTGGACATTAGGAAAAAAATTCTTCCCAGAAAGAGTGGTCAGACACTGGAATAGGCTGCCCAGGGAGGTGGTGGAGTCACCATCCCTGGATGTGTTTAAGACTCATTTAGATGTGGTGTTGGGGGATATGGTGTAGGGGAGAACTTTGTAGAGAGGAGTTGATGGTTGGACTCGATGATCCCAAGGGTCTTTTCCAACCGAAATGATTCTATGATTCTATGAAAGTTGTGCAGGTTTTTTAATGAAACTTCACCAAAAATATCCCTGCTGTACCAAAAGCACACAGCCAAATTTTAATTCTACTTGGACGAAGCAACACTTGCCCTCTGCCAACCACCTCATCTTCAGTATGGTGCCATGGAGCACGTTCTACAGCTCTGTCCACCCCCATTTAAATTACCCTTTATTCACTACAGAAAACTAATTACAGGTTTTTCCAAAGCTGATTACACTAAATATTCTAAAGCCTAAGTACCATGCTTTGTATTGATCGTGGGTTTGCTTTTTCTAGATAAGCCCTGTGTCACCTCCCAAACCCAACTCTTGCTGTGGTTATAGAAACAGCTGAAAATTCTTTGCAGATTGTGCCTCCTCAAACCATCCTCTTCCAAATATCTGATACAACACTTTAATGCACTATCACAGATACCCATACACGAATATTTTACGTCTAACCACCGCATGATCCCTGAAATATTTGCAAACTCAAGAACATTCCTTTCGTGCAAGTGGCGTTAAATAGGCCAGCGACAAAGAAAATGTAAAATTAATGTTCTGTAATGCTCACGGGAACTCAGTTCAGTTTTAGTTCTTACAACTCGGTAGTGTTTTACACGATTCTATCGATGACCTGAAACCAAGCAGCAAATCTGACTTTGGAAAGCCAGTAAGATATAATAAAACCCATGCGAGAGCATCAGGACTTAATTCTCTCGCCCTGTTTCTGACAATTCACAAGGGCAGAAATTTTCAGGGTGTAAAAACACAACAGGTCAACAGCAGACTAAGGATGGAGGAGATGAAACCCAGCATCTCCTCCAGGTCGAGCAGATCACTTCCCATCAATTCTCTCCACCTCAGAGAAAAAACCATTAGCAGGAGATTAGCTGATCCTTCCTCTCTTAGGGAAAAATGAGGAGTGAAAGGAGAGGCAATCTGCACAACTGCCACAAACCATTTTAGGAAGATGACAAATCCCCTGAGGTCCAACCCAAAAACCCCTTGCCAAACTTCTCATACAATAGAAACCCACCTATTTTGTTTAACACGGTGCACAGTTGAAAACTGCACCAAGCCAGAGCTGTATTTCCAATTCATAGAAAAGCTTGCTGCTCTTCTGCACTGTTTTTGTATCTTTTATAAACACAAAATTGTTTTATCCATATTACATGGCTATAGAATCATAGAATGGTTTGGGTTGGAAGGGACCTTAAAGATAATCCAGTTCCACCCCCTGCCCTGGGCAGGGACACCTCCCACCAGCCCAGGTTGCTCCAAGCCCCGTCCAACCTGGCCTTGAACCCCTCCAGGGATGGAACTTCTCTGGGCAACCTGGGCCAGGGGCTCACCACCCTCACAGTAAAGAACAGTGATCTGTGTGGCTATTACTATGGCCACAGATACAGCTACGTTACTATTTTCAACTCGATTTCTAATATTCTGCACATTACGGTGCTGAGGGATTTAAGACTCATCCATCATGAGAATTTACATCACATTGGCTCCATCCACATTAACCACAGTTTAATGGTCAAATACCGTTGTTGCTACTACTGCTTTTCACTTCAAAAATTGACCAGCACCTATTCACATCTAGTCTATATAAAATAAAAATAAATAACATGTGGACATCTGGCTTTTTTTAATTATTTTTTTTAATTAGAAGTCCTGAGAGGTCAATTAGAGCTGGCTTAGATGTGAGCTCTAAAACCGTTTGGAAACTTTCAATATATTTTAACTGGATCAAGGTAAACTCTCAGAGACCAATATCAAGGAAAACAACAACATTCCTAGAAAAATGCCCCCAAAAAACCTTAGTAGGACATCACAAGTTGCCCAGAATTTTTTCACGAAACAGAAATATAGATCATGGAAGACATAAAAGCTGAATAAAAAGAAGTAACTACAAGCTTGCAGATCACCCATTTTATCGTTCAGAATATCTCTATAACAGCAAAAATATTAAAATAAATAAATGACAACTTCAAAACTTCTAGAATGTGGATTTTTACTAAATCACCCCGAGATACTCTTGGTATTTAAATATGCTTCAGCTCTCACACTACAGACTACAGCGAAACTACATCTCATTATTTGGATCATTTAAGACACCGCAGCCGCATACGCCCAGGACCATCCTGTTACACGGGTCAGCAGAAAGAAAGCAAGAAGTGCTAAAATCATGGATTAAATTGAATTAGTGTCACGCAACATTGATACTTCTACAAAAATTTGGGCCACAGATAGGTAAAAAACTATAATTTAGTCAGAAAATACTGCTTTCGAGACATACATTTACTAATCTGCAATTGTATCTCACACAGACACAATTAATCCTGAGACGGTTTTGCACTGACAAAACTTTCCAGATGTGCACGTCCCTCTGAGCTTCAACTCTTTTCATCTCTGCCACGCTTGCTGACCAAATACCATTCAAGAGAGAGAAACGGATTTGTTTAATGGCATCTGATCACTGAATTTATACAGATGAAAGACAATTTGAGCAGGGGAACGCAAACTACATTTCTTCCAAAGATATCCATCCGAATGCAATTTTTTTGCCCTGGAAAGTTGGTTAGTTTTTTGGATTGTTTTTTGGGTTTGGTTTCCTGCCCACCTAGATAATTAGCGATCAAACCAGATGGATTTTACTGCACTCAAGATACGGGGGCCAAGCAGTGAACTATAGTCACACTGCTTATTGCCTTGATCCTATCAATATTATCAATTATATCACCGATCAAATAGAAATATTAGATTATAAGAAGACTACATAATAAATTTACCCAAGGGTTTGGTTCCCCGTATTGTGAAAGTAAAGATTTGATAGGCCAGTAAGAAACTCAGGAAAAAAGTTTCTTCCATACAGCCATCACCCCTGGCATATGTACAGCAACGCAGACACGGCAAAGTTAAAAAAGAAATAATATTCATTCATACAGGAGACAATATAAATATGCCAACAGAAGAGAATTCACTGCAGAAATAAAAACCTGTAAGGTAATATTATATTTATGGGGCCGCAGCAACATGATCCCAGTGAATATCAATTAGCCGTAACAAAATAATTAACAGTAGCCATGTATTCAATTAGCTGAATGCTGCACTTTAGTTGTAAATGAGATATTGGAACAGGTTCATTGCTTCTTCACAAAGTAACTCTAATAAACAAAGCATTTGCTAGGGCGTTATTTAGAAAACAGCTCCAGAAGGTCACCTTTGAGAGGCAGCCCGTCTTCCCAAGACTACCCAAAATTAAAATCTAAAAATAGATCGCTAATATTAAACATGGGTCCTTCGGAGCCGCGAGGAAGTTGGACCAAGATTTAAAGGCCAACCTGGGTTTCAGTTTCAAAACTAGCGCCTGGATTTAGCCCAGCGCTGGTGTGAGTTTCCATCACCGGAGAAAGGGATGTCTCCAAAAAACGCCCACGCACGGCCTCCTACACGGCTGCGGGGACACTTGCAGTGCAGTCCCATGATCAGGTCAAAGCCTTCTCATGCTGGATATAACAGACACACACTGATTTTGTCCTTTGTAAGGTAAACCAGAGCAAATAAGAAGCCAATTAAAATACATGTTTCATAATTATCTTTAGAAAAATAAATAAAGGAATACAGTTAGCTGGATACAGCAAGGTTCGAGGTGCGTGAAGTCTATAATTGCTATTCTTTAAGGACTTGCTGGGGATAAACCATTATCAGGTAGTTTAGGAGAATCTTAGAATGGTTTAGGTTGGAAGGGACGTTAAAAATCATCTCGTTCCACGCCCTGCCCTGGGCAGGGACACCTCCCACCGGCCCAGGTTGCCCCAAGCCCCGTCCAACCTGGCCTTGAACCCCTCCAGGGATGGGGCAGCCAAGAATTTCTTCCTCAGATCTCATCTCAGTCTCCCCTCTTTCAGTGTAAAACCCTTCTCCCTTGTCCTATGGCTCCACTCCCTGATCAAAAGTCCCTCCTCACCTTTCCTGGAACCCCTTTAGGGACTGGAAGAGGTTCTTCCAGTCCCTAAGGAACCTTCTCTTCTCCAGGCTGAACAGCCCCAACTCTCTCAGTCTGTCCTCATAGGAGAGGTGCTCCAGCCCTCTGATCATCTTCATGGCCATCTTCTGGATTCACTCCAGAAGTTTGTAGACAGATACCAAAATCAGCTGTTGAAGCTCCCAGCAGTCCCGGGTTTACAGCTGCCTCTTGGTGCAGACTCTGAGCTCCAAATTCATTAACATCCACCCAGTTTACAGAAGAACACCCCTGAGACACCTTCAGCTTGCATTTTTCTGGCAGAGAAGAATAATCTGTTTCAAAATAAGAGTCCGGTTCTACACTAAATTTATAAAACATCGTCAACCATCTGACAGTGCTCTGCCTAGGTCTTGCCAAGGTGCTTCACAGCCATTTCCTCACCACCCACCAGAAGGATGGAGTAAGTGGACAATCAAGGGACCCCGATCTCCCAAGGTTCAAGGCTGTGAGTTAGACCAGGCATCAGGTCCGGGGGCTGGAAGAGCACCCTGTCACAATGGGTTTACAAGACTAAGAGGATTTGCCCGACAAAATGCTAACTACAGCAATGAGGGCTTTTCTCATGGGAAAGGTCACATGAAATATCTACGGGCCTTCAGGCGGGCCCATGTGCTTTGACAAAAATGTTAACCGATTAACAAGCAAAAGAAAGCGGCGGCGGAGGGCTGGCCTTCAGCAGCTCCAGAAGCATGAGCATCTCCCAGGAGAACTGCTGGCAGGTCAGGATGAACGTGATGTACCAGTGCTACAAGAGAGCAGATGTCGAAAAAGGATCTTTCAGCATTGCATTGCTGGGGATTTTCCCTTTGTTTTGCAACTTCAGGTTTGCTGGATGAGCGCATCTGTAGGTGTGAATTCACGAGCTCGTTGATGCTAACATCACTCACGGACAAACTATGACTGTCACATTGTAAAACAGTTATTCGGCTTCTGACGTTCACTAAATTGCTCTGCCCAGAAACCCTTTTGCAATGGGCAACATTCACCCATCACGTATAGCCCCATGCGTTCACATTTGCATGTCGATAAAATCTAAGATGAGAAAGGTTCGTAACTCATGTATATTATTATGGTCAGCAAAACTATCTTCGTTCACTGAACATAGCGTCCCAATAAAAACAATTCTCCGTTTCCACCTTCAATATATGTTGGATTACAACAGTGTTCAATTTTAACCTTCAGTTTCAACATAGATACACACACCATTCTGAGTGGGCAACAAAAGTCACTTACAGATATTCTGAAGAACGTATACTTCTCCCTTCCCCTCCAAATCATTTCCTTGAAGCTATCGCTATTCACAAAATCACTCCTCACCACAAAAAACGATCCAGACACATCACTTAAAACAGCCGGTTAATTTCCACTTGTAAAGGTAGAGAATAGCTATGAATTAGAAACAGCAGCAACAATGATGCATCATAAAACGCATTCTTTGACAACTGTAATTAAAACAAGCTTTTGTAATTACCAGTAAATGTGCTACAGTACATTTTCTAAAAATAATGAAGTCCTAAAAGAATGAGTAGTGCAGATAAAAAAGATCACATTGAGAGGAGGCTAATGGAGAAAATTAAAAAATTGAATTTACGAACAAGTTAGGGTCTAGTCTATACAGAACATGTGACATTAACTTCATTTATTAAATCTAGTTACAGACCAAAGGAGAAGAAAACAAATGTACGCTGTGTCAAACAAAATAGTTACGTATTTCCATTTCTAATGTAAGCCACAGGAACAGACAACCGAAATCCAGAGGCAAGTTGCTCTCCGTTAAACAGAAGTTTGTTACTGTTCTTGTCCCAACAAGAAGAGCTTCTATCCCCACATTAGAAGTAAAAAGCTGAACAAAGAAAACGTGGGACACCTGCTGAAGGAGGTGCATGATTTAGAGAGAGTAAACACCTATAGAATCATAGAATTGCCTAGAATATAGTTGAGGTACTCAAAGGGACCTCAGCAGGTCATGTAGCTCCTGCTCGAAACATGGCCAACTAAGAGGCAAGACCCGGTACCGGGTGTATCCAGTTGGGTTTTGAAAACCTCCAAGCACAGAGACTAAACAACCTCTACTGTGCCTTCTACAAGGTCTCCCAGGCTCTGTGTGTAGAGAACAGGTTCAAGGAGAAGTTACTACAGCAGTAGATAAGTAATTGCCTCACTTGGGAGGACTCTGGGTTCTTTCCAGCCTGAACTATTTCACCTGAAGCTGGTGGGGGGTCTGGAGCAGGAGTCTTGTGAGGAGCGGCTGAGGGAGCTGGGGGTGTTCAGCCTGGAGAGAAGGAGGCTGAGGGGAGACCTTCTCGCCCTCTGCAACTCCTGAAAGGAGGGGGTAGCCGGGGGGGTCGGTCTCTTCTCCCAAGGAACAGGCAATAGAACAAGAGGAAATGGCCTCAAGTTGCACCAGGGGAGTTTTAGGATGGATATTAGGAAAAATTTCTTCACCAAAAGGGTTGTCAAACATTGGAACAGGCTGCCCAGGGAAGTGGTGGAACCCCCATCCCTGGAGATATTTAAAAGATGGGCAGACGTGGTGCTGAGGGACATGGTTTAGTGGTGGACTTGGCAGTGCTGGGTTAACGGTTGGACTCAATGATCTTAAAGTCTTTTCCAACCGAAATGATTCTGGTTTATGATCTTACCCACAAAACCAAGGGCAGATTGATCACACGGTTGTACCGAGTTACTACGAAACGAGCAATATGAGTACTAAAGAAAAGCTGCACTTACCACCCAACTCTGGTTTGTTCAGTTTGAAATCAACTGATTTTGAAGATTTTATTTTCTTGACAGTAAAAATTAAAATACATTCCTGACTATTGTATTCATTAGCAATAGGCAGAAAAACCCCATGTTTCCCTCCAATCATAGTTCAAAGAAAAAAAGAGATCCCAAACAAATCCGTATTACACACAGGCATGTCAACGGGAATAAAAGAAAGGAATGACTTTTTTCTGAAACTTTATACATGCTTTTCATTTAACTAACGCAGTCCAAAAAAGATCAAACATTTTAAAGACTATCTGTACTGCTGCCAGGTATTTCTAACAATTCAAATAATGTCTATAACCATTTCTGACAGCTTCTGATGTTTCAGTCGTATGTCAAATATGTACAGTTTTCCACTAATCTTCAAGAAGCAGTCATAGACTGCTCCGTACGAGCCAAAGTGGATTCCTCCATATAAAAATGGAGCAAGGGAACTATTATCTTGTAAAATTCAGGAAAAACAACTGTCAGTAAACAGAATTAGGGCTATGCTTACTTCCAGCTTCGTTGCTATACCCCTATTGTAGTAAGTCATAAATATTTGCGTCCTTTTTTACTGTGTTCAGAATTGATCTACTGATAATTTTGCAGAAGTACTTTGAAATTCCTGGATGACATGAACAACGGAAAGATAAAGAGAAGGTATTAGTAAGCACTGTGAGCCAATATTTGATGTACTTTAAAAGCAATACAGCACATGAAACAAAAGAAAACATAAAGAACTGCCACCCTTCCAGAAGGTGGTCTCAGTAAGAGAAAACTTGCACCTCAGCTGCCTAATACCTAAATATTCACACTAGAGAAAATTTTGAAATCTTCTAAGCTTTTCATCTGGAAACCTTTATTCTTGCTTCAGGAATCCAGCATCCTTTGTGCACGCTTCGTTATTACATCATTATATTTTTAAAAAGCCACAACTTATTTCTTTTGCCTTGAAAACTGAAGATTCAGTAGACCGAAGGTAAGCAGTGAAATAATTCTTATAGATGCTGCACTAATATACGCAATGAAAACTCAACACCTCATTGAAGCCCACTTCAAAGTCAATCTCATCTGAAATCCCATAGAAAACTTACTGTCCTCTGTTTATTAGAGGCCGAGCAGCCTCAGGGACCGCACGTTCTCCAATGTTATTTTCCACGCGCGAATATCTTACTCCTTGTATCAAATGATCAAAACTACACATGAATTGATGTGATTTCCTTCCAACAGAAGTTGCATCTTTGGAGCAGGCTGCTCAATCTGTTATCCTGGTAAGCAATTTACACTAAAGGCAAAAAATAATGATGCCCAAGTAAGTAAATCCACTTTTGAATACAAAATAAGAGTACATTTATTTCTTCTCAGCTATTCAAGTTATTGATTTCTGCTTAAGACACAAAATGGAATAACTTGTAACTACATCAGGTGTTTCTCAATTTGAAAGATACAATATAAGCAGAACCTTCATTTCTGGCTGTTCAAGAAGGCACTAAAAAATATCTTTAAGACAACAGACTGTCTGTATTTTTTTGGAAATCAAATCTTGTTCAATTGAACTCTTCTCTTTCGGAAAAAACAAAACATCACAACTCATTTGAGGGAGAGTCAATAATGCGGCCATACTGTTTACCATTATTCCAAACCAGAGAGATTTTCCTAATCAGCTTGGTAATAAAAGAACTGCAAACAGTAGATAATTTAAGACAGAAGTTGTAACTCTGAAATAAGCTGATCTTTTCTACGGGGTGTATGACTTACCAGTGAAATATTTAGGTATTTAACCTCAGCATTGCCAAGGGAGTATCATTTGGGTCAGTTTTGGGAACGCTACTACCGCTTTCACAAAAGACCTTCTCCCATCAAAACACACAAAAAATTCACATGGTAAAGAAAATATTTATAGCTAATTAGTATGCCGTGTACATCAAGGCTATAAAAAAATCTATCCCGATAAGTCATTGCTTTTTAGCTCTTCTGTTTTGTTCTTTGCAGCACTTTGAAAACTCAATTCAAGCAAATAACAGTTTGCTTGACACTTACATAGTTCTTTTCATGATATCTCTAAAGCATTTGACTAAGTGTGAAAATCCCGTGTAAGAAAAAAAATTACTACACCTGTTTAAATAATTGAATACAAACTAATATCCAGCAAAACTAGAACTTAAGGCCTTGGGAAAGCGGGGGGAAATGGCAGGCAGCCCGCGCGAGGATACAGCAAGATTTAATGCTCTTTGTATTTTAATTAGCAAACTACAATGCTGGTCTTTTAGAATTTTCCTTAAAGTTTTAGCAATTTATTCTGAAAGAAACCCACAAGAGAATTACTGCCTTGAGCAGAGTACCTCTGAAACGAGCGGGCATTGATTTACGTATTGATTATTGGTGAGCATCTTCCTTTTGTATAATCCTATAACACGTGTCATTGAATTTCTGTGTCCAACTCCCATTCATTGCACTTTTATTTCTCTTCTCATTTGATTGCAGAGTCTCTAGGGCAGAGCCTGGAACCCACTACACATCTGTGCAATGTTTAACATAATTATACTTCAAGCTCTGCTGGCGTTTGTATTATTCTAGCAGAAATAAATAATACTCTTAGCACAGAAAATATATAAAAATACATAAAATTGATGGAAAAAGCAGACTTAATACAAGACAGTAAGGGAGACAAACACTTGATTTTTGTAAAGACCATGCAGGAAAAAAGCAAATGAAAATAATTTAAAAGGTGTTTTTAAAGCCCTGCCCAGTTCAGATGGTATGTGAGTGTGCCAGTTGTTTGGTACCGAGCAACTAAAAACCCCTTAACTTATAAATATCAATTAATAATTGCAGTCAGGAAATATATTTAAGAGAGGGTCTGACGCTAACATTTCTATTCCTTACTCTTGACAATCCTGTCTTGTAAATTTGATGACAGAACATTTAGAGTGACTAACATAGCAGGGCAGAGACTAGCTGTTACAAAAACATGATTCTACATTTCACTATGAATTTTTCTCGCAATGGGAAAGAATAAAACAGTTGTCTAATGGGATATTCAATAATAATTCAAAAATGCATTACGCAAAGAATAATGAAAAGCAAATAATCATAAAATCCAATGAAATGCTCAAAGGTTTAATAAAAATTACTGGATAGAAATGGCCAAAAAGATCAAGCCAGAGAAGATTATGTGGTCACAGAATCACAGACAGGTAGGGTTGGAAGGGCCCTCTGGAGATCATCTAGTCCAACCCCCTGCCAGAGCAGGGTCACCCACAGCAGGTGGCACAGGAACGCGTCCAGGCGGGGTTGGAATGTCTCCAGAGACGGAGACTCCACCACCTCTCTGGGCAGCCTGTGCCAGGGCTCTGCCACCCTCACAGCAAAGAAGTTCCTCCTCATGTTTAGGTGGAACTTCCCATGCTCAAGTTTGTGCCCGTTACCTCTTGTCCTGTCCCCGGGCACCACTGACAAGAGCCTGGCCCCATCCTCCTGACACCCACCCTTTATAAGCGTTGATAAGATCCCCCCTCAGTCATCCTTTTTCTGGACTAAAAAGACCCAAGTCCCTCAGCCTTTCTTCATAAGAGAGACGTTCCAGTCCTCTAATGATCGTGGTGGCCCTTAGTGGGCTTAATGGTAGCCCTTAATGCAACTTGGTCAATATCCCCTGTTTCAGTTTACACTTTAGATGATTACTTCAATCATCTAAAAAAAGGAATACGTTGAGATGACGGCAACTGGAGATCATCTAAGTTCATGAAGACCATGTAGAAGATCTGAAGAAGCTATTTAAGGTACATGGATCAGGCCGCCTGAGGACAGGCAGGATCTGGTGAGGACGAGTGGAAAATGCTACAAGTTGGAAGCAAAAGCCTGCGCCAGCCACGTGAAGCATTTTTATTCTGATTGTAAAACCCCAAAGAAAGACTTTATATTCCTGTACCCAAGTCAATAAAAACTTGTCCCATGTGTTAAAAGAGCTGAATAAAACCAGAAAGATTTATGATGAAAGGGGGGAGGAGGAGACAGCACCACACCATGACTGCATTATTTGACAGAGACTGAAAAAACCCACCAGATCCTCCCAGAGCTCTGGTCACTGCAGCCAAAAGCTTCCGAGAAGAAGCTGGAGATAAAGCCCAAAACCTTCAGAAGTTCTTTGTGCATACAGAAGCGTACACGACAGAGGTACACAAAATAATTAAATGTTCAGAGAAGGTGAGTCAGGCTCTCTTATTTACTCCTTCTCATAATACAAGACCGAGGAGATATTCAGTGAACAGTGAAATTGAAAAGCAACAAATTTGAAACCAATTAAATGCATAATTAACCTGCAGAACTCATTGCCACAAGTTATCAGTGAAGCCAATCGCTTAGCAAAATCCAAAAAAAGTTTAGATGTTTGTATTAACTCTGAAAACATCCGCGGTTATACCTGTAACGTAGCTGGGGCTCTGCACTCCTCTGAGGGCTGTAAACCTCATCCTTTTGACAACAAGTAAAAATAATGAATTATAAGAGATTAGAAGGAAATTCTTTGTCTTTTTTGTATCACCTGTATGCTACAAAGTAGCTCCAGAGAACTACTCTGTTTCTTACGGTGCATGACAAAAAAGCCATTATTTAAGTCAAAAATTTCAGCCACTTTCAGTCAGCTGCTGTGATGCTGTATTTACATAATCAAGAAATTTAAAAAGGCATAAATAAACCTTGCCAGCTTTTTTCTTTCACAATCGAGATGACAATTTATATGGGGATTACACAGATCCACACGGAAAGCTTCCAGAAGTCTTCTTGCACAATTGCCTCTCATCTGTGTGTTGGTAACAGCTGACAGTGTAAGGAACCGATGTTAAATGAAACTCAAGGTATAAAACAAAACAAAATACCAAATCAGCAGGGAAAAAAAAAACCAAACAAAAACCAAAAACAAAACAGAGAACAAGTAAATTTAAATACTGCTGAGACAGAAACCAGAATGCCAAACTGGTTCAAATGATTTCTGCAGAAAGAAAGACTGCAGAGTTTCTCTGCTCAGCGAATTTCCTACCATTAGCCGTATTGTTCTTAAGACAGAGAAATCCATGCAGCATAAAGCACAATTTTCCAGCCTGAAAACGAGAAAAAGTGCTGAGAAGCAGAGTGAAGACGAGGACAGTGAACCTGTGCTCTGAGTTTATCAAAGCAAACCAAAAGCGATGGCTGCTCCAGCCTCCTCCTTCCTCCTTCTGCTCTCCCTCTTCTCCTCTTCACCTTCCCAAACAGGCGTAAAACCCCCAAAATTGTCCCAGCTATTACTTACACTCTGCTTCGAACTGCAGCTGCTTAAGTAACTATCAAGGGTGAGTATAAATTAGGACTGTAATTTCAATCTAAATAATAAGAAGTCAATCATTTGAAAAATCAAATATTACCACTCTAAGGGCCAGGTAGAAATGGATGCGAATGTCCCACTAGGATCCACCACTAGAGAAACTATTAATTACTGTGTTGGTTTTTCTTATTGTTTATTGCTGTGTCACAAACAGAGCAGCTCAACCTTAGACATCGATTAGGATTCAGCTCTGTTCAGCGCTGCACAAATGCAATACGGACAATTAGCAGGTGGAAGAACACCTGCGAGATTTAATGTAGTATATATTGAAGACATAAGAAGGTAAGAAAGAGATCACAGCCAACAATTAACATCCAATAAGCCATATTTCAGGAATTTTTCCATTCCCCTGTCAACGAAGTCCAACACAGTGCCCATACTGCCCCTTCTGAGGTTCAATAGGGGCGAGTGCCAGGTCCTGCACTTGGGTCACACCAACCCCATGAACGCTACAGGTGTGGGGCAGAGTGGCTGGAAAGCTGCCCAGCGGAAAAGGACGTGGGGGTGTTGGTCAACAGCCGGCTGAATATGAGCCAGCAGTGTGCCCAGGTGGCCAAGGCGGCCAACAGCATCCTGGCCTGTATCAGGAACGGTGTGGCCAGCAGGACCAGGGCAGTGGTCGTCCCCCTGTACTGGGCACTGGTGAGGCCCCACCTCAAATACTATGTCCAGTTTTGGGCCCCTCACCACAAAAAAAGACATCGAGGGGCTGGAGCTTGTCCAGAGAAGGGCAACGGAGCTGGTGAGGGGTCTGGAGCACAAGTCTTGTGAGGAGCGGCTGAGGGAGCTGGGGGTGTTCAGCCTGGAGAAGAGGAGGCTGAGGGGAGACTTTCTTGCTCTCTACAGCTCGCCGAAAGGAGGGGGTAGCTGGGGGGGGGGGTCTGTCTCTTCTCCCAAGGAACAGGCAATAGGACAAGAGGAAATGGCCTCAAGTTGCTCAGGTGGAGGTTTAGGATGGATATTAGGAAAAAATTTCTTCACCGAAAGGGTTATCAAACATTGGAACAGGCTGCCCAGGGAAGTGGTGGAACCCCCATCCCTGGAGGTATTTAAAAGATGGGCAGACATGGTGCTGAGGGACATGGTTTGGTGGTGGGTTTGGAAGTGTTAGGTTAATGGTTGGACTTGATCTTTAAAGGTCCCTTCCAACCAAAACAATTCTCTGATTCTAAAATGGAGTACGTCTGGTCCTGGGCTGCAGGAGGACAAGTTGTGTCCTCCGTTCAAGCGCTTGCGCAACCTCAGAAAAGACTCTTTTCCTTCTCTTTTGCAGGCTGCTGGTGACGTTTGCGAGGAGGCTGAGTGCTGTCTGTACAGCGCTTGGAGAATCTACAATCCATATATTTTATAAAGGAATACTATTATTTTAACACGACCGTTTTATGTTGTGGGTGAGCAAGTCTGCAAGTGAAAGCAAGCACTTAAAAGTGCTTTATAGAAAAAGTGGTTTCATCCCAGTCAATAGAATGCTTCAGGAAAATACAAGCTGCCAAGTACTTTTATAATAATGGGGAAAAAACCCACCCTCTTACAGTTTGGGAGTTGCTAAAACATGTCAATTTTACACAATCTTTTGTGTACTGCCCAACATTTTGAGTGCTAGAAAGCAAAGCTTTTCTCCAAATTTGTGAAGTGGTGGGGTTTTTTTTACTGCATGCTTAAACCTTATTTGCCATGCAATACAGACTGTTCTAGCCCACAGTGAGAATTAGCGCTTAATTTTCTAAACGTGGAGAGCCATACCAACTACCTGCAGAAGTAATGTCCCTGGTATTTGCATGAAATTGAGAATAGCAAAGAATTGTGAAAATTAGATTAATTCAGAAATGGTAGAAAAGTAATGACTTTTCCCCTGGCCTTAAAGATGAAGGAAAAAAAAATAATAATTCTGCAGAACAAAACATGACCGATCATAAATAGGCAGAAAGATCCAATAAAATGTTTATTCATCCCTCATAATACAGAGTACATGACGCCCTGTTGAGGTTTCAGGTTATGGCTCTGCGACAAAACGAGAAGAAAACCTGCGCTAGGGATTGAAGGACTTTCCCTTGTCTTCCAAGCGCCCTGGTCTGGTGTCAGAGAAATACAGGAGTCACGGCGACACCATCAAGGCAGATTGACTGGAACATTGACCAAAAATGTCAGAAAAGGGATGAACTCCTGTTTTATCCGCTTTTTCCCCTGCCCTCATACTGTCTCGTGAATTGTAAGGCAAGCCAGATTTCAGAGACAAACAGCAGAAAAGAAATTTATAATTGACTTTCTATGCGCTCTTCTCGGAATATTTTTTTAATTCTTCAGTCATGAGTGCAAGCATCTAAAGCCACTCTAAAGAGATTCTCCTTTTTGATAATTTTAGGTCTAGAAGAGTAACAAATGCAATACAGGTTAAGAGATTTCAGAGGAAATTTGAAAAGAAGAAAAAGATTATTGCACTGCAGCAAACAAGAAATAATATACATATCATATATTTTTATATATACATAATTACATTTAATTATCTTGCTACTATGTGCAAGTTATCACATCAATCTGCAAGATAACACAACTATTCAAGCTTACCTGATATTCTACCTTTATTTAACACTGATACACACGCTCAGGGATGGAGAGTTTAAAGAGCTGAATTTCCAACACAAATCACGTTTTTCTTATAACAGACCTCATTGTGTGGCCATCTCTGACCACTCAAAATTACAAAAAAACCTTATTTATATGTGAGAAAATACTCACAGACATCTTCTGGCACATTTATCACAACGCAGTATGATCCTGCTAAACTTCAACGAGAAAATTTCAAATTTCTAGTGAGACAGCACAGCAAAGTCCACGTTGACCACTGCAGCAACTGGTATGGTTTAGTTTAAGTTAGTATTGAATCAGTACTTCAACAAGGTGCTAAGGAAATGCAAGAATGTTTCCAAATGGGACATAACACCTGTGTCCTAACCACCTCTCAGTAAAATGTCCTGTAAAAATTGGGTTCCTCCATTCATAGAATGGTTAGAGTTGAAAAGAACCTTAAAGATCATCCAGTTCCAACCCCCCTGCCCTGGGCAGGGACACCTCCCACCAGCCCAGGTTGCTCCAAGCCCCGTCCAACCTGGCCTTGAACCCCTCCAGGGATGGGGCAGCCACAGCTTCTCTGGGCAACCTGGCCCAGGGGCTCACCACCCTCACAGCAAAGGATTTCTTCCCAATATCTCATCCCAATCTCCCCTCTTTCAGTGTAAAACCCTTCCCCCTCGTCCCGTGGCTCCCCTCCCTGAGCCAGAGTCCCTCCCCAGCTTTCCTGGAGCCCCTTTAGGGACTGGCAGGGGCTGGAAGGTCTCCCCAGCGCCTTTTCTTCTCCAGGCTGAACCCCCCCAGCTCTCTCAGCCTGTCCCCACAGCAGAGGGGCTCCAGCCCTCCCAGCATCTCCGGGGCCTCCTCTGGCCCCACTCCAACAGCTCCGTGTCCTTCTTGTGCTTCCCCTAACCCAGTGTCAGCTTTGTTACCTGTAATCTACCTTCCCAAACTCAACAGGCAGCCTCGGGCAATGACTATTTTTCACTTCTTTCTTTATGCTATTGAGCACTATCAGACATCTGCCACATTCTACTTTCACCACCTCAATTTATAGGTGGAGGAAGCAATATATTTACATGCAGAAGTTAAAATGTATTCGGGCACCAAAATGACGACAAGGTAACTGTGGTAGAAGCCCAAGTGTTATTACCGCTGGCGATATACAGTCAGAGCCCAGATCGGACATACCCAAAGGAGAGACAGAAACATAAATCTACATTATGCGGAAATATCACCACAGATGCATAAATTCAGGTCCTATAAACTAAAATTAAAGAGAGTCTACTTTGCTTTTACGAAACCTTAATCTGTAACACATAGCGAGTAGTACTTTTTTTAATGATGGGGAAATAGCCTCCTATCTCCTCTAACTTAACTGGAGTCAACAAAAAAAAAAAGGCCAAAGCAGTTTCAGTTTTCCCGGAAATTTAAGTTGTAAGAGTTTGTTATGGTAGAATATAATAATTTTAAGACAAAACTAGATATTTTTTTAAAATCTGTAACAAAAAGACGCAAATACATACGGTTCACGGCCCAGAGCTGGCTTCATCTATCAAGACCTTAAAAAAAAAATAAAAAAACCCAAAACTGAGATAAAATAGAGTAGTTATCAGATTGGAATCTGCCTATTCAAACCAGTCAGATGACCTCTGGATTCAATACTTCTAATTTTTTTTCACTTAAGCTGCAGGTTCGTCCTAGCTTCAAGCAGTTCTGCCGATAGTCTTGTCTTCTGCACTTGTGGTCACCGTTCCTCCTTCTCCCTCACACTGACTCCCAAACGGCTGGCATGCCATGGGCACCAGGATGGGAATGGGACCAGCACCTGGTTAGATGGTCTCCTCCAGCCTGGCCTCCCATGGAATCCCCAGCGTCCGAGCAGTAATTATCCATGCCCCTGACAGGCAGCTCATTAGAGGCAGAACAGGCTGGATGACATCTTTCCAACGGCCCCATAAAAAAGTGTTTCTTCCTGAACGGCAGCTTTGGTCCTGACTACAGAATTCGGAAAAGTCCTCAAAAGTGGCTGCTCACTCCAAATTCTGGAGTTGCCCATGCAAACAGGTCTCACCCTTTAGGAGCTTAACTGCTGCCAAAGGCTATCTTGCTCTAAGAACAAGAGAAATAGTCTAGACAACAGATTTTTACTCCAAAATAAATATTCTAGTAGCAAGTAAATTTCCAGGGTATGTTGGAAGTATTTAACGTTCCGAATGCCCAAATTAAAGTAGAGTTAGTAGCGTAGCTGTGGCTGAGTGACATAAGAAATGTAGGCAGAGATTTGGTCTTCTTAATTACATCACAAGCTACAGCTGGAAAGCAAATATACCTCCTTTAGGCACACAGGGGGTTTTTTTCCCCACCTCAAGTATATTACTTCACACATATTTGCGTGTGTGTATCTGCATATTTACGCATTTTTATGTATGTATATAAATAAAAAAACCCTTCTCCTTCATACCTTGATCACAAAAATTACAATAAATAGTGAAGAACTTACACGTTCATTCTCAAAAGGTAAAGTATTAAAAGGTTTCTACAAAATGTTGTGAAAATTTGTAATTGACGCTTTCTTAAATAGCGGTTTCTTTTTCAAGCCTAAAACTTTTCTCTGTTTTTATCCACGTGATACCATTTTCCGAACGGCACCAGGACTGTACCTGCACTGAAATACAGAAAGAGCACCGGCAGGAAGGGAACAGTGTGCGTAAAGAACAGGGGACAAATGTTTCAAAAGGATCAGCATTTTTGTGAAAATACTTTAATACAAATCTACCAGGGAACTTAGTGGGACCAAGACGAGACCTAGATACTTCTGCAGGGTTTTTTTTTTCTGTTTGTTTTTAATATAACAGGGAGTATCAAAGACGCTGAATATTTGACTAATCTTCTCTTTGTTCAGCTCCCAACAAAATTTCAAAGCCTTAACACAAGCATTTCCAAACTGTTAAAAAGTGGCAGCAGTATCTATTTTAAATGCTTTTTTTTTTCGCGCAACAGCAAACAAAATCAGAAGACGGAAGGGAAAGATCTACCCAGTAGTTACAGGCTTAAAAGGATAATGCACGTAGAAATGAGGGAGTGTAAGCACAGGTACACTCGGGGTCTTTTGAGCGACATAAGAGCAATAGCTTTTCTCATCTTATTCCCTGAATATAACTTAGTTTTTCTGTCTAATATTTATGGGAGGAATAATTCTGACAATTATTTTATTCCTCTGTACGCTCGTAGACATACACGGGCTTCACACGCAAAAATCCATTCATCTAAGGCTGCGTACCAGAGCTGGCTTGGGAAAAGCTGCAGTCACATCTAATCTCCTGCTCCAGGCTACCTGAACCTCCTCAGATGTTATTCTCAGATCAAGATTGTGATAAATTATGAAGACACAAAAAAGCAGGAAATATGGAAGTATTTATTAAGGGCAAAATGGGAAAAACCAGAAGGATCCTGCAGCAGAATGTGTAGGGCTGACATAATCCTCCCCCTGAAGGCTACAAAAGATCTAAAAGTTTCATGATATGGCTGGGACTGTGGGTGAGGAGGTAGAAGACAGATTCCTCCAAAAGGAATCATAGAATCATAGCACAGTTAGAGTTTGGAAGGGACCTTTAAAGACCATCTTGTTCCAACCCCCTGCCCTGGGCAGGGACACCTCCCACCGGCCCAGGTTGCTCCAAGCCCCGTCCAACCTGCCCTTGAACCCCTCCAGGGATGGGGCAGCCACAGCTTCTCTGGGCAACCTGGGCCAGGGGCTCACCACCCTCACAGCAAAGAACTTCTTACCAATATCTCACCTAATCTCCCCTCTTTCAGTTTAAAACCATTACCCCTTGTCCTATCGCTGGGGCTGGAAGGGGCTCTAATGTCTCCCCGGAGCCTTCTCTTCTCCAGGCTGAACCCCGCCGAGTCTCTCAGCCTGTCCTCACAGCAGAGGGGCTCCAGCCCTACCAGCATCTTCATGGCTTCTTCTGGACTCGCTCCAACAGGTCCATGTCCTTCTGGTGTTGGGGGCTCCAGAGCTGGATGCAGAGAAAGAACTGAGGCCAGTGTCCAACTACTGCTGGCCACAACTGCTGGGGGAACTGAAACTTGTGCTAGAGACGAGGAAGATAATTTTCTCTCCATTTCCATAAACATGAAAACCAAGCCCTACCTCACCCATACACCAAGTACCATGCAAGAAAGAGCACAAAGCAGCAGCTCTGCAGCATGGTAGGATCTGGCACATTGTTGCAAGACACTTCATAGACTCATAGAACCATAGGGTTGGAAGGGACCTCTGGAGATCATCCCGTCCAACCCCCTGCCAGAGCAGGGTCACCCACAGCAGGTGGCACAGGAACGTGTCCAGGCGGGTTTGGAATGTCTCCAGAGACGGAGACTCCACCACCTCTCTGGGCAGCCTGTGCCAGGGCTCTGCCACCCTCAAAGGAAAGAAGTCCCTCCTCACGTTGAGATGGAACTTCCCATGATCAAGTTTGTGCCCGTTACCTCTTGTCCTGTCACTGGGCACCACTGAAAAGAGCCTGGCCTCATCCTCCTGACACCCACCCTTTAAGGATTTATAAGTGTTGATAAGGTCCCCCCTCAGTCGTCTTTTTTCCAGACTGAAGAGACCCACATCCCTCAGCCTTTCTTCATAAGAGAGGTGTTCCAGTCCCCTCATCATCGTGGTAGCCCTTTCCTGTCCCCTCTCCAGCAGTTCCCTGTCCTTCTTGAACCAGGGAGCCCAGAACCGACTGGCTTAGCTTGACTAAATACTCACATTTGAAAATAAGCATGGCAAATGGAAAGAAGCCGGACATCTTTTTATTAAATTAAATAAATTATGAATGATAATGTGGCTCACGAACTGGACAAGGTAAGTAGGTGGGCCAGAAGACCACCTCTTCCACTTTTTCCACCAGCAACTAACCCCCTTTAAGGACTAAATATGGGAGATGAGAAAAACTTTTTCAGTCTGCACAAGCTCTACAGCTGAGATTTACGATACACCGTTAGGCAAAACTACCAAAAAGGAGCAAATCAAGCAGAGATGACGATAGTGCCAGCAGAAAAGTTTCATCTGAGGGTTTGACGGTGGCTGGCAGCGCTAGATGAGGCTGGACGCTGCCAAAGGACATTGGTAACAAAATACCAAACTATGGTTTGAGACTCCGATTTATCGAAGCACACTTCTGAATCGCAACTGGAGTGGTGCCTCTTAGGAGTTTTCTTGTTTCCTGGTGGATTTTTTTTTTTTTTGTAAGATATTGATGGATTTTCTTAAATTAAGATGCACCCACAGCAGGAAGAAATGAAAGATACAATCATGCTGCTATTTTCCTCGTGATGTCTGAAGTAAAATTATTTCTAATATTTTCAGAGCTAGGAAAAAAGATATGAAATGTTCAGAAATTCATAATTACTCTTGTAAGCAATTCAAAGATTGCCTTGGTATTAAAAAAAAAAAAAAACTCTGGATAAAAAGGAATAAAAACATCTAAGAAACTAAGTTAAATGGAATAGGTTAATAATTTGTATTATCTTATCACTAAGGTTTATACAGTCATAAAACCATAATGGCGAGGAAATTTAGATTTAAAAGAGAAATTACGTCTACAACCTTACCCACTGTTCGAAATATTAAGTTTAAAAAAAAAAAAAATGATCTGCTTATTAACAATATCATATCAGAAACACAGTGGAGACTGAGGCTATCTCCCCATTTATTTTTAAACTATTCCCACTACTAGTACTCGCGGCTTAATGCAAGCACCCTTCGCAATAACAAATTACAGAGGTGAATCAATAAAACTCATTATCATAAAACCCGGCTCCTCTCTGCCCTACTACTTTCTCCCCAAAACGCTAATCTATTTATAAACCCACAAGAAAAATCATCGCCGTGCCACCATCGCCTACGTGTGGAACAGGAGACCTCAGACATTGCCGCAGGCTGGGGCTTAAGAGACAAAGTTGTGCAGGTGTCCTCCTTTCTCAAATCATCGGCGGTGGACCCAAAACTCCTTAAATGCTTGATGAAAAAAAAAAAAATTATGTCAAAGAACTGAGTTACAAACAGCCCTTATTTAATATTTTTGAGTGATTCTTGTTAATGTAGCTTTTTTTTATGCTTTCAACAAATAACAAATATATTTTTTTTAGAACTATGGAGTATATTTTTATTTATAAATAACAAAAGAAAAAAAAAAGGCAAAGCACTCAGCATGCAATAACAACCAACCGTCCAAGTGTCACATGCCTTGAGAGAGATCTGACAGGAACAAATTAACTTAATCCTATTACTTTAAGGTCCAGGACTGAAAAGAGCTGCAGAACACTCGTGGTGAACCTGTGTCACTTTGATCTTCATTGTAACAGAAAAAGCAAAATGACATGCTCAAATGAAAATCAGTTATAATAGATGAAAGCAGGGCTGAGCACTCCATGGATTAAATGTGTTTAGGAGAGTCAGAGGGTGAAAAATAAATAAAATTACCATTTTCTCTTCCCCTATCTCAGATCCTTTTCTCAAATGCAAACCAAAACTACTTTTAATCGCTCCATGTATGAAAACCACAGTGAAAATAAGAACTCACATTGAAGTATAGGTTGTACCTAATAGGTCATTCTGCAGCTGACTCAAATCCAACTGGGATTAAATAAATAAATCAAACCAGAAGCAGAAGCATGAACTCTTATGCTGTAAAATTAAAAACTGGAAGGACAAGAGTTTTACTTTGCCCCCCATTAGTACTGCAGGGTGAACTTAAATTCATTCCTCCACATTTCAGTCTCTATTTCTAGAAAGACAAAATGACAAAAGAGTATTTGGCAGGCTGCTGCGGGAGGATGCTCTGAATGCAAAGCAACGCTCGCTCTTATATACAACCGAGGCAATATGACATACATTAAAATTAAAATATGTTGATAATTTGACCTCGGGGTACCCTACAGAGCTTGTGTTTTCAGAACCCATTTTCACTCAGTTGTATGGGCTCCAAGTAGTATCCTAGTGACGATCACGTTAAGATCTCCATCAGAAGCCAATGAAAATATCGCAATTCAAAATATAGTATTTTTTTCAGGACTAAGCTTTTGATGGTTTTAATTTTCTTATAAGTATTGCTAAAAATAAATTTTGAGAAAAGCAAGCAACCTGCTGTAGTTGACTAGATCAGGTTCAGAGGTCCCACCCAACCTCAGTTATTCTGTGATTCCATGAAAATATTTTTTTGTTTTCTTTCTGAGTAACTATTAACAGCTAAAAGTTGGCAGTCCTGCCACTCGCATTTTATTCACTTCTGGCGGATTTGACGTCGGTATATACAGGACTGCGCTGTATATACCGCTTTGTTAACCACAGACCCTTCGGAAATACCAGCACAGCTTTGGGTACGGAGACTGTTTCTGCAGAAGAGCAGTTTATCGGCTGCTTCTCTAACAGGAGAGAGTTTTAAAACTCGCAGGCGCTACAGTCAAACCGCAGATAATAATTTCATTCTTAATATTTGCACATACCAAGACCTGTTTAAATTACATCACAAAATCTTTGCGGAATTCTTGGTTCTTCTAGTTGTTCCGGTAGCATTTAGGAGGATGCCGCCTGCATCAAGCTGTGTTAAACACCCTGAACCTCAAGTTCATGGCTCATTTATTGAGAAACAAAGTAATTGGTAATTTGGGGTTATCTGCTTCAGCAGCCATCCCTGGAAAAGTATCCCTCTTCAAAAATTATTCACTCTGAGCAGTCAAGAAGCTGAGGCACTTAAATCACCATCTGTTTCTCCACGCGCACCAAAATGCAATGTAAGCATTTGGGTTGAGTCCTACAAGTATAAAAGAAACCCCAAATCACAAGCGGAACCCAAAACACTGTGAGAAATGACCTCTACTCAGGGCTGGTAAAAATTAACATCTTCAAGAGGAGCTGAAGATCTTTTAGCTTTTATAAATCAAGTTTTGATTTTTAAACATTTACGGAAGCCTACATCTTCGTCCGGAACTCACCACTATTGCCCAGTTCTGGAACACCTTTCTTCTGCAGCAGAAAACGTCACAAGTGAGCTCAAACAAGTTAACAAATGAGCTAGTAAAACAAACTTAGGCAGCAAACCATAGCTGACCACCGAACAATAGCATTTAGTCCATAATAGCAGTTTGGCAGGTTCCTAATACATAGTCTTCCTTTATCTCCGCTATCAAAATTTACTTTGATATACCAAGAGCCCAAAAACAACCAAAAGGAGAACAAAATACATATTACTTGAAATACACGTTTACTTATATCATAACACAGCTTTTCTTCATCTATAATATTAGTAAATTCTAAAGTATGCTGCAGACAGGAGACACTAATTTGGTGGTTTCCCTACAAAACATTTCACCAGGCTTTTTAATTACCTTTTGCGAGCAGAATTCTGCTATCCATTAAAGACCACATCATTTCTAAAAAGGAGAAGCATCCCTGTCACCTGCTCAACCTTAACTCACTGATGGCTGGAGGTACCGGGAGAGGTCGAGGGCATCACCTGCACGAGGGGACTAAGAAGCTGCTTCAGCAACACCATTTCGTGAAGAGTTTTTACTGACCGTGCCAACGATGCCTACATTTGGGAGGGCAAGACTAGCTTTGCCGCCAGCAGAAGTTTGCCACTTGCTCAAGAAACCCTCTGAACGCTTTTGATTGCTCTCCGAATGAAAAGAAATATTGATGAAACCTTCCTACCTCTCAACTACATTTGCCATTCTGTCTATGAAAGCACCGTGGACCTGGTTTAAAACAAGTCTGTGAGAAGTCCAATATATCTGTAATGTGGTAATTTATCTCTTTTTCTTCCAAAATACAGGAGTTGGTGTTAGATGATTATCTACCACATGGACGATGTTATACAGATTACACTCAAATGATAAGGGAAGGTCGTGTAAACGGAAATTAAATACAGGAGACGTGATTATGGGAGGAAGGCTCCGTTTGCTGAAGCTTAGTCTCTGAAATTACTCCCTATCTGAGCTCTCATCTGCACTCATCAGTTTAAGGGTACAGTCGCGTTTCCTCAAAGAAATTTTTATTATTAAGTGGCGCCCTTAATATTAATTTTGCTGAGCTAATAAACAAGATGGGAAAACAGCTGATCAAACCAAAACTATCTTATAAAATTAAACTGCCGTGACATGTAAAAGGGAAAAAGAGAGAAGTTCTGCGTATAAAACATCGTCCCCAAGCACTGAGTCAAAAAGCCTGAAAAAAGTCAGTTCCAGATAATTCTGCACATTTCTGTACTGTATGAGAAGAACTGTGAGAAAGGAAACCTCCAGGCTCCCAAAATAAACCCGCATGCATGCAGAGTCCTTCATGGGCAAATTCCGAAATAAACCAAAAATAAAATCCCTGTGCTAGGGATGCCAGTGAATCTAGAGAGATATTCGTGCAGGACTGAGATTGCCAGGCTGGATGGCATGAATGTGCCTTAATGTGCTAGACAAAAGTTCTTTTTATTGTTAAAAAAATACTTTTTTTCTTTTGAAGTACAAGATATTATTAGTCTAAATAAGTTTCACTGTTTTTATTACATCCCAACTCGAATTTCCAAAGGGAAAAAATAATATTTTAAACAATAAAAAATAGCTAGAATACTTCTAATTGTAATTATTTATTATAGATAAATACAGGGGTGTTGTACTTTGCATATAATCGCACCCTCCAGCTTTAAAATAATTTCCTGCCCTAAGCAGAAAAAGAAATAAAACCCAACTACTAGCAGTAAAAAAAGACAAAACATTCTCTATTTCCTTTCCGAAATATTTTTCTCTCAAAGTAAAGCCTGGCAGTTTATATCCTCTCAATCCTTTCTCATTGCCATTTCCGACAAAATACATTCATGACGAATTCTGAAAATTAAAGGAGTGAGGCTGCTGCACTGCAGGGAATTGCCACATGGGGGATTCCAAACCGATGGGAATTGCACAGAAAGTCAGGGGGAAGAAAGCCAGATCACGACATGGAAAAGGCAGAAATTAGTTTTTCATTTTTAAAACAACAGTTCAACCTATTTGCATTTATACAGATGTCTTACGTACCGCTCACTAACTTCCCGCTCTAGTGCATTGGTTTTCCCCCCTGAAACGAGACCTATATTTGTATATTGCTTCTAGCAGTAAAAAATGATAAAAATCAATAATTTTATCTAATTTCAGCATTCGAATCTTCTCTATTTTGCACAGATGTCAACTGGAAAAAAAAATGTATATACGTGTAAATATATCCCCCCCCCCACAACTACATGCATGCCCATATTCCAAATCTGTATCTCATACTCGGTGTTTTCAGCATTACTCCAAGAATTCACGTTTATTCACACCTAGCATTAAGTCTGAGGTCTGAAATAAACTACGTTTGAGAAATCCCACTCTTGAAGCAAATGAAATTTTGGCTTGCTACGCTGCTAGGGACCGTGGGGGCGGGAAGGAAAAACAGGTGGGTTTTTTCCATAACTGCCATTAGTGCTAATAATTTGGGTACTAATTTATACTTTTTGTACTCCCGATTCCTTTAACTTCCATTACCGCTTTAGCAGTGCTCAGCATGCAGGTGTCAGCTTCTCACAAAGGCAAAAAAAGACCATCTAATAAATGAAAAGGCAATGTTCAAAAACATTTATTGTACAAGGTAAGCGACAGAAGACTGATAAAACCACTGGGTTTTTTGCCTTTATATATCAATGGCCATTTATGTTACCATATTACTAATTTGGAAGTAGATCTTTTGGAAGGCCATTATTTGATAAAAAATGCACTTCTCTAAGTGTTATTTTAAACAGGATTTTAGATCCGAGCCCGAGCGTAATACAATAAATTATCTGTAGTAACAACCTGGCACTTGGGTATGCAGCGTAAGAATGACCTCCTGTTTTTAGAAAGTGAATTCATCCAGCGCGACACAGTTCACCCAGTAAAGAGAAATCTGTATTTCGCCCCAGTCAGCGTGCTTAGGTGTCGCATCAATGATGACCAAGTGAGAAGCTCAGATATAGACACTCACACACGCCACCTTCAACCACGTTCAGACGGTGCAAAACAAGACTCCTACGGAGCGAGTAGGTGTCGCGAGAAAAGAAACCCATTCCGTGGAGTCACGACAACCACCGGCTGAAGGGTTGAAGAGCACAAAAATCCTTGAGCTGCAGGAAAAAAAAACAGCTTTAAGATTAGAAATAATTCCCGAGAAAATTGGCTCTGTGTAGAAATACACAATGCCTTCAATTTTCTTTCGAACAGACCTTTGCTCCTCAGGCGGAGGTTTCCAAGAAAAATAGCTTTGGCATCAACCAACTGCATTTCTCCTGTAGCGTTTGCTGCCCACCAAGAAACCTCCTGCTGCCAGACCGGGACTGTCCCCATCAAGCCCTAGAGCAGCACGTGGGGAGGTGGAGGGACAGGAAGCAGACAAAGGTGACATCAGTTGTGAGGTCACTTCTGTTATAGCAGCCTGATTGGCCGGCAGGCAGGCAGGCATCATGAGGTCGTCAAATATATCACAAAGCCAAGACTTCGTAAGACAGGACAGGTCCTAGTAAGGCTGGGAGATGGGCAGGGGCCATCACTTCTGGTCTTCCCCACGGAATCTGGCATCCCCAGGATGGACAAAAGAGGGAAAAGCCACTGACACATGAGAACAAAGAGGGACTACAGAAGAAGAACCAAATTGGTCTATTCAAATAACTGTTATTACTTTCAACAAAAAAAAATTGCTTGTATAGGGCTACTAAAGACAATCCTTTTTTTTTTTTTTAATTATTAATTATGATTACTTATTGCATGGACTAAAAATTAAAAAAAATGCATCTTAGTGAGCTTCTACACCATATTACCCATTTGCCCATTAGGGCAACGGAGCTGGTGAGGGGTCTGGAGCACAAGTCTTGTGAGGAGCGGCTGAGGGAGCTGGGGGTGTTCAGCCTGGAGAGAAGGAGGCTGAGGGGAGACCTTCTCGCTCTCTGCAGCTCCCTGAAAGGAGGGCGTAGGGAGACGGGGATCAGTCTCTTCTCCCGTGTAACAGGCCATAGGACAAGAGGAAACGGCCTCAAGTTGCACCAGGGGAGGATTAGGATGGATATTAGGAAAAAAATTTACACCGAAAGGGTTATGAAGCATTGGAACAGGCTGCCCAGGGCAGTGGTTGAGGCACCATCCCTGCAGGTATTTAAAAGATGGGTAGACATAACGCTTAGAGATATGGTTTAATGATGGTTTCTGTGGGAGTTGGTTGGACTCAATGATCTGAAAGGTCCCTTCCAACCAAGGCAAGTCTATGATTCTGTGATTTGCACATCAGCCCTGAAGAACCCTAACTTTTTTGACCATTTCAAGCCAGAGCAGAGTGTTTTTGGGGGGCCTTCACTCTTCAGTTCCTCTGATGCAACCTCAGTTCACTGACAGAAGCAGCCCCAGTTTCCATTTCATCCATTCCATCGTGCTGCTGTTTCCACAAACTCAAAGTTAAGCATTTTGTGGCTACACAACAACTCCGCTCAGCACAGAGCTCCTACACAAAGCTGGTCCCAAATAAATATGGACTGCTAAACCAGAACAGACGTAACACGAAAATACGGCTATCCACTGCAGCATTATCTTAAAAAGCAACAGGCTTGTAATTACTACTTCTGGAGACAGTTAAGTCCCTGCCTAGAAGTCATTAAAGCGCCACACAAAATGGATGTTAATTCAGCGTCCTCTATTCTGAAAGCAATTCTTGCCCTGCCTGGCTAAGCTCGTGCTGCTCATTCATTTTAGGCTGAGCTTATACTGGGCTTCCTCTTCCTGTCATCTCGGTACGCTGAATTTCAACAATACTACTACTGTATTTTTCTCATTTCACAGCACAATTTCACATAGTAGATCTTCACACCGTAAATTGCTACTGTGTTCTACCACAGGAAAAAAAAATATTTCTGTGAATAGTGGGAGATAATATACTTAATTATATATTTAACTTGTAAAAGCCCTTTGAGAGCCCCCAAGACAGAATTCATTCTATGGAAGCTCTCTTTTATTAATAAAAGTACTTATAGCAATTACTTTGAACTCCTATAGACAGTGCCTTATTTCAAACTATTTTAATCAACCCTCACAAAATCTCTTGGCAACAGCGTACAGGAAGTACACAGAGGCAAGGGAGTCGTGGTGCTTCAATCAAGCTACCAATTCTTTATGTTTATTATTCATCCTTACCATGCTTTTTAATTAATCAAACAAAATAAAAGCAATGTGGTTTGCCAGCCTCAAAGTTCTCCTTTATTAAAAAAGTGATTACATCCAGTAATCTGGAGTTAATATTAAAAAGGCTCATAGAATTTTCCAGTCCCTACTACTAACACAGTAACTAATCATTCAAAGAGATTTAAATTAATTTGGGTCAGATGAGACTCAACATCATCTTCCAGGTGCAGCTGCTCCCACTGAAAAGGTTACTGATCCCACTGCCGTGCCTACGGAGGAGCTGTTCATGTGAATCTTCGTGGCAAGGGAATCAGTTCAGCTCACACCATTCATTTAAACTATTTCAGTAAATAGATTTTGCCCGGAGCAAATTAGGGAAGCGCTCGCGTGAATTTCTACTAGGCCAGTTGGTGAGGGACGCTCACCTCTAGCAAGGAGAAATGATGAAGAGCTGCTGAAACCTGCAACTTTCTCCACCGAGATTATCGCATCTAGAAGAAGATGCTCATCAAAGAGACCGGAGTCTGTCCAAGCAGTAAGTGATAGGGATGAGACGTCTACTGACTTCCTTTTTCAGCTTCAGCCCTGTGATGCCCTGTTTACAAGGCCATGTAGCGATAGGACGAGGGGCAATGGCTTTAAACTAGAGCAGGGCAGGGTTAGATCAGACATTAGGAAGAAATTCTTCCCAATGAGGGTGGTGAGACACTGGCCCAGGTTGCCCAGAGAGGTGGGGGAGGCCCCAGCCCTGGAGACATTCAAGGCCAGGCTGGATGAGGCTCTGAGCAACCCGATCTAGTTGAAGATGTCCCTGCTCGCTGCAGGGGGGTTGGACTAGGTGACCTTTAGAGGTCCCTTCCAACCCAACACAGTCTATGACTCTATGTTCTGGCTGCCAACTGAAATTACGTGCAATGATATAAAGAATCATAGAATGGTTCGGGTTGGAAGGGACGTTAAAGACCATCCAGTTCCAACCCCCCTGCCATGGGCAGGGACACCTCCAACTAGACCATGTTCCTCAAAGCCCCGTCCATATGATTTATATTCTATGGGATTATCAATATATTTGACACAAGAAATTACAGATGTTTTAAAAGCATGAAGTCATTTCTTCAAGAGAAGTTGAATTATTGCATATCATAAAAATAAAAAAAATAAAAAAAGCTTTTATTTTACAAGCACTAATTTTATCACCTGCGGAGCTACAGTGAACCTTGCCACAGAAGTATGGGTTACTAGGAATTCTGCATTTCATCTTTGGACCAAAATACATGCTTGAAGATAACGTACACTACCTGTTTCTTTCAAACTGACAGTTTCTGTAAAGCTAAACACAGTTTGGTGGCCGTTATCAAGAAAACTGGAATTGCTCAGGCATAGCTGCAGTTACTGGTGTTCTTGTTTGGGAGCTTTGTGATTTAGTGAAATCACCAGCAATTGTTTAGCAGGTAATTAAACCATAAAGCCGAGACCTGTGATTTTCAGTCTTTTGAAAGCAGTAATCATCAGAATTCCCAGCGCCATTCAAATGATTCCTGTCTAGGATCATCGGCATCATTTGTGTTATCATTCATTCCCTTCACACGTCTGTATTAGTGGCTTTATCCAAATTACACAAATTACACACTACTGGCTGCTATTTTACTGAATATTCACTATAATTGTCCATCTCTCAACAGATCTGGATTCATTTCCTAGCCGTGATAGAGGTGTAAAATTTTAGCATTTCTCTTTATTCATTCTGAGCGAGACTTTCATTAGCATACAAAAAAATATTTGAAGCCAAATAAAACTTGAAAGGCTGGACGATTGTTTTCTTCACATTTTTCAAACCAAAGACTGCATTATATAAACTCCACGATTCCCCTAAGTGCCTTTAAAATTACAAGCAATTTAGACCATGATTCACTTTCATGCAGACTCTGACTGCATGCGATTCCCCCCCCCCATCTCAATTATATCTTAATATTATGGGGGCTGAAATGCATTAAATAAATCATATTTCATAGTAAAGCAATAATACTTACATGCATTTTAGAAGAAATTGTCCTGCATTATAAATGTATTTATAATGTCATTACCTTATTTTCCACATTGACTGAAATATTAGGCAGCAGCGACTGCTCCAAGCTACGGATGGAAGCTTTTAGCAAACCTTATGTTTATTCTGCTGCTGGTAATTAGCTGTTTTAGTTAATATAATACAACATTTACAAACAGCAATTTATCCAATATATAAACCCGCTCCTGTAATTAGCGAAACATTGTTATTGATTAAGATTTAATATGGCGGTTGCTGTTTCTGCAATGTACTACATAAAGGGAACGATCACTGATTTGTCAGAGGACAGTTCCTCGTCAAAGTAATCTCCTGGCAGAGTACCATGAATTTAATTCTCTATAAACTATTTTCTGCAATATTTTATCCAATCTGCAAAGTTTAAAATGTTTAAAGGAGCAGGTAATAACAAAAAGAAAAGTAAGAGAGAACTAAAGACTCGTTCTCTCTCAGAGAGATCAAAACCACTTGATTATTCTTTTATCGCAAAACAAGTTTAAGGTGATACTTAATATTACTAAGACCCACTAATCCTACTCAAAAATATTTTGAGGAATACACACATCCACAAAAAATCTATGCCATCGTTTGAAATTCAACAGTAAATACACTAAAATGGTATTACACAGAAGTATCAATTGTTCTATCAGTAGTATCGGTGAAGTATCGGGCATCGTATCTTGCATAGGCCTATAAATAAGAAAAATTGTCAGAGAGAAGATTCTTTCTGAAAATATTTCAGTTCCTCACAGAAAAAATGAAGAAAAAGTTTACAGAATTTCAATCATAAGCTAAAGGATGAACTCACGCTATCAAAACTTGAACCTGAACCCTAATTTCTACTACCAGCACCCTCTGGGTTCACGCTTTAATCCAGCGCTGTTACTAAAATACGAGTCCTAGACCCTTCTACTGGCTGTTACCTGTTCGCAACATCACATTTTATACTTTCATTATCAAAAGCAAATGAGGCAACTCTAAGTGAAGTCCAATTTCAGCTATTTAGATTTTCAGAACATGTAGCCCATTTCAGTAAAATACGCAAGTTACGTGCTCAGAAGCACCGAACACTCTACAGAACAAATGCAAATGCCTGAATATAGAGCTTGTTATCTGTAATTCTCAAAATCTGAGTCAAACCTAACTTTAAAATTCCATATTTTAAAAATGCTGTAGTTCAAAAGACATTCTCTCTCTTTTTTTTTTTTTTTTTTTTTTAATTTCCAAGCAATTTCAGTCTTTGCAATGGTGTTTTATTTGGATTTTTTTAAAGCAATGAAAAAGTAAGAAATTTTCACTGACAAAGCAAAGGACATATTTACAAACACAAAACACTCAGTCCAAAAACCTCTCTGTATATTTGACTGAGAAAATTTATGCTTTATCTAAAAGTTTATATTAAACTGGAAAAACTGTGAATATTCCAGTCTGGGAATACAGATATCCTCATAATATTACATGAGGTGCTTACGCGCTTTTGGTAATGACAGAAATAACCAATATAAATTTATTTTACTAAGTAAAGTGAAAAAACCTACATATATTTTCAATCCATTCCTAGATACCTGTGGAATTCATAGAGTATGACTCAAGGATTCACTTTTAAATGTATTCTTATAATTTAACCCAGTTACATACATATAATGACCAGGGGAATACTGGAGGAACAGGGTTTCTGTTACAGAGAAAGTCAGGAAAACTATTATATTCATTAAAATGCTCCTAAAATGACTAGTTTATCATCTTTGCTACAGAACAGAGCAAGCTGAGCATAAATTATTTATGATGTGTAACAGTTTAATGGAGTATAAAATAGCTTTTTTTCTTCTCACTAGTAGTACAAGTTCTGATTTTTTTTGTTGTCAGCTCCCCACTCAGCAATGTCCTCTACCCATTTACAATTATGACAGATGCAACAATTTTAAAAATTGTTCTATATAAACTCTAACTTAAAGGAATTACTTATACCACCGATTTATTATTTTGTTAAAATGCTATCATAGTATCCTGCTGAGAACACACTGTTGAACTGCATGAAATTCCAGTAAATCACAGGACTGTTGTCAGTTCCTCCAGAAATTTAGGGAATACCTTGTATGAAGCCTGATGCTGTAACATCATAGAATCATAGAATGGTTCGGGTTGGAAGGGACCTTGAAGACCATCCAGTCCCACCCCCCTGCCCTGGGCAGGGACACCTCCCACCAGACCAGGCTGCTCCAAGCCCCATCCAACGTGGTCTTGAACCCCTCCAGGGATGCGGCAGCCACAGCTTCTCCGGGCAATCTGGGCCAGGGGCTCACCACCCTCATCATATAAAATTTACTCCTTTTGTCCAAACTACATCTATCCTCTTTCATTTTAAAACCATTGCTCCTTGTCCTGTCACTACGGGTCTTGGTGAAAAGTCTCTCTCTGACTTTCTTATAAGCCTCTTTCTATACTGAAAGGCCACAATAACGTCTCCCCGGAGCCTTCTCTTTGAGCTGAACAACCCCAACTCTCTATACGTTTGCTTTAGGCAAACACTTCTAAGAAAAAAAAAACTAAGGAAGACCCTTCATAACAAAACACACATGGTGGGAATAGTTTTCATTATGACTTATTTTCTAATCTATTATCAGTATATTTTGTGAGACATGGATGTGGGTACTATTGTATTATTTATCTGTTTTGGGTGCAAATCAACTTAATTCAATAAGATGTCTACACCATACGACAACCATATTTCAGCCAGAGCCCCTCAAGCCCAGACAGTCACATACAAAGAAACGGACACTTCTACAAGAGAATGCGCTTCATCATAAAGTTGACATCTGAAACAGGTCAGAATCACATCCTAAAAGCACCTATTTCTCTTCAATTATAAAGAGATCCGAGGGTGAAAAGTTCTGGCACAGCTGATTAGACCTGTAACTAGCTGCAAATGTAGGCAGAGAAAAACGTTACTCTGTTTGCAAATGAACTGTGCAGCTATACTTTGGATAAAAGCTTCCAGCAAGAGCAGTACACAGTAGACAATCTAAACACTAAGCTTTTAAGGCAGCATAGACCGGTAATTCCCCTACTTAGATTTGTTCATCCTCTGCGTAATTAACCATCGCACACTTGAAAGTAAATCCGAACTGATAGTAAAACTTATTTTGTGAGTAATTGTGAATGAACGTCTGCATTTTTCCTCCAATTTATTGATCAGACTCCCACTGAAAGCTATCGGGAAAAGAAATAGCTGTCTCCTTACTGCTCCACCGTCTGTACAAAAGCCTTGTGTCATCCTCTCCACAAAATAAAATGACTTTCCATTCATTTTCCACTCCACGGAGCCTCCATGACCTGGTTGCTATTACTGAAACTTGGTGGGATGAATCCTATGACTCGAGTGTGGCTATCGATGGCTGCAGGCCGTTCAGAAGGGACAGGAGAGGAAGGAGAGGCGGGTGGCAACTCAAGTTGCGCCAGGGGAGCTTTAGATTGGATATTAGGAAAAATTTCTTCACCAAAAGGGTTGCCAAGCATTGGAACAGGCTGCCCAGGAAAGTGGTGGAGTCGCCATCCCTGGGGGTATTCAAAAGACGTGTAGGCGTGGTGCTGAGGAACACGGTTCAGTGGTGGACTTGGCAGTATTGGGTTAACAGTTGGACTTGATGATCTTAAAGGTCTTTTACAACCTAAATGATTCTATGATTCAAGCTACAGAGTGTCAGAAGCAAGAGAAAGAAAGAGTTAAAGATGACACAGATGTTTCGTCCCCAAGTCTTCTGAGGGCCTAAGCCAACTTCATTTAATCCATAAAAAAAAAAAGAGAAAAACCTCCACTAATAGTAAATAAAATTTATTTTTGTTCTGCTGAAAAGTTTGAGCATTCACATAGTTTCCAAGGAATCTGATATCTGCCAGGAGAACGGTGCCCATAACATCAGTTTCAGAAAAACTCCTCCTTCTACCTCAAATAAAGTCAAATTAAACTTAGCCATGTTCATAAGCCCCTGGAAAAATTTAAAAAAAAAAATAATTAAAAAAAAAACAAACAGAGATCAGATTCCATAAAATTTTGTCAGAGCCTGGCAAATAGTGTTCTGCATTAATTTCATCTGCCATACGCACGCCCCATTGCTGAGAGCTCGCACGGGCCAATTCGCACAGCCCAGTGACCTCCAGAGCTTCGCAGAACACGCATCCTCCCAGCACGGCAGTGACTAGAGGGGTTTCCTTCTGCAATTATTCCTTCCACCACCTCCAAGGCACTGTAGCATCAGGCAACAGAACCAGAGAGGACAATTAGCTCCCAGGCATCTTTTAGAAAAGAAGCAGTAGTTTGTCTTGAAGGTATGAACAGAAGGACTCGGTGGTTCTTTTGCGCAGAGAGAAAAAATGGAGAGAGAAAGAGTTGAAAGTAGGAGAAGAAGAAAACAAAAAGAAGGACATAAAACTGAAAAACGGGGTGACTAAGAGCAGGAGGGAGCTACAGGGTTTGGCAGAGGTGGAAAGAAGCAGAAGACCTGAGAAAGAACTGGGGCACTGGGGTAAGTTTAGACAGAAACAGATGTCAAAGAAAACAATTTAAGAACAGAATTTGGGAAAGAAATGCCCACATTTAAAAAAATAAAATAATTAAAAGCCAAATATGATCCTACATATGGAGAAGAGGAGGCTGAGGGGAGACCTCATTGCCCTCTACAGCCACCTGAAAGGAGGGTGGAGAGAGGTGGGTGTTGGCCTCTTCTCCCAGGTGAATAATGACAGGACCAGAGGAAATGGGCTGAAGCTGCGGCAAGGGAGGTTTAGATTAGATATCAGGAAGAATTACTTTACTGACAGAGTGGTCAGGCACTGGAACAGCCTGCCCAGGGAGGGGGCTGAGTCACCATCCCTAGAGGTGTTTAGCAAACGTCTAGATGTGGCACTTCAGGGCACGCTCTAGTGGCAGAGATTGTAGGGGTTTTTTTGCGTGTGTGTATGGTTGGACTCGATGATCTCAAAGGTCCTTTCCAACCATGAAGATTCTATGATTCTATGATTCTACACTTAATAGAGGTTAACTCAGAATTCCCAACTACCAAGACTACTTTTTGTTTCCAGGACGATTTGCAAAGCTTACAGAAGGCACGACAAGATGAATGTCTTGGGTTTCTCCAGTAGTTCACACGGAATAATAGTTATATCGCTCTCTGAACTTAAACACCTTTCGTTTCATGGGACATGGGAAAGATGAAATGGAGATGGAAGAAGATTTGTTTTTTAAAATAGAAAAAATTACAGTCAAGTAAGCTCCATCAAAACAATAGTAACATAGCAAAATCATAATTTCAGAAGTTATTTTATCTGGTATTTCTTATCTGTTGAACTTCAGCTCTGAATTCTGTGTTTATGCAATCTTCAAATCTAACATATTTATCACCTTTACACTTTCTCGGGCACCAGACTGTCAGCACTCCCTGGTAATTACACACAGTCTTTTCCATTATGTTCCACATCCAAAGGATGCTACAGGCCTCTAAAATAAAATGTACCAACCCAAACGGAATACTGAACGAAAAAGAAAATTACAGTGCTTTCAGATAAGTTAATGCTTCATATCACATCCCTACAAAGCGCGTTTAGAGTACAGAAATGAAGACCGACACAATCAAATTGGTTCACCGGATCTGGGTACCCAAAAAAAGTCACTGGAGACTAATTTTTCACGATACCTATGTAATTTATATGTTTTTTCCACTCTCCAAAAGTAACACTAACCACCTCTAGGAGATTTTGCAATCTTAATACTCATAACAGACTGACAGATTTACTTGTTGAGGCAGCCAAAAGTTCTGTCACGCACACAAAAATGTACCGTACAATAATACTGCAAAATTGAAGTGGTCAAGAGTTATCAATTGGCTGAGCACGAGCAAGTTGCAAATTTTCAGACTGGGCAATAACAAGAAGACAGAAATTGATAACATCCACTCTAACAACTATTTAGCCACTGTTCATAAAAGGCACTGAAGTTTTTTTTTCAGAATCTGCTTTGTCCAATAAAACATTAATGTTGATGAGCATTAGCACACGATCAATCTGTATTGCCACAGATTTCGGTCTCATCAGGATACTTCCTGCTCATCTTCCAGCAGAATATCTCTTACTCCTCAAGGCTACATGGATCTGCTCCCCTAATATACCAGGACTGACCATCAAAAAAAAAAACAACAAAAAAAGAACAAAAAAAGAAAAAACAAAAAAAACCCAAAACAAACTCCCAAACCCCCCAAGAAAATAAGGACGTCAAGCATTTGACAGATTTTGAAAGATCCTTCAAGGGTTGTGAGCTCTCTCTCACTTTAAGGCCAGCGCACACCCCTGCCATAGTGACTCACGGCGACTATGCGGTCACCCTCTTTTCTTGCTACTACTACTACTTACCTGCATTTATACTTGATGGATCTTGACCACCATTTTTCTACTGGTCTTCTGCAGGAAGACAAAGTTACTCTTCCAAAAACGACAGCTTAATTTTTCCAGAAGCCTCCAAAGCTCGCCTTAATATCCCCTTTTTTTACCTTAAGGTCAAGTCCATTCATATAAAAATTTAAAATTAATTTTTAAGACATGCCGAACTGCAAGAGAAAACGATAGGCACTATTCTTCTGCTGTACAATAGCTGCCTTGCAGGTAGCATGTTCAAAGAATGATTTTGTCGAGTTCGGTATCTTCTTCCAACATCATTACTTTCAAAAGAAATAACTATGATTTTTTTTTTTTCTCCACGCTTCAAACAGGCAGATAAAAGTGAGAAGGACAATTAAAATATTACATGAGTTACTACGATGTAAAACAAAGATCCAACTAACCTACTTATCCGAGTACTTCTTAGAAGGTCTCCCATTACTAAGGCAGAAACAACACCCACTCATTATCCTTCCTTCCAACATCCCTCTTGCCTACTTTCAGAAGCATTAAAAGAAAATCTGATAGATATTCTACAGAAGTCTTTTTTCTCTTGCACCAAAATAGCAGGTACGTTGAGCCATCGCTGTGAGTCTGCTGTCATGACTTGAATATTTGGTAGCCCTTCAGCTGTCTTACCTGCTAGAAATGCCTCTGCTATCGCTGTTGCATACGGTAATTCTCTTCCCTCCGAGTTTTTCTGGGCTCTAAATGCAAGAGCCACCCAACAAAAAGGTGCAGAAGGCTCTTTGTTGGGTTATTCACAAGCTTAAACACAGACACGTGGTCACAAACGGACTTTGAAAGTCAACCTGTATTTACCTCCTTCAATAATTTTCAACTCAAGCTCACACCCTTCATGCCTACATACGCCAACTTCGCACTCGGCCAAAAATGTTCACCTACACCTAAAACTCCTTTTTCAAGGTGATGGCTTTTTTTAACTTCTGCATGCTAAATGCCCTAGTAGAAAGTATTTTGAAATGCAACCATTAAAGGTATGCTAATGACTATGAATTGCGACAGCTGCTGCAGGAACAAGCCTGTTGGCTCAGGCATAGCACCATTAACTATCTATCATAAAGTCCTCTGGACTTGCTCATTTATTACCGCTGCATAGCCCAAGGGGGGAAAAGGGGGAACAGCAAGACTTTCTTTCTCCGAGGCAAAATCATAAGCCACTTACTTATCCTAATGTTACGATCCCCACTGTTTATCTGCATGATAATTAGGAAAATGAGAAGTAATGAATTTCTATTTATTTATTTATTTACAAACGTGATTGGAATTCAACCTTCTATGACAAAAAGACAATGCAGTATCTCACCATGCTAATAGACAGGTGGATCTTCCAAGCTCACAACATTATAAGTATCAGCCATATTAACCAAGAAGTAAAGTGACAAGCAAGTATTATCATCATCTTGTGCCACGGCTTCCCAAAAATGAACGTTGACCAACTTCTCCCATATCCTTCCTATGACATTTTTTAAACAGCAGACTTGACAGCTGAAACTAGTTTCTGCTTTCGCAATTCATCAGAAAGAAAAACAAATAATTTGTAGGCTACATGTTGAAATCAGCATAGCTTCAAGTGGAAGGTATCTCCCAAAAAGAAAAGGGGTTGTCTTCAATTCTCTACAGTACTTGTATAAATCAAAGTTTGATTTTTCTTTTTTTTTTTATTGGGAGCAACACAGCCATATGTCAGATTCCCCAAATACACCATCTCAGAGAAAGAGTGACTAACACACGCACAACTGTACATACAAAGGCTATCAGCGCTGCACATCTTGGAAGAAGACTGGATTTCCAGCTGCAAACCCCACTGCACTTTGCAGGCCAGAGATGACATACTGTGCGACTGGGAACAGGGAAATTAAACAGCCCTCAGTCTTCAGAGGATTGATCTATCAAGAGAATCATTTTTATTACTGAAGTGAAATGGTGTATTAACATTCCCGATTTATTAACCCTTATACTTTAAACTCTTCCCTCCTTTAGAAACAAAGGAGGCAGGCTGTTTTTTCCTTCACGCATATAGTGGCACACCTACAGTAGAATACATCATACAATTAATACGTGATAGGAATGAAAACTTTCTTAACATCTACGTAATAAAAAAACCCCAAAACAACAAAACAAAATCCACGGACTTAACTATGGCATTCCATTTTCATAGAATCATCGAATGATTAGAGTTGAAAGGGACCTTAAAGGCCATCTAGTCCCACCCCCTGCCCTGGGCAGGGACACCTCCCACCAGCCCAGGTTGCTCCAAGCCCCGTCCAACCTGCCCTTGAACACCTCCAGGGATGGGGCAGCCACAGCTTCTCCGGGCAACCTGGGCCAGGGGCTCACCCCCCTCACAATAAAGAATTTCTTCCAAAGGTCTAATTCTAAGTCTCCCGTCTTTCAGTTTAAAACTGCTACCCCTCGTCCTACATTTTCTTTCCTCACCATCTCTCCGAAATATCCTTTTAAACCGTGTTTGTATATACCTACATCGGCACCTGTTGCTACATCACTCAGGTATCTCAAGATATTCCAGACATGGAAACTTAAAATTACATCAAAACTTGAGATTTAAAAAAAAAAAAAAAAAAATAAAATTGTCACCTCTCTCTTTTTTTCCCCGAAATACTATTCCGTGTCAGTATTCCTTTTCTAGAATTCACATTATCATCAACTCTACCAGGACAAGTAGCTTACGTCAAGTATCTTAAACCATCCAGCATATCTTGTGACACTGTGTAAGTGAAGTGAATCTATGGCAACGATTATGAGAACGCTAACAGTAATTGTTCAAGATGGCGCTTTTTCATCACATTTCATTGTAACTTGTGACACAAGTTCTCAAGAACTGTTATCCTAGGTGAAGGTTAAATCATTTCTTCCTGATGAAGACCGTTACACTATCTGTTATGTCTTTGTACGCTCTTTGCTAACCAAATGTGGTAACTAAGACTGAGATCTGACAGACAAGGAGGGGCAACAGAACTTTTCAAATCTTAAAATCTGCATTTCAACTGGGGGGGGGGGGGGGGGGGAACCAAAAAGGCATGCAGCAGTATTTCACAGTCATCATTTAGTTCTCCTATGGAGACGCTGAAGTTTTGCTACTTCAATAACTCACAGCAGAAACACAAGTCATCCAGTTTTATACTAATAAATAAAGAATATGTCAAAATGCACAAAGAACAGAAAAAGTATTTAAAACCAAAACCAAAAAAACTGCCTCAAGCATCACTTACATTTGTGTTTTGGTTAAGGAAGAATATGACATCATTGTTGCAAATGCTGATAATGTAGATGGTTCTTTCACTTGCTTTGGCCTTAGCAACATTCAAGTCAAAGTGCTTTTTTGTTTGTTCGCAGATATTTAACAGAGCTTTCCTAAAGTATATTTTCTCCCTGTCTCGTACAAACACAGCACCAGACTTAAGCTTTCAGAAACAGATAAGGAAAAATACTTTGTTAATACTGCCCTGGTGGAACTAAGGCTGGAAGGTCACTTCCATGCCTTATAGCACTCAAGGTAGAGGAAACCAGTGCAGGGTCCATTCCCCCTAACTAATAGTACTACAAAATAAGCACTCAATGGAAGAAAAAAAAAAAAAAAATCTTTTGCCCTTATGGAAAAGAAGATAATTTTCTAAGTGGGAAAGAGTTGTAAAATCAAGTGGCAATGGGACTCCTGAACGGCAAAGAGCTTCAAGTAGTCGATCAAAGATGAAAATGGACATCCACGTCTTTGAGTTCCCCACGAACACCAAGAGTCAGCTCCTCCCAAATGAGGCAGTGTAAGTGTAATTAACCATTTACCTGACAACGTGGGTTTAAAAGCCAATGTTTGGCACAGTTGTGAATATAAAAGTTGGTGTGGCACGGTCTATTCATAAGGAAATTCAAGATTTCTTCCTCCTCTCCTCCTCCTCCCGCCACTCTCCCCATTCCCAAGAAATACTATTGCCACAAAACTGCCTGGAAAACAGAGACAACATGTCTCCCAGGGGAAAGAGATTTTCCATTATTCCAGGATTTCCGAGATGTAAGAAGCACATATCCCACTCACTGCTCAACAGCCTCTTGTCCATAAGACTCAGTATCCAGATTCTCAACTGCTCGTAATAAAAGGAGACGTATACAAAACCAAGGGGAGTTACGGAAAACTAAAAGGGTTGTCTACAAAATAAAATTATCAAATTAAGCCGCAAGGAACACAATATGTACCACTTTGTCATCTTACTGCTACTCACAACAAATCCTCATGTTGTTTTCCAGCGCAATGTTTCAAAAGGAAGGGCCCATGTCTCAGAACTTGCTTGCAACATAACAGGCAGAGTCCTGTTTATAGCAAATACTACAACAGTACACAGAGTGAATATCACAAAATAGCAACATCAAGACCACTAATCAATATAGTGACCTTTTTTTAATATATCAGGGGCTAGATCTTTTCCAAACCGTCCTCTTCCAATGGCTTGGTCCCCTTCTTGCAGCTGGTGTTTCTAAAGAAAATACCCACATTACACAGTGAAGAGCCCTCAGATAAGTTACAGATATCATGAAATAAGGACTTTCATTAATTGTTCAGGTGGTCTTTAGTAAAACAAATTGCTCTTAATTTTCACCCTCCTTTCCCCTCAAACAACCTTTCTTCTCGTAAGTCTTCTAATTCAACCCAAAGGAAGAAAGATAACTAGAGTCCTCTAAAGGAGAGACAAGAGACTATTTGCCAAGCCAAAATTAACCTAACCTGAGAGTAAACAAATATTAAATCACAGAATCACAGAATAGTTCAGGTTGGAAGGGACCTTAAAGATCATCCAGTTCCAACGACCCCCACCATGGGCAGGTACACCTCCCACCAGCCCAGGTTGCTCCAAGCCCCTTCCAACCCGGCCTTGAACCCCTCCAGGGATGGGGCAGCCACAGCTTCCCTGGGCAACCTGGGCCGGGTCTCACCACACTCAGAATAAAGAGTTTCTTCCTAATATCTCAACTAAATTTCCCCCAAGGGAATTTAATCTCATTTTCCCCTAAGTGAGAACGAGAGTCTGAGGACCCAGCAAACTCTTTTGTTGAAATGGAGGAGACTGCCCGTATTATGTTTCAAGAATTTTGTCGAATGAACATGTTTTAATCCATTGCATGTACTTGTACCATGTCATGTAGAGGGACAAGTCTTGACAATTCTTTGATTTGGCCTTTGTTGTGTCATACAACTGGCAGGGCGTACATGCTCCAAAGGCCCAGAAGTAATCAAAAGGAGTCTGGGTAGGAATACATATATATATATATATATACACACAAGCATTGTGCTCAAAGCTTCACGAGAATGTTATTTAAAACATTCCTTTCATGATATCTTGAGGGCAGAAAGGGGTCTTCTCTCTGGAAGAAGGGAAGGTATATGTAAAAAGGATTAATATGCTTAACTTTTTGCCCATGCGTGACAAGGAATGATGATATTCATTTGAAAAGATAGCATGGCAATTTCGTTAGCCATTCGATAAAAAGGGAGTAGCGAGAACAAATTGGTTAATGAATGAGGGAGGAGAGAGCAGAGTATTATGCAGTGGATCTATAAAAATGAACTCAATTTGAATCCAACCAAAAGAACAAATTGATGGAGCAGCAGGCTTTGTAAAGCACTAGATCTTCATCTGGATGCTGAGATAACACAGTGATTAATTTTGCTTCTGTCAAATATCTTGGGTTTTGCTATATAAGAACTAAAAAAAAAAAAAAGCATGCTTTTAAATGCTGTTTGACTATCAAAACACATTCCTCTCACCCTTCAAAAAGGAATATTTAAAGAGAATAAATGCTCACTGTAGGCACCTTACTTGACTTCAAAATTTTCTATTTTTACTGTGTTTTTCCTATCTGTCAAACTTTGACACAGAGAAAAAAAAAAAACTAATTAACAATTACATATAAAAAATTTTAAAAAAGTCTATAACATGTTGCCAAGTGAAAAAGTGAAGGAAGGAGAAAATTCTTTGTATTGTTCCACTGAAATAAATATTTTAAGTGTCAGAACGGACATTGCAAAGGGACAGAAGAGAGACACAGGTAAGCAACTTCTTATTCTAGTTCCCAGGCACTTAATGGCAGTTTCAGGGATGGAATAAAACATTTGCTTAACAGTTCACGTGACAGAGACCGTACTGGGATTACACCCTACAGCACCTGTCACCCCCAGGCTATTTTAAATTATTTTTACTGTTTAACTATATCAAAGGTAGTGGTGGTGGTGGTGGTGGGGGGGAATTGTTCACTCTTATCAATAAAGTACTTTTAGATACACAAATGGGTCTTTACCATTTCTTCACGGCACACATATTTGTCCAGATAAGAAAACCATTCTTGATTTGCAAATATTTGGTAGGAAGTCCTATTTCTTGCATTGCTGGAAAAAGCATTGTTGGTCTCTATTTGCACAGCAACAGCTTCTTTTTCGTGCTGTAGATTTTCACATCATCAATTTCACATCCCAGAAAAGACAGCAAGCCAGATTCCCACCCCAAACACCTTCCTGCTGCAGCAGAAATGCCAGAGAGGGAGGGAGGGAGCGTCAGTGAGAGAAGAAATGTGTGCCAGGAGAGACATAAGCCATATCCGTGATATTATGTTTATTCAAATGAAGATGAACACATACAGTGCAATGGAGTTTAAGATTTTCAAAATGCAAATGACTTCTTCATTGTATCCCACTTCCTTCTCTAAAAGGCTACCAAACCCCTCTCCCCCAAAGCAAAACCAAACAAAACCAAGATCAATCACATCCTCAACACTCAAAATTAACTTCTTTCCATTCTTGTCTTTTCACCCTGTTTTCTACAACGTGAACAAAGCCAAACAGATTTCTTCTGCCCATCACAAAGTACTAATGCAAAAAAGTCTGTTTGCTGCAACAAAATTCCTATTTCTAAATAGCAGTAACAACAACGCACGGCAAAGAAAGAACCGCGTACATATACCCAAACGAAACCTTATGAGTAAATCTCTAAAAATCTCTGGTTTCAAGGAGATTTCAAAGAAATTTCTACTTTCTAAATTATAAAACTGAAGAACAAGAGACAAAACAACTGTCATTACATTTCATTTTGTACCACGTGGTTTCCAAACCTTAAGTCGAATTTTCAAATATGAGTCTTTAATATTTTTACTATCATAAATTGTTAAGTTCTAGTCACCAATCATACCGTACTTTTCAGAAACAGCTTGGCCTTCCCTACAGTAAGCAATCATGTTTTGCCTCAGGCTGTGTAGTTTACCTCAAATTATTTCAGAATCATCTAAAAAGATTCATTTTTCTATTAAAATGATGAATGAGGTAAATGAGGTATGTAATAAATACTGCAGGTTTGTAAACAGACTTCTTTTCTCTTGAGAACTAATGCCTTAACTCATTTAGTAATTCTTCCCCCCTGGTATTTTCTAGTGAAGTCATCCTTAAAATACGGTTAGCGCAGGACTCTTTGGAAAGAGCAGGAAGGGTCAGAATATAATCTGCTTATGGAAAACAGGGGACCTCCTCTTGACAAAGCTAATGAATTGAGGACAGGAAAAATAAATGCAACGCTGAAGCAAAGGTCATTGTCTACCACGCACAGGTAGTGACGAGGACCAGCCACCCAGGGATGACAGGGAAAACATCTAAGCAGTTGAGACATAGAAGAGTGAAACGCTCTATTTTAACAATACATATTTAATTACGACAACAGGTCAAATTCACTCCTAACATAACTCAACATGCTTCAGCTCTAATATATCGAGGAAAGTATTTTGTCTATTGATTTCAGCGCTCGGAAAAGTAAAAGAAGAATCATACGTTTCAAACGTGATTTTGCTAGGAAAAAATATCCAATAATCTGATTAGCACACTCACCTAAGGTGCAAAAAGTGCTTTTTAATATAAGGATACTTCTAGCAAATTGATTTTTTGAACACAGAATTTATGAATAGCCCTTTTTGTGTAGAAAATAATTTACAAAACTAAAAAAATACCTCAGCAACAACAGATTTCGTTCTCTAACAGGTACTTCAATGAAAGCCTGGAACAATACGTGGGGAAATATATATAATTGTATTAGTATGGATAGAGATTTCTAATGATAGCAATAATCAAATTTTAATGTTATGGTTACAGCAAATGAACAGAACAATATTTCTGTGCCTCTTCAAAGGGAAATGAGACTTTAATGTCATTGGCAGCTCAATAAAACCATTTTCTAACATATAGGGTCTTAATGATGGCTCGTTTCAGTCCAGACAGTGAAGAAAATACGTTAACAGTAAACTCCAAGTCATTATAAGGAGATGGAAATACAACAGGTCCTCTGCACTTTGGATAACTATTGATTTTTTTTACTCCATATTCTCTACGTCTCACCCTGACTCACATAATGACTCAAGTGATGGAACGTCAATAAGCTATTTATGGCAAAGCTACCACATTTAAAGCCACTCAACAAGACTATGCCCAACTCAACTAACCACAATTTTGAGATGTGCAGCCAAGATCTCCAATAATAAATACTGCAAAGGAGGATAGGTCTGCTGCCTACACGAGTAAAACGTAATACAAGTATTCTTGGAGAGCTCAGAACAATGGGGCCTTCAACCGCACCAGTCTTTGCTAAAGAGGACCACACCAGTACCGAGATTCTTTATGGCTAGACTGAAATAACAGTCCTCCTTGAAGGTCCTCCTTGAAGTCCTCCTTCAAGAAGGATGGGCAGAAAAAATAATATATACATGCTAAAGGTGTAGAAGAAGGAGATACATATTTTTTTTAATCAGCTGCACGGCTACAGGCAGTTCTCATGTACGACTTCAAGCCTACAGTGCACTTTGTCCTTCGGTGAACACGCTCAGAGATACATTACAAATATCACGTCTCAAAACTGACTGTAGATAAAGCTAAAGGTAGAAAATCACTCTCTCTGGTGGTAAGGCCAGTTCAAGAAGTTTTAATTTTCTTCCCCCAACGACTTGCCCTCCATAAACAGTTTGCAATTTCCCCAATTCAGCTATTTTTGCAGTCAAGCTCTAAAGCAGATCATGGGCACATCTACATTTGAAAAAGGGCTCCAGGATGGATTTGTAATACATTTGCTTTAGTCCACAACATCCGCACTGACACTACAGAACAGGAGGTGAACTGCACTGCAGAGATGAAAATAAGTAGAAAAAGAGGTGAAGAAATTCTTCATCAGCAGGGCATCCCTTACATCTAGCACTGACGTACATCAGACCCTTCAAAATAAGCTAATCCACATAAATTGCCAGACAGGAAAGAAAAAAAAATAAATAAGAGAGAGGAGAGAATGAAAATCTTCCGAGTCAGCTCATTTCAGCATCAACTATCAGCCCCGCTGCAATGGAGATGGTAGGATCCCACAGACAGAGGTGGGTGAGAAGCCAAAGGAGATGCCAGACCTCACCAGCCCTTCAGCACACCGAGTCTCGCTGGCGGCGCTACTTAAAGCCCAGACACAAATGCTGCGGAATAAGGAAAGTTAGGCCATGACTGAAATACTCCTCAAAGTCAATGACATCTGAAGCTTTACTAAAGGAATCAACAGCAGCGGCATTTATTTCTGCTGAATTAAGCATCAACAGTTGCAGAAATCCTCACGCTGACTCCACAAGGGATTTCTAGGGCTTTAGTCAGGGTCTGGAAATTCCACTCTAAAGCGTACCTTGGTTGGTACAAACATCAGAATTACTGGTTTGTAAACCTCTGGATATGTCCCCAAATTGTTTCTGAAGAAGTTGACATCCCATCAGCCGCTTTCCAGTCCACTTGTAGTGAGGGAGCTTTCCCTACCAGCTTACGCAGCACGTGTAGCAGCACAGCTGTCGTCAGCTCATCTATCCGCTCCGAGTTCCTTTCAGAGCTTTTACGACCATCATCCAGGCTTGAAGAGCTCTTATTGGTAAAACTGTCGATTTCCCTTAACATTTTCTACATCAACTTCACATCTCAGACCTTGTTGGAGGAGATCCCTGCAAAGTTTTGGCATGGGAACTTTCAGAAGTTCCCCCGCTCTGAAGAAAGGTGTGAAAAAAATTAATTGAGGGTGTTTTGCTGCTATGGCCTCATCTCTTCTGCGTGATGCTCGGACTCCCCCATCTGCTCCTGGCTCTGTGGGCTCTGGTAGGATCCCTGTTCCATGGTGGATTCACCCAGGTTGGCTGGGTGTGAGTGTGTGTCCATGTGTGCGTGGCTGTGTTACCTTTTGTACCTTTTATTAATTGCCCTTTAAAATCCTTTTTCTCATACTTTATGGGGTTTTGGGATTGCTTTTTTAACATTTAGCCTAACAAGTGTCATAATCCTCCTCATGCTGCTCACTTAAAAATTATTCCAGATGGTTTTTTTAAGGATGCCACCCTTCTTTGCCCTACCTTGCCGTCCATGCTCTGCTGACTTCTTTTAGGTTTCTTCTTTGCTTAAAAAAAGACAAATAACGTCTTTCCATAGTTCTTGGCACCTGCAGAGCTTTTACTCTTTTAGCTGTTCATTTTAGCTTCATTTTATCAAGTTTTTTTGTTTGTATGAAGCATTAATGCAAACTTTGGGGTTGTTAACACTTAAAAGTTTCTTCTCTCTGAAACTCTAAGCAGCAGCTGGTGTTAAAATTGTTTAAGAATGGGAAATATTACTTCAATCTAACAACTTTGTGCCTATTTATTAAAACTGAATTAGCAGCCTTTATAAAGGAAAAATAAAATTCTTCCTTTCTAACCATACTTTCTTTTCCTGTGCACTGCTTAAATAATTTAGCAGCAGCAAAGGAATTTTGTAGATAATGCTACTGACATTTCAGAAACACACTTTTATTCCTCCAAAAAGATCAAATCCAGGCTACATAAAAATATAAACCCACCGTAGCTGTTCACTAGAACATGGAATTACTCATTCTGCCTGACAATGGTACACACAGACACATCCCCTCACGTTACCGAGTTTATAAATTCGGCTTGGATACATGAAACAGATGAAGAGCCAGCAGAACCAATGGAGCCAAGGGAATAAAAACTGACCAGTTGCAGGAAAATAAAGGAGGCAACTTATAGAAGGACTTGCACGGAAGGTGAGAATTACTCAACGTTTTAACTTTTAGACTCATTTTAAGGAAACAAACACACAAAGGCTACTTGTTACTTTCTTATCTCATAGTACACTTCCAAGAATGAACAAACTATAGCGGGAATGACAAATTTGCAGAAACAGCAAACATGCGTAGTGATTTTCACCAAAGAACCTCAAGATATTTTAAAATTTCACAGACTGCAACGGTAAGATGATCAAAACCGAGATGACTACACCAGGATACCTAAGTCACCAGCAGCGCTCAGATACCTTGTTCTCTTCCCACATGGAGTATCTCTGCCCTGACATGCCTACGCTGCCACAACAGCACATTTTCGGTAGCCAGCTCTAAAACGCCAGGCAGCGATGCCGTCACCATGGAAAGGCAGCGAGTCACGCTGTCCTCCACGTGCGGGGACACCCTGTAGGATTTTGAGGTGTTTCCTTCCTTTCATTAGCACCACTTGCATGTTCTTCTTCCAGCTCAACGTACAGCGGCGCCGCACACCGCGAAACACCGCTCCCCCGGCTGGTAACGTTCAAAATTAGTTAACAGCAATTCCCCGATTGCTTCACAGAGGTAGCGCCAACTTAAATATTCTAGAGTAAGTAAAAATTAAGAACAAAATTGACATAATGGATAAAAAACCCAGTTTGATATCAGTAATAACAAATCTCCCAAGCATTTGGCTGATGAAAAGGGCGTCGTGTGCTTCTCAAAAGCACAGCGCTAACTACAGTAGTAAGTGAAGGACGCAAACCCCCAGTAATGATGCAAATAATTTTCCTCATTATGAATCTTCAGCTCGTCATTAGGTTGAGGCCACAATACTCTTATGTCTCCTGCACAATATTAAGAATCCAAGAGTTGAAGGTTTAAGACTAAGGCTGTACCTTGGTCAGAATTCCTGTCTGTTTTCTTTTGTTCCCATATTTTAAAAAAGACAAAATATTAAACATTTGTTTGCTATGCTGTAATTATTCTTCAACAATAACATTACCATAGAGGTGAAATAGCATTGGGAAACATCTGCAAAAGATACTAATACTCAGGTGTACTTAGGGGAAACTTGCTTGGTTTTAAACTGTGATTTGGAAAAATAACATGGGCAATAGATTTTTACTCAAACAACATAAATAAAGCTATTCCTTACTGAAGTGATTGGTTTACTACGTTACCAACAAATAAACGGTAGAAAGCTTTGATTTTGTTTCAGATACAGAGAGCCAAACAAATACTTATAGAGATGCTGGCATAAATAACATTTATTTTGATAGGAACGCTCACGTAAGTATCTTAAACTTTTCTTCTTGAAAATACCAATTTGTTTACTATTTATACTCAAGTTACTTGGAAAAAAGGCATGTTCATACTTCAGAGAATAAAGATTATTGCTACAAAGACGAGTCAATACAGACTCGACATAGCAAAGAACAAAACAAGTTCTAAATCTGCTGGACGTTTGCAATGGACTGAAATATATAATGTCAGTTTTGAGAGGAAAACCGCCAGCCGTATTTTACAACTTCCCTGTCAGGAAGTTTTCATACATCAGCTCTAATGAAATATGATTCTTTGATACAGAATTTTCCACTAAACTGGTTCCAAGGTTTGAGACAATGGTCAAAAGTCAGAATTTTTCTTGTTTTCCAGCACATAAGAGACTTCAAAACTAATACTTTTTGAATTCTTGCCGTTAGCCAGATTTCTTGCCCAGAAATATTATGGATTTCCTTTAAATACGAAGTAATTAATTTCTAGAAAAGTTCTCTTGTATTCTGTAGCTTCTTAACACAGAATAACTAAATTTAGTAAAAATAACCAAATTTAGCCTCTGAAAAGAAGACATTTAACATTACACGCACACATGTATTATAAGCGTATTATAAGGCATATTGTATTTGCAGCCTTCAGGAAGGTGAGGCTCTTTCTAACCAGCTATTCTTAAGACAGGGATATTTGACCTCAAAAAAAAAAAAAGAATAAAATAAAATTACATAAAAGAATAAAATAAAATTACATACTATAAACTAGGAATAAATTGAAAAAAAAAAGTGACAAAACCTCTGCTTTCCTCTTCTACGTATAGTTTGAAACATGCCTGAAGACATGGTTCCTTGAAAAATCTGAGCCATCTAATAGAAGTCTGGGAACTTACAAAACGCTGCGCCTTCTGACGCTCCTCTTCCGTCGCGGCTCTCTCGCGAAGAATGGCTCGGGTCAAATGTTCATTCGAAGAAATCCTTTCTCGTTCCAGAAGTCTGCCAAACTCATCCCGTACGTACATTTGCTCTTGTTTCAATCTGCAGAGAGTGGGGGGAAATTTAGACCAAAGGTTCATTTTCCAAACGTAGTTTTAAGAGGACGTAGGCACAGTCACTTTAAAAGCAGTCACTGTAATACATTACACTTCTTAAGACATCAAAATATGAATATTCGCTAAAAATTCCAGAAGCTGATTTCAGATTGAAGTGTCAAAATCAGAATACATAAAAGCTACAAGCCTTAGTCTCACTATTCATTAAATCATACAAAATACAACTAATTCAAGAGCTTTATACACAAGTAATTCAAAAGCTTTACAAAAATATATCTTTCAGTAACACGAACATGCACGAGCTCTGTTTGTTGGTTGGTTTTGTTCTGTTTTTAAGGAACCCTTTTTTCAGGAAAATCCTTCTCCCCACCAGCCGGCGGGCACCCTATTTCCAGGTAAAAGCTCCATCTTTTCTGCAATAGGATAATGCTTTCTTATCTCTGGACATACCATAAACCTAAATACTGCATCTATTTACCAAGCTGTGCAAAAAGATTGAACAACCATAATAAACCTTTCCCAGCGATTTGGGAGGATGAGATGAAAACAAGCTATTGAACTTGTTGCAACAGAGTTAATAAAGGCAACTCCAGTCCCAGAAAATTCTCAACATTTATATGTCATAAACCATAAACGTATTTGAAGTCTTGACTACAGTACGTGACATAAGCACACCATACCTAATTTTCATGAAAATACATAGCTATAAATGGTTTAGCTCATCAAACTTATCTGTTGCATGTGTGTTGTGACACTGAACACGGAGTCAGCATTAGGGAACTCCGAATAGTAATGGCAGGATCAAACACGGGTTTTCAAATAGATTTTTGAAAGAGTGATGGAGAGGAAGCTTGAGTATTCTCAGTGCATTTATACGTTGTCAAGGGAGCTCCCGAGAACAAATCATAATGCGTGGGGTCACTTTGTAAAAGGTACTAGCATTACAGTGCATTAGATTCCTCCCCGGGGAAAATACTTAAGTGAGGTGGGGAGGGAAAAAAGACAATTACAAGATGTATTACTTCTGTGCTCAGACACAACCCTCTGAAACGCAGCAACCAACTGGGAATCTTTATAAAAAGTTTATTAAGCAGCATCTTCAATTACTCCAGCAAAAAAGTCAGATTATGCAGACATGGACCAAATTCCATTAAGTGATTTCCCAAGGTCCCCCAAATTATTCCAGCAGCATTGATATAACAAATCCTTCACACAATCAATGGTGCAGTCAAAACACGCTGGTTGTCTTTTCGATTGGAAAAATCGTGTTTTGTCTAAAAAGAAAAAAAAAAGTGTCAAAATAGAAGTGTCAGAAGCTTTTTCTTGCCAGAGACGGCAGAGACAGCATTTAGCGTTTCCAGAGACTGAAGTAAGCTCTTCCCTCGCCCTTTCTGGATTTTACTTCCCACAAGGGGTTTTCCCCTAAAAACATCTCTTCTTTATGCATAAGTCCTTAGCGGAGCAATTAAAGTATATGAAATCAGATGATAGCTGAAAAAGGCTGCCAGAGGTTTCCACATTACAAACTCTCTGCAATTAAAAAACACTTAGATATTTACATTTAATTCTTGGCAAATTATTCCCGTATTTGACGCGAGCTCAGTCTTGTTGAGTCTTCTCCTTCTTGTCCCTGGAATTGCGAACCTCTGCGAGGTTTCCTCTCAACCTCTCTCGCAAAAAGACGGAAGTGAGTTTTCCTAACGCTTAAAAATAATGGGCTCCTAATGTCAAGATAAAGCCTTTGATGGCTTAACCTGACTGCTGTTACATTCTGCTTCCCTGCCAAGTACACTACAGAGGGACGCGATCTTCTTTTCTACTTTCGCCAAAACTCCGCATGTCCTTTGCTGCAAACTTGCTGCAAGACGATGACCCGGAATCTCGTCTACATACAGGAGTCAGATGACTCCCCCACCCTACTGCGAGCCGTTAAAAAGCTTTTCATCAGACGCTCTGACATCCCCTGGAATTAGCAGACAATGACACAGCCGTGGGGACGGCCACACCAGCGACAGAAGCGATGGCAATATAATGCTGCTTTCCCACAAGCAGAGAACTCAGGGCAAGATTTGCTATTTCAACTTTAACCAGCCCATTTAAAATTACTCCAGGTGTCTTGATGCTACCTTGATACTACCAACTACCTTATTCTCTTCTTGGCCATGAACAGCTATATCCTACCATAGCGAGAGAGGAAAGGATGGGGATAGAGGAAAAGATGGGGACACCCAAAATTAGCACACGGAAAATTCCTGCCTAAGTTATATAGCCCCATACCCGATCCTATAAGTTACTGGTTTCCAAGCACACCATGTGATAAAAATCCAAGGAAAAGGATTGTGTGCCACCCTTTGCTGGCAATTGCATCCCACTGTCGTTGCCAGACCACATCCAGGAACTTCCATGACAACAGGGTAACTGATGGGAGCACAGGGAGAGACCCTCCCTGCCAACGCCCACCTTTGGTAATAAAGCATTACATGTTTTTTAAAAAAAAAAATTATCTCCGCCCATCTCCTTTTTTCCCCACTCCATGTGTAAATGGTATTAGTAAACAGATAGAATGACGTGTTCTTTCTCAATACCTGAAGGGGACAAACGATATTTAATACTAGCTTGCTCATTGACACCAATAATGATAACATGAAATATCTACATCAAAACTGGAAAGATCTTATCTATGTTGCTCGTAAGAGCTCATCCAAATGCAGCTTTCTTCCTTAAAGTGTGATTTCTTGATGTCTTCAAAAATACACTTATCATGGTGTAAAATCCAGTGTAAATATCCAAACACAGAACTAAGTGAACAGCTTTGCAGATAGCAGTTAACGCCTTGCATAAGTTGATCAACTTCATCCAAAACAACCATAAAAAAACCCACCAACCCCAAAACCACCACTACAATCCGCCTCACAAAGAAAATAAACGAATAACTAAATCTCCAAACTTTACCATTGCCCCTATTCTATGTGCAAGGCTGTGGCACAATTTCAGCTTCTGGAGACTTAGGAACGTTCTTGTAATCACCGAACTCAATTCATACTTCCCCATTTAAACACATTCACCATCCTGGAGATAAAGATCATTTAAGACAACGGCCTTGTCCGTTGTTCCATCTTCCGTTTTTCATGCAGACAAAATCCCCTCTTTCAGCCTTCTATAAGGAACGTTGTTTCCCCAGTCAACCCATCGGCTCTTCCCTGCAGCCGTTGCAGAACTACTCGCTCCATTTCCAGAGGATTTCATTTTGGTGATTAACTAATGCTTCCCAGGTTTTTTTATTCCCTGCTATTTCTAGATAGATTTACAATGCTAAAACACTCATTAGTTTATCAGCAAAAGCGCCTTCCGCTTTCATACCACTTACCAGTTAGTAGGAGTCAGTCATTTATCTCCTCTTATATGACACCTTAACCTTTCGTTTGCAATGGTATCACTAATTTTGTACCAAACGCATCTTCCAGAAATAAAAATATTATTAACATTAGTTCCAAGACCACTTGCCGAGAAATCCCATTACCAACCACCTTCCCAGACTAATAATCTCCATTTATCATTCGTGACGAATCTCCACCTTCTCCAGTTTAACCAGTAATTTTCTGAAGATGCCAAGCGTTTTAGTAGCCATTGAGGACATCAGGCTACCGTGCTTCTGTTGTTTTAAAGTAGGTACGTTCTTATGTTGGAGGAATCAAATTACTTATTCCCTGCTGCTATTTCCCTTTAGTAAATGTGTATTTTGTCTCTTATTTTCCATTCCCTTCTACAGCAGTAACAGATCTTCTTTTCACCATTTGTTACATCAATGCCACTGATTTTACTTCAGCAGTTACAGAGCTGTCTGGATTACCTTCTAACTCCCCCAAAAATATCCTTTTGTAAGTGAAAAAAAACCACACAAAACCCATATATTTAGTTTAAAACATATCGGACTACAGAAAAATAAAACTTCTGCTTCTCATTTTGACTTCTTGGCTTCCTTTGGCTCCATGACTTTTAGCATAAAGCTTTTTTTTGCTGATCCGTGTGTCTGCATATCCATCTGTCCCGAGGACCTTTTGATCAACTGCAACAGTTTTTGAAGACAGTCATTCAACCAACAACATAGGAGCTCTTTGCCACGTGACTTTTCTTCTTCTTCTTCTTCTTGAAATACTAGAGAGTTTACACAGCTTTGTCTTTTCAGTTCTTTGAATTTCCAACTCTCCTCTACATGAAGAGTTTACCAGCTCTTCATTTCAATTGGCTTAACTAGATGCCTCCCTTCCTCACGACGTGCTTGCTGATGGACTTCTGTTTATTTTAATGAAAACCGAATGGCTTGCCCCATACCGGGTAGAAAGGTCTCTGTCCTAATCCGTACACACAGGTCTTCCAAACCTTACCCAGGAACTCTTACTAACAAAGCAGTTCTACAAATTATGTGCTCACCTCCAGAAGCAAAAGCGTACTCCTTCACCAGAGGCTAGCTGCAAGCCGAAGAAGTTCCCTGCCTTCCTGCGTCTATAATCACAGACACAGAATCATCTAGGTGGGAACGGACCTTTCAGATCATCGAGTCCAACCATCAACCTAACGCTGACAAAACCCACCACTAAACCACGTCCCTCAGCACCACATCTACATGTCTTTTAAATGCCTCCAGGGATGGTGGCTCCACCACTTCCCTGGGCAGCCTCTTCCAATGCTTTACCCTTTTGGTAAAGAAATTTTTACCTATAATCCAATCTAAACCTCCCCTGGTGCAACTTGGGGCCATTTCCTCTTGTCCTATCACCTGTTACCTGGGAGAAGAGACCGGTCCCCCCTGGCTGCCCCCTCCTTTCAGGGAGTTGCAGGGAGCGAGAAGGTCTCCCCTCAGCCTCCTCCAGGCTGAACACCCCCAGCTCCCTCAGCCGCTCCTCACCAGACTCGTGCTCCAGACCCCTCACCAGCTCCGTTGCCCTTCTCTGGACACGCTCCAGCCCCTCAGTGTCTTTCTTGTGGTGAGGGGCCCAAAACTGGACACAGCCCTCGAGGTGGGGCCTCACCAGTGCCCAGTACAGGGGGAAAATAAGCTCAAAGGCTTGGCGACGTCTGTGTATGCAGCTTTGCCACTGTGTTTAAGAATAGTTTTATTAAACTTCTGGATCAAGACGCTAAGGTCATCTCAGGCAAAGAACGCAGCACAGCAAACATGTTACTGATTTTTTTTCTCCTTCCTTGTGCAGCATTCTACCACAAAAGAAATTCATACTATTTCGTGATCAAATTTTATACACTTTAGGCCAAAACGTTACATGGTTTCTGTTCAAAAACATCCAAGACCGCCTTGCTGAAGTCATCCCTATCTACTCTAATCCTCATTTGTGTGATCAGGAACACAACTCATCACACCTACAGAGAAAAATACAATTAGTTAACTTCCTGAAGCACCCACTAGACTTCTTCACTTAGGGCAACTTTTATTCCCAAAGAAGTCCCCACCCCGCCCACCTCAACTGATCTAAATTCACCAGAGTTTTAACAAAAGGAGGAGGATTTTGAAGTAATTTTCATTTATTTGAGTTACATAATTGGGTGGCTTGTAGCAGCTTAATGAAACAAACACAAGGCAGATACGTGCTGATCTCAAACATTTGCTTGCATCAACTTACAGGAGTTTTCTTCTTGACGCTACAAATTCATTTTACTGGCGTTCAGCATGTACTGCTGCTGAATAAAGGCAAACATCAGCTAAATCTACAGTAATAAATTATATTATTATCCAGCCAAAAGTAAAAAAAAACAAACAGATAGATAGATGCCCAACTGCAATTTATAAGGAGTTAAATAGCACAACTTGTCGGTACAGTCCACTACTCCAAGAATTCCACATAAATAGACCACTTAAAATGACATTTTTAATTACAACAAATATAAAAGCTCAATGTAATAGTTCTCACGTTTAAGCACAAAGCTCTAGTTAACAGACAAGAGACATTATGCGTTACACTGCTCATTTATACAGGAAGAAAGAAAGCACTTTAAAAAAGATGCTGTTTCAGCAAACTGAAAACATGCTGGCTATACATTTTTCTACACAGTTGATAGCTTGAATAAAATACTTCTAAATAATTATGAAATACTGTTTCAAGAAGTGTACAGCTATTTAGCTACAGTCGCTGATTTAATGAAACCAAGTATACGATGCTATCGCTTTTCCATAGCGCTATCTGAAAATACACATAAAGCATTAACAAGAACCTCTACGTACTAAAGTCTGGATTAACACTTCACAGTATTTCATGCTCTCCACCATTTTATAGCGTACAGTCATATACAGAAAGCAACAACTCCTGCCCTTCTACAGCACTGTCTTTCAGGACACCAACACTCTGAGTTAAGGCTATGAGGAAAATTTATTCTTGCATGACGCTTGGGCTTTTTGCAATTTAGTAAACAAACACCCAATGATTAAGTCACTTATCTTTTTATTACCCCTAAAGCTTCTGGCACTCTTAAATTCTACTTCATAACTCCTTTCACCTATCCCTGAAATGGCTGACGACTGCCTCTTTATTAAGTAGAAAGCGCAGTCCACAGCTCTCAGATTCACACAGTTCTTTAGGCTGGCAGGGACCTCGTGTGATCATCTGGTTCAAACCCCCTGCTCAAGCAGGGACAGGCAGAGCAGGCTGCCCAGGACCGTGCCCAGTTGGGTTTTGAATATCTCCACAGATGGAGACTTCACTATTAAGGCAACCTGATCCAGTGTTTGACCACCTTCACAGTGTTTTCCTGTGTTCAGGTGGAATTTTGTGTGTTTCAGTTTGCGTCCGTTGCTTCTTGTCCTAATCCCCAGATCTCCCTTCTTGTAGATGGGAATGACATTTGCTTTCTAACCATCTTCAGGAACCTATTTTGATCACCACGATCTTTCAAAGACAATCAAGAGTGGCCACGCGATGACATGAGCAAGGTCCCTCAGCGCTCATGCGGTACAAACTCCTCAGTCTCCATGGAACTTCCCTATGTCCAATTTAAGCGTTCCTGATCCTCCTTCACTATGGGTTTAGTTGTCTGTACTTCAGAACAACACTCTGGTCTCAGGATCCTGGGATTCCTGAAAGCTGGTGTTAACAGTAAAGACAGAGGAAGAGAAGCTACAGGTGGCTTTAGAGTATCTCCACCTTCTCTGCTTCCATTGTCACCCCCAGGGGCTCTGCTCTATTTACCAGTGGGTCCACATTTACTCCAGTCTTCCTTTTGCTATCGATTTTAACACTATATTCTGGTATTCATATCTAAACAGACAGACATCTCCATCTCCCATCTATCCGTAGATTTATCTGCTGCTAGATAACTAAAAGTATTCAAATTAAATAAAGGAACAGCAAAAATAACAAACAATACCTTTAATTTTGCTATTTATATGAACAAAAAGTTTACAGACTGAAGACAGGAAAACGCGTGCGTACCTTCCTGAAATTTTTCTCTGAACAATCAAGTACACACAAAGTTCAATTTTTAGCTTGTTCAGTGGTACTTCAACCTAGTTTTATTTTGGAAGCAAGAGTCCAGCCTTGCAGTCAATGACTGACATCATCAACGTACTGGGCACCCTTCTTGTAACTATGATACTTCAAAACAACATACTCGTATCAGGTCCCATCCTGCTTCTGGAACTCCATTCTCAGTCCAACCCAAACTTGTGAATATTAAAACTGAAAAACGTTATCAGTGAATACCTAGAAAACTTGCTGGGTTTTTGTGACAAGATGCAGAGATCCATTTTTTATATATGTTTTAATAAAAGCATGCTTTCCGAGTAGAAAATTGGTCATCTCCTGAATACAGATATTATAAATACAGACAATATCTGGGCATTAAACACGGAGTGGGGGGAAAGGCTTTTTTCAGAAGAATATAAGTTGTACTGGCTAAAACTGTACCATTGTACCGACAACCTTCATAGCATCCTCCTTATCACAGAATCACAGAATCTTCAGAGTTGGAAGGGACCTCTAGAGATCATCTAGTCCAACTCCCCTGCTAAAGCAGGATTGCCCAGAGCACATTACTCAGGGCTGCATCCAGGCGGGTCTTGAAAATCTCCAGAGAAGGGGACTCCACACCCTCCCTGGGCAGCCTGTTCCAGTGCTCTGTCACCCTCACCGTAAAGAAGTTTTTCCGTGTATTTGAATGGAACTTCCTATGTTCCAACTTGTGCCCATTGCCCCTTGTCCTGTCACTGGGAACCATTGAAAAGAGCCTGGCTCCATCCTCCTTAAACCCACCCTTTAGATACTTGTAAACATTAATCAGGTCCCCCCTCAACCTTCTCTTCTCCAGGCTAAAGAGTCCCAGCTCTCTCAGCCTTTCCTCATAAGGGAGGTGCTCCAGTCCCTCAGTCATCTTAGTTGCCCTACGCTGGACTCGCTCCAGTAGTTCCCTGTCCCTCTTGAACTGGGGAGCCCAAAACTGGACACAGTATTCCAGTTGTGGCCTCACCAGTGCAGAGTAGAGGGGGAGAATGACCTCCCTCGACCTACTGGCCACACTCTTCCCTATGCAGCCCAGGATGCCATTGGTCTTTTTGGCAACAAGGGCACATTGTTGGCTCATGGATAATTTACTGTCTACCAGGACCCCCAGGTCCTTCTCCTCAGAGCTGCTTCCCAGCATGTCCGCCCCTAACCTATACTGGTGCTTAGCATTCTTCCTCCCCAGGTGGAGGACCTTGCACTTGCTTTTGTTGAACCTCATTTGGTTCTTCTCTGCCCAGCTCTCCAGCCTGTCCAGGTCACGCTGGATGGCAGCACGGCCCTCTGGAATGTCAGCCACCCCTCCCAGCTTGGTATCATCAGCGAACTTGCTGAGGATACACTCTATCCCATCATCCAGGTCATTAATGAATATACTGAACAAAATTGGACCAAGTATTGACCCCTGAGGGACACCACTGGTTACAGGCCTCCAACTAGACTCTATGCAGCTGATCACAACCCTCTGAGTTCTGTCACACAGCCAGCTCTCGATCCACCTCACTGTCACCTCATCTAGCCCATACTTCCTCAGCTTCCTAATGAGGATGTTATGGGAGACAGTGTCAAAAGCCTTGCTAAAGTCAAGGTAGATGACATCTACGGCTCTCCCCTCATCCAGCCAACCCGTTATAACATCATAGAAAGCTATCAGATTGGTCAAGCATGATTTACCCTTGGTAAATCCATGTTGACCACTTCCAATAACCTCCTGTTCCTCAACGTGTTTGGAGATAACATCCAGAATGAGTCGCTCCATTACCTTCCCAGGGACAGAGGTGAGACTAACCGGTCTGTAGTTCCCTGGGTCCTCCTTCTTGCCTTTTTTGAAGATTGGAGTGATGTCAGCCTATCTCAAAACAGAGAATGAAAACGCTCTGCCTGCAGCTCTTACTGCCATTAAAGACTGGACTTAAAAGCTTAGCTAGAGGAGAAAAAAAAAAAATTCATTTCCTTTGTAAATGAATACTGTGACAGTTATGAAGCTTCCCTATCCAAATTAAAAACTCGACTCCAGATTCCTCTCAAGAAAATTCCTAGATTCAAGTAATTCCCGTCTTATTGGAGACAACAACCCCTTGGCGTCACTCAGAGCAGACCACCATCGCATGCATTAAAATTACTGAACACAAGAGGCAGACCTAAATATAAGAAGCTTGGATTTTCCTCAAAAAAAACCCCAATCAGAAGTATGATTGAACACCACTGTCACCGAGGGGAAAAAAAAATCCTTGAGGAAACTGCAAGAGGCTACATAAATCCCCATACACCAACCACCAAAGATTTATGGTTCTCAGAACAAACAGAGGCATAATAAGAATTTGGATGTGTTTTGTTATCATATTATCATATTTAGGTTCCTCTAGAAGACAAGTTTTGGACCATTTTATTCCTGAAGTCACTTTCATCAAAATAATCAGATTCTGTTAAAACTGCCCACAAACCCTACCACATTATTCTCCAGCAGCAATCCCGCACCAGCAGACGGATGAAAAGAATTCTGAAAGATGCTCTCTCGTATATAAGCCAACTTGTTCTTAGCTCTAGATTTGTTGAGGGATGGGCAGAAAGGACAGAGGCAAAATCAAAATAAGTTATGCATGTGATCAAAACATCTGTCCCAACCATCTCCTGAAGCAGATCGTCAGAGCTAAGCCAAAGGGGAAATACCTGATTTCAGCAGAATAACATTTTTGCTTCTCTATTTCTATTATTATTTTTTTTCTGTAAAGGCAGCAACTGCAAGACCCTAGGTGGCATTTGTTATTATATAGTTTCTGAACCAGCTATGAGCATACTCCACGCAAGTTGAAGTGAAAGAGAATCTGCGTGTGAATCCACAAAACATTTCAGAGCATTATCTAAGACAGCCCAAAATTCTCACCCCGCACCTCTGGCAGGAAAACCTCTTTCTTTGCAGCTCGGAAGAGCCCAAATTAATTCAGTTATGGCATTTCCCAAGTTAGTGGTACTGATTTAGCCCTGACTTGGATGAAGAACGGCTGGAATTTATCATGGCAGTGACGCTGTCCCATACATTGTCACCAAAGAAACAGGCTACAGGTGAGAGCACCCAGCCACAGCACACACCGGACTCATCAGTTATGGCTGACCACCACAAGTACCATGAAAAAAAATAAATACAATAATAATCTCAATTGCTTAGTTCACCTTCGTCATTTACTGCAGTTGACAACAGAGGAAAAGCAAATTGGCCTAAACTAATCCATCTACATTTAAAAACTTAGATGGAAAGGTTTTCAGAATTTTACATTTTCGGTATATATCAGTTTAAAGTCATTATTTCTATTCAAATGAAAGCAGTATTAAACAATGATGACAACATAAAAATAATACAAAACTATAACAAGAAAAATAATCCCTCAGTTATGTTATGACTTAAAATTAATAACTGGCAACTATCGTATAGGGTCCAACAAAACAAGTGAAGTCAAAACGCACAGCCAGCTCCTCGCTCCAATTACTGCGCAGAAGAATTAGAAATTTAAGAAACAAACAAGAAACCATCCCTGATGGGACAAATTTCCTGTTTTCTGTATCTCTTCTTAATTTAAACTTAAAAAAAAAATGCATGATAAAACTTCAATGCAGTCTGAAGAAAAAAAAAAAAATTCCATCCTTTTCAGATCCATTTTTAAATGAGATCAAGAGAAGAAAATTGTTAATTTTACCCCATGACATGGTACTGTAATCTTGCACAGCACGAAACATGTTAGCCACACTAACAAGATGAATAATTTAATTCTCAGTCCAGAAGAATTCACTCCATTGTTTACTTCAAAATATCCATTTCTGCCATTCTTGAAAAAGACCTGCAGATATTAAAGATTATCACTAAGGAAAAAGCACCTTTTAAGTCATAGACAACAGCAACACACTGAGAACTTTTAAAAAAAATAATAGTTGTGTGCTTTGATGGCCACTACACACTTTATTCTACATTAATCCAGAATCCACAGGAAATCTAAAATTGGTAAACAATACCATATTAAAAGCAAATATAGCGATATATCATTTTCAGCCCTTATTACAGCTACTGAAAATTTATTACGCTATCAAAGATTAAATATTTTCTTTTCCTTACTTTTCAGGGAAATGATTACTTGCCAGTTGTTATATCTTTATTAGAGTCTCCAAGCTGCACAATCTGATGGATCTGCGGCGATCCAAGATAAACTCATTCAAGTCCAAAGCATGAACTGTGTCATTTTTCATTACTTCCAACCAACTAAAATCAAAATATTTCCTGCTTCCAAGTCCACTATCAGGAAAATCATCCTCCCCTCTTCTCTATAAAACGCAGAAAAAGCTCAAGAGGTATTAGTCGTTAAAGGTGGAAATGATCCTTAAATATGAATTCCATGTAAGAAGGCATAAAACATTTCCGTATGAAAACAAAACTGTATGCTTTCTTACCATGATTTTTTTTTTTAAATTAAGATTACTTTTATCCAGCTTTCTTCATCCTTCATCTCTGAACACTTCCATTTCTATACGATGCCCCCTCAACTCAAAAAGCTTACATCGACTAAAATTAAGAGTCCAACGTGTTTACCGTGGAAACCGTTCATCAGGTTTTTCTGCTTAGTTTGACACAAGCAAGTTTGTTAATGCATTCTGACAGACCTGCATAACATCCCAAAATGTTGTGAACAATGCAGTTTAGGCCACCATGCAATATTAATGCCTGAATAATGTTTCTGAGTACTGAGTTTCAATATTTAATGAGTGCACGCTGAACGTGCCATAGAGAGCGGCGGTTGAAAAAAATCAGTGTAGCTGACAGGGGATTTGAAAAGATGCGAGAAAACACCAGGAAAACAACTTTAACCCGAACTGAGGTCTGAGAGGTGTGGAAACGGATATTTCTCCTACTCAATTTCTACTAACCGATTATTCACCTGACTGCGAAATCAGATACATTATCGAAGCTCTTCTGCCTCCGCAAAACATAGTTAAGGACTGAGATATACAAATAAATTATCTGAAAGGCAATGTCTTTTTCTTCATAAAAGCCTCAGAACAACAAGTCAAACAAGTTCTTCTAAATTAAAGTGATTTCCTAGCACTATTTACACATTAAAAAAAATTATTCTCTATTCACATAAAACTTTGCATACTACAGGTGAAGGGAGCTATTCCTAACGTTAATAGCAACCAAATTCTTTAAAAATCTGCCCTAAAATTTTATTTCTAAACTCAGTATTTCATTATCAGTTATCAGAAAATATCACTTTTCTGCACCGTAAAGCCATGATGTAAAAAGGACACATTTTGTCTTCAACTTTTCTGCACTCGTATTGCCCACAAGTCCCAAATAGGCAAAATATATATGTATTTTTTTTCTCTAATTTACTTTGCTCTTTTGGCAGATTTTTATGTGAATTGTATTTTAAATGACGCATGGCCCTGGGTGAGGTCTGGAGGGAGAACCCAAAACATTACTGAAAACTGTCTACGCGAAAGGCAGAAAACTCCTCTAAATTGAAGACTGGAATATACCTTTCCTCAACTTAGGTTCTATCCAGGTGGTTTTTTGAGACATCTACATACTGGACAAATCTCTAAGTACAAGAGAATTAGGACTGGTAAAACAGAAAAGAAGTAAGGCAAACCAAAAATGCTAAAGCTTTAAAATGTGGAAATACAAAGTTAAAAAAGGAACACGCAGGTCATCAAACCCAGACTTGCAATCATTTCATGAGTGCTTACTCCAAAACCGTTCAAACATCACCACAGGGGTCCAAATTGCTACCCACTGCATAGACCACAATGTGCACCATCAAAATTCTTTGACAAAGTCACTACAAACGATCACAAGCCGTAACCATTACGGTGCAGGAAAAGAGAAGAGATCAAAGGTACCAATAACCCTTCCAATCACTGTCCCATCAAACGCTTCTGAGCAACACAACTTGTCCTATACACCAGTAGAGCCCTCCACAGTAGAGCCCTCCAAGTCTAACCTGATGTTCTCCAGCCCTAGGGCCTGCCTTCCCCCCTTACTGCATAAGTAAAGCCGAACCCAACACTTGCCCGTACCACCACAATCAGCCCAGTTGACTTGTCACAGCTGCACCATGGAAGGCAGACACCCTCCAACAGCTCGGAATGAAGTTAAGGAAACAAATGAAAAAGAGGAAGAGAAAGAGAGAAGCCAGGTTACACACTCAAGATATGGGTTGGGAAGGTCTCCTTGTCCTCTGATGAGAGCTAGCTGCAGCTCTGGAACTTGCAGATTAACATCACAAAAAAAAAAAAAAAAAAGATTAATATCAGATATCAGTTCCATGTATCTTTTATTCTTTCTGGCACATCTACCTTGAAATGCATACAGTAATCTGAGTGAGATTTTCCTACGGTCTTATTCTATATTACTGGTACTTTCCTATGCTTGCACTTCATACTATTAAATTTAATGAGAACTCCACTACTTTATTCCATGCATGCCCACTTCCTCATGGTGACCTGTTCCTCCTTAATGCTGGCCATACACATATATAAATTAGAGCTTCATTCATTATAAATATTACTGAACACATAAAAGTGATAGTGGTTCCACAATTGATCCGTAAACAGCAAGTAGCTTTTCACATAATGTTAACTGCTCCCTCCAATATGTCCCATTAGACGTTTATCTTTGGTGAGTCCCAAATAGTCTTACAATTCTTCCATTGGTTTTGGACACGTCTAGTGGCAATAACAAGGAGGGCAAGGTTTTGAGTGCTTTGATTTACTCTTTCCTTAGGCTGAAGTCTGTTACCCAACCCAAGAAAACACTGAACTTAATACAAAATATCTTCATTAAGAATATGTTCCACCTTGCCCCCCTTAACCATTTCCTTCCATTCTCAACTACCCCCCACTTCAAATGCTATATTTCTCAAATCACCCATAATAATGAGTCCGAGTAATAACATTCGGTTGAACATATTCATTCATTTCCTTTTTCCAGCTGCCTTCCAGCCTCAGCATAACATCTGTCAATTGAAAAATCTTTGCTAATGGCCATGTTATTTTATGTGCCAGTCCTTGATAAAAAGATCAAAGACACTAATTTCAAAACTCATAATTACATACAGCTCTTCAATTTATCAACAATGCCTCCACGGACAGCTTGTTAATAGGCATTGCAATATGGACACTGACTCTTGTCAGTCTGATGGCTGTTCGTAGCCTATAGAGGACGGTTGAGTTGACTTTATTAAGATACTTGGGTTGGGGGGGGCGGGCGTTGAGAGGAGGGAGGGTGAGTAGGAGGGAGGGAAGGTTGTTTGAGGGGATTTTGTAATTATACTTCATAAAGCCACTGTTTTTAAAATATGTGCATATAGATCAGCGTTACAGAAAGACAGAATAATGAACAAATGTCTACCTTTATGCCAGAGGCATGCAGAGAACCTAAGTCAGAATAGTAAAACTGTTTTACATAATTTGTATATGTATTTAGCTAAGACTTTTCCCGATATCCACATAACTCCACTTGAAATTACTTTCGAACTTAATATCACTCCTCTTGGGATCTGCAAAGGCAGCCATGAAATTACGACAACATTAATTATCCGTTACAATGAAGTGACAGTTACAAAATTTTATTATTATTATTATTATTTTTAAGTGTTTCTCTGCCATGTCTACTCATTTGCTACTTTTCAAAATGAAAGAGCTCAGCAGTTTGAAAGCAAAGGTTTGTTTAAAATTGCCGGGGGGCAAATAGTTTCCCTCCTCCCTCCTTGAATCTAAAACTATGAAACAGTATTATTTTTGTTGATGCTCGCTCCAAATAAACTCACTGGCTTCAAGTCATTTTTCCATCTCTCCTAGAAATAAACTTATCAAGATGAAGCTTGGTATACAAGTTGTCAGTTGAGATGCCGAGTTTTAAAATCGAAGTGAAAAATAACCCCCTTGAAAATTGGGGTTTATAAAGGTAGGAGTGAATTATGGCGCTGCTTTCTCCAATTTCCACGTCCTGTCTCCGAGATTCACCTCCGTATATCTGAGAACTAGACAAAATGGTATTAATGGAGAGTTGGACCAATAACAGAAATCTTGGAGGGCAACTCTACCACTACCAAATAATGTTTATTTATTCCCAGAAAACAATAAGGAAAAGGAAAGCAGGTTTCTCTGACAGTTTGATATTTGCAAACCCTCAACCTCATAAGCAGCGCGGCTGCATTTTTATCCTTCCTTGGCATTTTGCAGGTAAGATCGTGCGCTAAACTCTTATGCTTTTAAAAAGGGTACAACTCAAGCCCATCCAGAAGGTGACTTGAGCGTCCATAATAGAATTGTCTTCTCAACAGATGGCTCTCCAAAGAGGCATCCGTTACAGCAGCTCACCTGATCAGAGTACTTGATTTATCTGCTCGAACCCAAAATGTCTTCACGCTTAATCTTGGCTCCTTCCCTTGCCTGTAAAGAAACAGCCTTGACCCAGCCTGACCCTCCTCATTCCCTCAGTAACATTAGAGCTGTCGAAGAATAAATTCAACTTCTAAACCTTTTGCTGGGTGTCAGATCAGATGAGGGAACCTTCTGCTGTGAGAGAGGAAAAAAACGTTTGGGACGGCATGACTAGCAGGAACTCAACCTGGGGAAGGGATGCCAAAACTTGCTGCTGTCTCCGTGCGTGTTTCCCAGCCCTGGGGCTGAAGTGGCCTCTTGGACACTCACCGAAAGAAATAGCTGTTGTTTTTTTTTATTTTTATAAAATCAGTTATGCACACTAAACTTGAATATTTTGTTTCGGTAAACAAATAGCCCTCATCACCGCCCAACGTTATCTGATTTTTACACTCCAGAAAAGCCTACTCCGCAATCTCACCCAATGACTATTTTAAGTCCTCTCTCTACCAACTACACACCTTCAGATACGGAAGGAGAGAGTCGTGCAGACGTACATGTCACAGTCAGAAACAGGAGGCCCTTATCACATGTCACGTTAGCCTTTCTTTCCAGTTTATATGCAATTTATGGCTTATCTCCCAAAATCCTACCACTATATCTTATCACTATTTTAAAACAATACAATATCCAAGTTTTGCTCTCTCAAATCAACAGCCAGGGGTTCTTCTGATACACTGAATGTTATACTAAAAAAAGATTAAGCTTCCTGGTTCCAGAGGGACAGGGAACTGCTGGAGAGGGTGCAGCAAAGAGCTACCAAGATGATGAGAGGACTGGAACACCTCTCTTATGAAGAAAGGCTGAGGGATTTGGGTCTCTTCAGTCTAGAAAAAAGACGACTGAGGGGGGATATAATCAACACTTATAAATCCTTAAAGGGTGGGTGTCAGGAGGATGGGGCCAGGCTCTTGTCAGTGGTGCCCGGGGACAGGACAAGAGGGAACGGGCACAAACTTGAGCATTGGAAGTTCCATCTCAACACGAGGAGGAACTTCTTTGCTGTGAGGGTGGCAGAGCCCTGGCACAGGCTGCCCAGAGAGGTGGTGGAGTCTCCGTCTCTGGAGACATTCCAAACCCGCCTGGACGCGTTCCTGTGCCACCTGCTCTGGGTGACCCTGCTCTGGCAGGGGGTTGGACGAGATGATCTACAGAGGTCCCTTCCAAACCTATGATTCCCCACGTTTGTGGAAGACATATATAAGACATGTATAAGGGTGTATGAACAAAGACAGAATAATTATCCACACGTTGCATAAATGTGGCTGTACTCACAACACAGCCTTACTTCTAAAGTATACCTTTTCACACCAGAGTGTTTTCTTTTCCAGAAATAACAACAGTAATGCAGAAACTTCCCTCTAAAAACAGTTTCTCTCAATTATATTTTTAAATTTGCTTGAATCCCACTCCACAAGACTTACTTCATGGAAACCTTGTCAGAGAAAGGAAGACCAGAGGAGGTAAGCTTTGGTGAAAGTCTGTTGTGCCACTTCCTGCATTCCTAAATGTGATTATCAACTGGGTAATATCTTTTTCAAAACAGTATGGTCACTCATGCCAGAAGATATTAAACTCTTATTCTTGACCTATCAGAAGTCAAAATAGTTATAATCACTTTTACTGCTTCATGGAAGTATTTCCAGCTTTCTACCCTACTGTCAGCGGTAGAAGAAGATAAAATTTCCCTGACTGTTTTCACATTTAACCTGAACACTAGCAAGAGGTCCCTGTGGCAGAAGACTAGATTACAACTATTTTTAAAAAAAAAGAAAAAAAGAAACTACTTCTCCCCTGTGAGAAAGCGGCTGCAAGAAAGAGCCAGTCTCCCAATTTAACGTGGTTAATTACCTGGGAAAATATAATCATTTAGGAAGAAAATAAGTCTACTTCAAAAAAGTTTTCCCCCCAGTGCACTACCCATGTGAACTGAAGATAGATTAATATGCTTTTCATAAGTTTACCTCAGTAAAATATAGAATGAATATTGTAAATAAATCAATCATTTTATTACTTACGTTCTCCAGACCTATGCCAGTAAACTAGAATAAACATGTTATTAAAACAGAAATCAATAGTAAGCTTTAAATTATACGGTAGCCCAAAAAGGTCAAGCTCCAGTATTGATTTTAATATAACATTTTTGGTGTGTAGTTTCCCAAAGGGTTCTTCTCTAATATTGTTCTTCATTCTTCTTTCGCTTTACATTTTCGCTGGTGAATTTGTTGTTCTTTTCTGCCAAAGCCATCTACTCCGAGAAGTTTACTAAGAGCTTGTCATAGATGCAGTGTACTGCTGAGACATGACAAAACAAGATCGGGGGGAAGCACTCAGAGGCATCAGAGTATGAATTAAATCCTAAAGTGAATTGCAGTTATATAGGGACCCTCCCCCAAGCACAACAACAAAAAAATATAAAGAAGGTAATGACTGCAATCTAATAACCTACCACCGAGAGCCACCTTCGTGCACCAGTGTGTACATATTTTTAAAAGCTGATTTAGGGTTTAGAAAGATTTTCTTTAAACAGATGAGAATGTTTAGAAATAGAGAGGTTGCAATAAGTTATCCAGCTAATGACAGATAAAATGCCACACCATATGGAGCCTGGCTAGCCAAGTAGAACAGACTCCAGCAATTCATTACCAGGGAATGTTTGAAAAATCTATCATCTGCATTACTCAAGAAAAGCATTTTTCATGTGGCGTTCAAGACAAAAGTTACCAAAGATATCTTAGGAGACTAGAGAGTCAAAACATAGCTAAATCTAAGAGTTATCAAAAGCCATCACAGAATTGCAGAATGGGTTGGGGTAGAAGGGACCCTAAAGACCATCTAGTCCCACCCCTTGCCCTGGGCAAGGACACCTCCCACCAGACCAGGTTGCTCCAAGCCCCCTCCAACCTGGCCTTGAACCCCTCCAGGGGTTCAGCTGGAAGGTTGAACAGGGGTTCAGCAGAAGCCCCAGCTTCTCGGGGCAACCTGGGCCAGGGGCTCACCACCCTCACAGCAAAGAATTTCTTCCTGAGATCTCATCTCAATCTCCCCTCTTTCAGTTTGAAGCCATTACCCCTTGTCCTATCACTACAGGCCCTTGTAAAATGTCCTTCTCCAGCTTTCTTGTAGGCCCCTTTTAGGGACTGGAAAGCTGCTCTAAGGTCTCCCTGGAGCCTTCTCTTCTCCAGGCTGAACACTCCCAACTCTCTCAGTCTGTCCTCACAGCAGAGGTGCTCCAGCCCTCTGACCAGTTTTGGGGGCCTCCTCTTGGGCCCACTACAACAGGTCCATGTCTTCCTTGTTCTGCTAATTGGCTTTTTGGTGACCATACTGGAAAATAAACAGAAGCCAATACAGGGAAGGGATAACAGGGATGCCAGTAGGCAACCACTAGAAGGCCCAGAAAGCTGGACAAGGACTGAATAAGACTACAAAAGCAAACGCAGGATTGTCCCTACAGTACAAGGTAGTTAGAGACACTGAGACACTTGTGAGGCTGCAGCAATAGTTCTCTTCTGGATCTGCTGGCTAAAATCATTAACCTCCAGATACCCACCATTTCCCCTCCACCGACAGTTACCACCTATTCAATTCCCTTCACAAGGGATCCCGGGGAATGGGTCCCATTCAGCTTCAGATGAAGTCACGTGGAGAAGTTCAAGTGTGTCCCTCAAATCAAGTTAATCCATGTCCAGGATATTAAACTAAACAGAAGTAACCTTGCAGGGTTCCAACTGTCTAAACAGAAATTTAAATAAAAGATTTAAGATACACCATGTAACTTCTACACACATTAGAACATTTTTAACAAGATTTTGAGCAACAGTTGCACAACGCTCCTACATGCCTTAAACAATTTTAGAGTAGACCTAATAACAGAGTTACTGAAGGGCCACTAAACCAAACAAAAGGCTGTTTTTAAGCCTTTCCCTGCCTTAAAACTCCTACTTATGGTAGTACTTTTCATCTAAGAAACAAAAGCTGGAATCTTTTGGATGTAGGAGAATCCAAGTACAACTAAGCATAGGGAAAACAATCATCTGGGTCTCTTGGGGCAGTCGTACATCAGCAAACTGCACAGGGATGTCTGTTTGGCATGCTAAGAAAATTAAATGCATGCGTACAGTGAATATTGGAACAAAATAAACTTTCTGCAATATTGAAGGGACTGTCACACACAGCATTTTGCAAAACCACCTCATTCTGCATATAATTAATATTTGCCATGTGCCAAATCATATAAGAAGAGTGGAAGCTAGGAAACACTTGCCAAGCCAAAAACACTGAAAACCCACAGATATAATTAGCCTGAGCTAAATGATCAGCAAAATAAATAAGACTGATTCTCAAGGGAAAGAGAGGTAAGTAATCATTCATGAGCGTTCAATTTCTATGGAAAATCACATCCTTCATTTGCCTCTTTCATTTAAGTATTATTTTGCGTATGTTTTAGTGGAGAAACCCAGTTGTCTGATGAGGTTGGCAGCACCTAAAATTTTATCATTATGCTGATGATAAAAGTTGTTGCTCAATTTTGGTTTTTCAAAATAACTTTTTCTTCTGTGTATACCTTTCATGAGCACTGGCACTTCCAGGAACGTATCTCCATCAGTTGGACTGCAAAACCAGTAAGTGAGATGAGGCGGTCTCCTGGGCCAGGAGAGTCAAACATGAGGGAATTCAGCCATTGGTAAAATTCAAATTTCCATCCACAGACCAGAAGCCACACGCATTCCCACGAAAGTGGTTAATCTTTGCAACAACTTCCTATGCTTCCACAACCTCCCTATGGACTTCCAAATTCTGGAGGAAGAAAATCCTGAAAAGGTTCATCATTATTTGCAGGGAAATTTAAGTTTCCGAGGAGCCTCCTGGCTTTCATCCTACTCTCATACAGCCAAAACTCTAGGCAAGCTTCATATTCTCAGCCAATGGACAACCAGGGGATCAGGCCTAGTCAGCATGGGTTTATGAAAGGCATTGGTCAATGGCATGTGACACGAAATTAAAAATCTTCTATTATGAAAGGCAGATCCTGCCTGACAAACTTGATTTCCTTCTATGACAAGCTGACCAGATTATTGGATAAGGGAAAGGCTGTGGACATTGTCTACCTAGACTCTCAAAACGCATTTGACACTGTCCCCCATAGAATTCTCATGGAAAAACTGTCTGCTCAAGGCCTGGATGAGCACACGATCTGCTGGATCAAGCACTGGCTGGATGGGCGGTCCCAAAGAGCGGTGGTCAATGGAGTTAAATCCAGCTGGCGGCCGGTCACAAGTGGTGTCCCTCAGGGCTCAGTGTTGGGACCATTTCTCTTTAACATCTGTATTGATGACCTTGATAAGAACACGGAGTGTATCATCAGCAAGTTTGCAGATGACACGAAGCTAAGCGGGAGTGTTGATCTGCATGAGGATAGGGAGGCTCTACAGAGAGACTTGGATAGATTGGACCGATGGGCCAACGCTAATGGAATGTGCTTCAACAAGGCCAAGTGCCGGGTCCTGCACTTGGGCCACAACAACCCCATGCGTCGCTACAGGCTTGGGGCAGTGTGGCTGGAGAGCTGCCTGGCAGAAAAGGACCTGGGGGTTCTAATTGACAAGGGGCTGAACACGAGCCAGCAGTGTGCCCAGGTGGCCAAGAGGGCCAATGCCATCCTGGCTTGTATTAGAAATAGTGTGACCAGCAGAAGGAGGGAGGTGACTGTCCCCCTGTACTCAGCACTGGTGAGGCCACACCTTGAGTATTGTGTCCAGTTCTGGGCACCTCAACACGAGAGAGATATCGAGGTGCTGGAGCGAGTGCAGAGGAGGGCAACGAAGCTGGTGAAGGGCCTGGAGAATAAATCTGATGAGGAGCGATTGAAGGAGCTGGGACTGTTTAGTTTGAGGAAGAGGAGGCTGACGGGAGACCTCATCACTCTCTGCAACTACTTGGAAGGACACTGTAGAGAGGTTGGTGCTGGTCTCTTCTCACAGGTAATTAGTGATAGGACAAGAGGGAATGGCTTCAAGCTGCAACAGGGGAGGTTTAGGCTGGACATTAGGGAAAAATTCTTCACAGAAAGAGTGGTCAGACACTGGAATAGGCTGCCCAGGGAGGTGGTGGAGTCACCATCCCTGGATGTGTTTAAGACTCGTTTAGATGTGGTGTTGGGGGATATGGTGTAGGGGAGAACTCTGTAGAGTGGGGTCGATGGTTGGACTCGATGATCCCAAGGGTCTTTTCCAACCTAAATGATTCTATGATTCTAAAAGACGGTCAAAGACAAGTAGTGGATTATCAAACTAAACAGATCAGAAATGGAAAGTCAAGTAGTTCTTAATACTAGGATACCAGATAAATTCACTAATGATGGGCTTATGGCCCTACCATACCTCTTAAAATAAATAAATAAATTAATTAATAAAAATAGTAGAAGTCCAGCACTTCGACTTGTTTTTCCTAGATAAAAGTTGCAATTCTTGTGTTCAGGGCGTCAGACCTCATTATACTCACTTCCCTATCAAAGAGCCTGACACTGGAGTGGAAAGAGCCAGTGAGTCTGAGCTCTGCGCGTTGCTGTTCTGAGACACGAGACACCGTCACGCTTCAGCCTAACTGGCCTTGCACAGCACCAGTGCATTTCTATACTGCATCCCTCCATCTAAGTTATGAAACCTGCATTACATTCATTTTTCTGGTGCAGCTATTGACATATGAATACTATGAACTGTTCTCTTGTTAACAGTTTCCTTCCATTACACATTTTAAGCACAGTATAGCTGGGAACTCAGGTTTTGCTCTGTTTTCCCACACTGCATCAATGTGTTCGTATCTTTATTACGAATAACCACAGTTGAGGGTAATCCTTTCCTTTTCCTGTTTTTATTATCTAGAACTCTCTGCACCGGACAGACAGGCAAGATATAAAATACTTTATCTGAACAATGTGCATCTAGCTCTTAAGTACGTATGTGCTTGAAAACTGAAAGTAAAGATGAAAAATTACACATATGCTGAAAACACGCATATGCTGAACCCGAACAACATCAATCCGTTCTTAAAGCAATCAACAGAAAATCGCTCACTGCGTTCTCAGAAGAACGGGATTCGCAGGAGAACAGCTCCACATTTGCTACGGCACTTCTGAAGTGGTTTTAAAACAAAAACCTCAACCAGAATTCAGTCCGTAAAAGCCTCAAGTAATAGCAAAGTAAACATCTGCATCAACATGAAAAGAGATTCTGCAATCTGACTAAAATATATCTGTACACTGTGTAGAAAGCATAATGTGAAATCCTTGCTTATTGCTAAAAAAAAAAAAAAAAATCAAAACTAGGAAAGAATTAAAGCTGCTAACAAGACTTGATGGTTCTCATTTTATTGTTTATATTTTTATTTTAATTTATTTTTATAGTTTACATTTCAAAAGCACAGATTCTCCAACCTAGTTCTGAGACACCAAAAAGGTTTTACAGGATCCTTTTAATATGTAGCATCTTCCTCACTAATCCTTAACCAAATAAAGGGAAGGCTGCCAGCATTATTCCCTACAAAATATAAAATCAGGTATACGACAAGCCAATCTGCTCCCTGCCTTTCACAGATCAATGCACAACCCGTGAAAACTGAATTATGGAACACCTAATGAAAATTACCGAAAAGCGTCAAATGACAAAATACTGAAGTTACAAAACAAATATTTCCACAGTGTAATCACGTTCAGCTGAACTTGAGCAGTCAACATTAAGCTCAAATGTAATGCAAGTTTTCCTGTCAAAGCGCAGTTCAAAAGAGGAGAGGTTTCACTGTAACATATTGATTTCCTTTATTGCTGATGCAAAAAAAAAAAGCCTGATTTTTTTTTTTTTTCCCCTGGGACATTTATATAGTCCTATCTAATTATATACTCCATCAACCTAACTCAATTAAATAATAATATAATGATGTGTAGGAAACAACTGATATATATGCAGACAGTTTAAGTAGTACTAATTAAATTCTAATTTTTTTAATTCATCATAATGAGCTTTTCTTCCCATTCTCAGAATGGAGGACAATGTGTAGGTTATATATATATATATACAGGAATTTATTTAATTGCTAATAATCCCACAGTAGCAGACTAAACATTGCAGAGCATAATTTAAAAACGCTGCATCCCAAGTCCGCCGCTGCATTCTGTGTGACCCTCCCCAGTCTTTCACAGTAACTACAATCCCTGAAAAATATGTTTCAATAAACAAAAAGGATATCAAAATGGTTTTCTACTAGTAAACTGTTTTAATGCAGTACTTTAGCACCGTCTAAGGAACCTGAAGGTGCACAAGTCCACGGGACCTGCTCAAATACGTGTGCAGGTCCTGAGGGAACTGGTGGATGAAGTTGCCAAGTCACTAGCCATCGTATTTGAAAAGTTGTGTCAGTGAAGTTCCCGCTGATGGGAACAGGTGAAACAACCCCCATTTTTAAAAAGGTAAAAAAGGAAGACCTGGGAACTACAGGACGGTCAGTCTCACCTCTGTGCCTGGCAAGATCATGGAGCAGATCCTCCTGGAAACAATGCTAAGACACATGGAAAACAAGGAGGTGATCGGTGACAGCCAACATGGCTTCACTAAGGGCAAATCATGCCTGACAAATTCAGTGGCCTTCTACGACGGCATTACAGCACTGGCGGATAAGGGAACAGAACTGACGTTGGGAGCAGGGTTGGAACTAGATGATCTCTAAGGTCCCTTCTAACCCGAACCATTCAATGATTCTATGATTCTATGACATCATCTACTGAAACTTGTGCAACGCATTTGACACTGTCCCACACAACATCCTGGTCTCTAAATTGGAGAGACATGGATTTGACGGATGAGTCAGTGGATAAGAAATTGTCTGGATGGCCAAACTCAAAGGGTTGCTCGATGTCCAAGTGGCGATGAGTGGCATTCCTCAGGGGTCATCTTTGTGGGCGACATGGACAGTGGGACTGAGTGCACCCTCAGCAAGTTTGCCGACAACACCAAGCTGAGGAGCAGTCAACACGCTGGAGGGAAGGGATGCCATCCAGAGGGAGCTGGACACGCTGGAGAGGTGGGTCTGTGCAAACCTCATGAAGTTCAACAAGGCCAAGTGCAAGGTCCTGCACCTGGATCAGGGCAATGCCAAGCACAAATCCAGGCTGGGCAGAGAATGGCTTGAGAACAGCCCTGAGGAGAAGGACTTGGGGGTGCTGGTGGATGAGAAGCTCAACGCGAGCCAGTAATGAGGGGTTCAATCCCTGGAGGGGTTCAAGGCCAGGTTGGACGGGGCTTGGAGCAACCTGGGCTGGTGGGAGGTGTCCCTGCCCAGGGCAGGGGGTGGCACTGGGTGGTCTTTAAGGTCCCTTCCAACCCAAACCACCCTATGATTCTACTTTGTACTACTATTAAATCAGTTCTAAACATATTGAAACTCACAGAAACATCTACAATTCACAGAAATAACAAGAATTACCATTTCTACTTCTGTTAAAATTTACTTTTTGATCAAATAGAGGGGTTTTAAATAACCCACCTCCACATTGCTCTCAAACTATTTCTGTCTCTACACGGCAAAGTGAATATTTGGACTCAGGAGAAATCAATGATGATTGAGTTTAAAAGACTGCAAAAAACAAAAAAAGTCAGGCTTATAAGATCAAAAGGGATTTAGATCAACATTTTATATGAGCTTTTTTAAGGACATTGCAGTTAATTTGTTGTTTTAACATGTATTTAATATCAAAACTTGCTGTATCACCCAAAGGTCTTACCTACCATTTTGTCTTGGGGCACAAAATCAAACTTTTATAGTAAGTAGATAAATAACAATAATAAAATCATTAAGTACATGTTTGTTTTAAATATTGTTATTATCAAACCAACCTTCTCTTTTGAGCTTCAGAGTCTCTCCTGGCTCGTTCTAATGCCAGTTCTTCAGCTATTCTTTTCTTTAGTTCTTCATCATTAACTACAATTAAAAGAAAATTAAATTAAATGTTAACAGAAGACAATATATTCCTAATTACAGAAACACCTGCAAAATACAGTGCCCTATTTTATTTTTTTTTCTATAAAGCAGTTGGAGTGCTTTCCTGTGGTTTAGCCACCTTTCAAATTTTAGCATACAAACACTAGAGAGCTTTTAAAAATTACTCTTATTAAACAACTTTTCAATTAGTGGAATCTTTTGAAAATTAAAAACCACACAGTATATGTTAAATTAAATACATTTTTTTTCTTTATAAAGGCATATTTCTTAAGAAAAAAAAGGCGGGGGGGGAGGGGCGGGGAGGAGATGGGACTGAAACCTAAACAGAAAAGTCATAAAAAGCTGCTTCTTATTCATACGGAAAGAAGGGAAACATCCTCCAGTGTAATGAACCATGTATTTGTAGATGGGTATTTTACCCAACAAAGCGTTCACAACATCCTAGATATCCATACTTCTACTTTCTGTTGTTCGAAAGTGATTTTGCCTCAAATTCTCCCCATTTTGTTTAAAGAAGCAGCCACAGAATGAATATTTTCTTCATTTAGATTATATCAGATAAATTAATTAGAAGTCTGGTTGACAACTAAAAAAAACAGGGACGCAACTTCTTCAAGTCTGTGAATCACCTTTTCCATACAAAGGTATAAAAGCATAAGAGCCACTAATCCTAGAAGCTTGAACACCACCTATATATGGACACGACATATATACACACATATATACGACACACCTATATATTGAACGACACCTATATATATGTGTATACACCAAAATCCATTCAATAAGGTTTTGAAACACAGAACAGGTCCATTCTCAACTCTCTCTGATATTCAAGGGCGCAGTCATGCAAGCGAGAACACTGATACCGTTCAGTATTAACCATGTCTCCATCTATAGCCAACTGCACGCTTCCGAAAAAATCTGACCCAAGGAGATCAGAAATAGTTTGTTGTTACTTCCTTCGATAGAAGATGTAGCAATAAAACATGTTTCAAGAGAATTCCATAAGAAATGACACTGAAGAAGTTGTTTCAGCCTAAAAAAAAAACAAACCCAAAAAAACCCCACTCAAAACAAACACACACACGAAAAAAAACCTACCCAACTTTGGAGATGGTTTTATCCCTATCCAAATACAACTTGACACACAGCAAAGCAGGAATTAGAAATAATATAAAATTAGAATACCCGGTCATCTAGTAAGAACGAACATTTTCCACTTGGGAAAATGTAGTAGGTTGGTAACCAAAAGTTATGCCAACTTCAATATAACAGCTGTTAACTTTCCATAAAATATTGATTTGTAGCTATCAAGAAAAGTGAATTTTCCAATAGGCAGAAAAGAAAACAACTGTAAAGTACGGCTGCGGGAAGAGATTAAAAATTAAGTAATTATTTTCAGGTTCATGCAAATATAAATCCTGATCTAGAGCCGTCTGTCTGGGGAGGGACTGTTTGCAAGGACATGTAGCGATAGGACGAGGGGCAATGGCTTTAAACTAGAGCAGGGCAGGGTTAGATTAGACATTAGGAAGAAGTTCTTTCCAATGAGGGTGGTGAGACACTGGCCCAGGTTGCCCAGAGAGGTGGGGGAGGCCCCATCCCTGGAGACATTCAAGGCCAGGCTTGATGAGGCTCTGAGCAACCTGATCTAGTTGAAGATGTCCCTGCTCGCTGCAGGGGGTTGGACTAGATGACCTTTGGAGGTCCCTTCCAACCCAACACAGTCTACGATTCTATGAATAAAGGTACACCCACACTAGCTGAGCTGTACCTCTAACTCTGCAATACTCCAGTATTCCAGTACAAGCCTACCAATAATTCTCTTATTTTGAAGCATCTGGCTCAAATTCCACTCCATGGAACCACAGAGCTAAAAGACGTGTAATCTCACTCTAAAATGCCTATCGGTCAAGCGTAGTATCCAAGAAGGTGATAAACACTTGCTTAGGTAGCTAAAAACCAGAGAACTACTTTTTCAGGCAATATAAGACACAAGCAATCACGAGATAACAAGCAGCCTCCTTCGAGGTTGCATTAAGTATTTATGTATACAGACAACAACTCATCGGTTCACAGGCGGAAATTTGTGGAGATACTGGGGCAGAGGAAGAAAAGCCATCAGCCTTTTCTTTCACAGCAAGCTAGTAGTTAAAGCATTTGCCCAGAAATCAAAATATCTGGAATTTAGATCCTCCTAAGACAGACAGGTCTGAGTCCACATATTGTATAAACTCCAATATGTATATTTTATTTTTATTTTTACAAATAAAGCTAAAGAAAAAGTGCCTGAGAGGGTGCCTAGTGATTAGAAGACAAAACCGGGACAGCCTCCAATTCCAGTACCCTTTGTGGAACCAGTTATTTGTTTGACATTATTTTTTAAAATCTGATTGCTGCCTAAAGAGATACACATCAAAAAAGCCAGTGACAAATAGCCACGTATCTCAGTGACCTAGTCTCCAGGAGTTGGCTTTATCTGCAAACATTATCCAACATCATTAGCCCACATTCTCATTATGGTTAATAATAGAGTCCAGTGTGCAATTCTTCTCATCCTTAAGTAGACTTTTAAAACAGTGAATTTTATGAATGAATGAAGCAGTTTCATCGACTGGATGGGAGTCTTGGCCAACTAATTCAGTTATAACCAGCTTAAGTAAAGCAGAATGAATCGATATCCATCCTGCCAGGTGCAGGAAATGCTTAGATGGCAGAAATGGAGTTGCGCTGGGCGAAGTGGGGGGACACTTGTGAATGGCCAGTCAGACCCCAGCCTAAAAATATATTAACATGTGAAAATCCAGAGGTAAACATGAATCTTGAGAGATGACCATCACAAACCATGGATGAAAAGGCAGGACCCCATTATATTGGGAGAATCTCCACTGACGGTTGACACCGCTCCACTATTTCCCCCTCTGAGGCGACACAAGGCTACTCGCTGTTTGAGAAGACACTGAGTTGTTATAGCACACCCGTACGTTTCCAAACCAAGACCACCTAACCACAGCGAACTGTATTGCCAGAAGAGAAAAAAAGTTTAGCAAAATATCAGGCAATCACCAGGATCCCGCTTCTGTACTGCGGCGCCCATTAATCTCCCCCACACCTCAGTAAGCATCACAAGCCAAAATGAGAGCAGTTAAGGTTCGGCATTTGTACACTTCGAAATGATTAAGCTGTCATAAAAGCAAAGAATTTATTTCACATTGCAGCTACCTTATTCACAGAACAATCTGAACACCCATGATCAAGTGTTTCCTACTGCAGTTCTGCTCAATCCAGATACTTCAATATTTCACGTCCTTTTAATACTACACCTGAGAATACACAAAACGTTGCACGTCTATTGTTCACCAGCATCTACGTCATGAAGTTGATTGTTCTGGGGTGCAAATATGAGTACAAGAACTCTAAGAGACCATAGAAGGGTTGGTTTGGTTTTTTTTAAGTCATAATGAGAAAAGATTCAGGCATCAGCTAATAAAGACATTTGACCTTAACAATCAATTAGGTTACCCATCGATCAGCCAAATACTAATAGGGAATAAAAGCGGAGCTATAGATCATTCAATAGAATTATTGTAAGATATAATTGGGTAGCTCCCCAGTGGGAACTTTATGATGTTTCAGTAAAAAAAATTGCAGTTCTACAAGTAGGAGGGATTTGTTCTGGGGGAAGAAGCATTTAAAACGAGAAAAGTTAATTTATTAGAAAGAGGATCAGAAAAAAAAAAAAAGGAACTGTTTCTAGATAAAAGCATTTCTCTCAGATGGCAATCTCTGCTCGGATGATGGGGCATTAAAAACAGACAGCTGGGCATTAAACTATTGGAGAATATTAGAACTTGGTGGGTGCAAGACTGCTAAAATAAGCATGATCCGGAGACAAGAAGTATACAGCAGTTGCCAAAAATTCTGTAGCCGTTCCCACTGCCACCCCCCTGAGATTTTAAGTTCTTCAGGCTACTGAAATCAGCATCAACTTCATAGTAAGTGCATCACAGATCAGACAAAAAAATCGGAAGATTTTCAGGTAAGTACATTTAGGAAGGTCACACTTGCATCCCTCCGCTTTCTTATGCTCCGACAAGAGCGTAAAATGAATGCAGCTCCCCCATTTCCCCAGGCTGAATGTGCTAATGCACAGCTCGCATCGCAAGACAATTTAGATGGATGGTCAGTAATGGGAACTATACTCAAAAAGCCATAGTGCTGCAGCCAGAAATAACTCTTCTCTGTCCTCTTCGCATGTGAAGGGTGGATGCTGACAGGTGTCTGATAAGCGGTATTCTCTTCAGGATAATGGGAATGGAGTACCACCAGCTGCACTGCCAATGGGCTCATTACCATGCTCGGATCTAGCAGCAGGTTGCACAACGCTTAGAAGAGTGACCAAACCGCTCCATGTAACATCGCAGACGCAGCATACCAGTAGATGATAAAAAACACAAAGCTCTTGCCTGCACCTTGGCCAACCAAGCAGGGACTGTCAACGGACAAGGACATTTTGGCATCTTGATGGCCTCCGGGATGCAGTTACCTGACCTTTCTTGTTTGTCCACCTACTCTTTTGGAGAAGTTTGAAAGACATGGTCATTTACACCTAATGTTATAGCACAAACGCATGACGTATTTCCTCCCCTTTATGCAGAGATACTAACTTTTTTAAAAAAGTACATATAAATTAACCCCTATAAATTAACCAATTATTTAAACCATTTTTGCATACTGCAAGCACAAGATAACATACATATTTGCTTCATTTAACTTCCCCTTCCCATACACACACACACAAAAAAAAAGGCAAATTCAGCTCTCTCACATTCAAAACAAAGCTTTAAGAGCACAGAAGAAAGAGCACAAGACAGTCAAAGGTGAGATCTGAAGAAACTACAAATTACATCCAATACACATCTATTGGCCCAAATCTGTGATCATGCCCAACAAATAGAAGAGAGGCAATTTCCAGAATAGAAGTTATAGCACATTTCCTCAAGTTTTCTACCAAAATTGCTCTCGTTGGCTTTATGCCTTCAGACGGATGTGTGGAGTGAAAGGGTGTAAGGGCACCTCGCACCAGGACAGGGTTTTGTTTTGAAAATAACGCAGGCTGGCAGTTATGGAAGAGTAAGAGCATTCCACGCATGGCCGTGTTTCAACGCTTTTCTGTTCAGCTTTTTCTCCATCCAACACCCTTCTGCAAACCTGAAAGAGGTTTATTCTGCCACCTTTTTAAAAGGCCACAAACCCTATGAAAATGGTTTTGGGAGCCACTCAGAGACAAATACTCTTTTCTGTAGTCCCGGCAAAGCCTAACCCGATTGTTATTTTAAAAAAACAAAACAAAACAAAAACAAAACCAACAACAAAAAACAGACAAACACACTGTGCAAAGCCATTTGCTTAACCCTTATAACTGATTCTCCACTTGTGCTTCTAAATCAAATGAATACAAAAGCATACACCGCGTGTGTTTTCCAGGGTCCAAAACACTTTGAGTAATTACAGGGACAATTGATGAGGACAGAGGAGCAAAGGGTGCTGAAGAGCTTATGCACTTACCAACAGTTACTGAGGTTTCAGCTATATAATACGCACTTAATCTTGGAACTTCAAAGGGCATCCACTTGCAGTATTGGAGCAAAGCCAAGAGCTTCACATGACGAAAACAATTCTTGAGAAACAATCGGCAATTTTATCTCCCAGGTCTACTATAGGTTGGTGCATAAGGGTACGTGCAACTCAGCTACTCTCACATTATTTTTCTCCAACTCCCCTGCCCTCGTTAGTCAGAAGATCTAAATCCATTATCTTTTTCCTCTCACTCTGAAGCAGTTGCTTTCTAGAAAAAACGTTCAGCATGGTATCAAGGTTACAGCAATGTGGCGGCACCCAAAGCTGCAAACAACACGCATTAGGTAAAGCAGACACCTGCAGTCTCAAAAAGGTTAGCCTGAGAAATCAGGAATACAACGTGGACAAATTAATCAAATAGCTCTAGCCTGCAGAGCTAGGAATCTGCCCATTAGTCTTGCATTTCAAAAAAGTCATTAATGGAAACAGCATTTATTATCAGGCACCTTAACTAAACTCTCCTGAAAGGGCAGGTGCATTAAGTTATTAATGAAGTGACACTTAGGTTTGATAGAATCAAACATCTTTTAGAAAATACTTAGCTAAATAATATTCAGAGAATGATTTTACAAAGAAAAAAAAAGGAAAATAAATCAGTTCTACTTTTCCTTTTCATTCAGCCTTGCTAATAAATAAAAAAAAAAAATGATATGTCCAGTGAACAGATTTCCTTCAGACAGGAACTTCTCAAAGAGCAGAGCACAACCATATAATCATACAGATGTTCTCCAGGCCATTTGGCCATCTTCCTTAAAGAGATAAAAATATGCCTTTACAAAAAACATCTCCAAGGCTGGATACAGCACAGCCCCTCTGGACAACGTATTCAAGGCCTGTCTGACCCGATGGTGAAACAGCTTCTCCTTACAGGTCTAAAGCGCTCTTGTTTCAACGCATGCCTCTTGTTTCTCGTCTTCCTGCCGTGCACCACCATGAAAACACTGGTTCTGTCTTCTCAGTAACTTCCTTGTTGGAAGGGTACTTCCAGGCCTAACAAGTCCAGGTCCCTTGGCATCTCCTCTCAAGTTTCAGGCCACCATTCCTTCACCCAGGGAGCTCAGCAATGCATTTGGGGCTACAATGGCTACTTCTGTCATCAAATAAACAAGTCACAAGGAAGGACAACCCACGCTTCAAGTACACGGCTTAGCTGCAATCCAGAGGACTAACGCAAGGGTAAGACACACAAAACCAGAACGCACAATCTTCAAATTAGTGTCTGAATGCATCAACAAGACAGCAAACCAGAAGCTACATACACAACTGGGTTCATCTTTTACATTGGCACTCAGTAGAGGCTGTTAAGAAAGTGTAGTTATAAAATGAGTGGTAAATTACTGTCATGGATTAGCCACAGGCTAAGGCAGAACAGAGGACAGAAAGCACTAGCAATGGGAAAGCTAAACAGAAACTTTAAACTCTGCACATGAATAGTCTAAATCATTTTAATCAAGACTTTGTAAGACTGGAAAACTTTAAAAGGGAGAAAATAAGGCCAAGCAAGCTGAGCAGCACAATGGTATACAAATTCAGTTCAGAAAAATGAATAGTCACACACACTGGAAAGCATAATGTGATTTTATCTCACATTTTACTTGGTTTTTAAAAATCAACCATAATCATACGTAAGTCCCAAGCATTGCACAAAGAAAACGTGTTACACGGCCAGCTGAGCATGAGAGGAATGAAGATAGAAGGGGAAGAGAAGGTCCAATGTAAGTACAGAATATATAAAGAATGAAAGAGGAAGAATATGAAAAATAGATATAAGACGATGCACTTCCACACTTCCTCCAGCACAGTGTTTTATCAGTCTTTCCACACAACAGCTAGAGCCAAGGATAAGCTTTGCTGAGATCTATTTCAGTTCCACTGAAGTTGATGGTCTTAACAGAATAATCACTTTGAAAAGTTCTCCAACCTATTTTGTCCAATAGCTCATGTATCATTTTCTTTCTTTTAAGGGGAAACATTAGAAAATGTTTCAAAGCATAGAAAGTAAAGCATAGAAAAAGCGTAGAAAAACTAAGAAGGGTTTGTTTAGGTTTTTTTGGCATCAGAAGCACTCACATAGACCATTTTCTCACAGATCCGCATTGCGGGTTTCTCTGCACCTTCATGTTAAGTCAAGCCGATCTCTCTTGTCCCTGTGACATCCTCTTCCCGGTCTCTATGACATCGTCTTCCTTGAGCCCTTCTCCAGTGTCCAAACATCAGCTCTCTCTCCCATCTCCCAGCTCGGCTTGGCAATGCACAGCAGAGGCTGCAGTTGCTTTTGCGGAACATGAGTCAATCTGCCAACCATTGCGTACGTGTGGAGTGGTAAACCTTCGGCAAAACAGCCCAGGCAGCTGAAGACCTTCTCTCCATAGAGGCATTTGTCTTATTGGCTCTTTTCTACCTAGCCCTTAATTTATCAAAACCTAGAGAAATATCAGGACCTTGAGTCTTTCAGCCCCCCTTAATTAGATTTGGCTGAAACAGATTAATAAATTCAGAAGTTATCAGAAGACAATGGTATGGCACTACCACACAACGATTTTCCTTTGGGAAAGCACACAGAAATAATGGAAAGAGAACCCAAGACGGCTCAACACAGAAGGCATAGAAAGTAATAATGTAAAATAGGCAGCTTTGGGCTTCATACTTCCATCACACATTGCTAAAAAGGCTCACAACAAAGTGGACAGTGCAGCATTTAAAAGATTTTTATTTTTGTAATATTTGAAATGCACAGTGGACAATATATTGCCAACTCTTTTTGCTGAAGCCAAAAACAAGTAAAATCAAGGGCAGGGCGGGGAATAAAACTAAAGAACACCAACAGGCTACATAACATATAAAGTGGAGTTGGAGAACGCTGCTTCAAGGTATGTACCAATCATTGCCAGAAACAGGAATAGTTCATTTTTTTGCTGGAAAAACTATTTCACAATTACTTTCTGCAGAATTTCTTGCATTCACCTCTGTAGCATCCAGTATTGACAACAGAGCATCAGGGCATTCAAGCCATCGATCTGATCCACCAAGGCAGTTCTCACGTCCCCGTGCACATTAAGTATGAACATTAACCAGCTCACTTGGGACAACGTACCTTAGGGCTGCCTTCAACCCCATCATCTGTCTCAGTAGCTGGCAGGGCAACGGCAGCTTTGTAGACATTAAAGTTAATGAAGATGTCACAAGGAAAATTTCTAACGGCGCGCTAACAGTCATAAATATTGACTCGGAAAGCATAAATTGGCAACCTGGTACCTTCACAGCATCAATCTATGGGCTTATAAACACACTACGGGTCTTCCACAGTTAAAACACCTTTCCCACCCACATGCCAATTTAAGATGCATAATAAGTAAATATTATAATATGCAAATACCCTCAATTTATTCTTAATAAACACTCCGGTTTGGTCCATATCTAAATTCCATACTTTTAAAAAAAATATATAAAAAAAATCAGTATCAACAGTAGCCATGCAAGTTGAAGAGCAGAGAAAATAACAAAATATCAAATCCATAACTCTTAATTTAGCAAAAGTAGCCAACTATATAAATGACAGGCACTCAAGTAGCATACAAGAATTTCCACTAGACATGGAAAAAAATGTGTATTGTTTATTTCTTATTAATTAAAGAAGAAGAAACTAGTGTTACCTTTCCCAACATTCTCAAAGTTGTCTCAAGCGGCTCACCATGGAAAAAAAAAAAACAACAAAAAAACCAAAAAACACAACTTTGTCTCACCCCTGAAAAAGGTTACTTGAGGCGCAGGTTAAAGTAACTGGTAAATCAATGCAAGACAGTCCATCTGCACCTACCCGTGCTACGTGCTGTCTGTGCACACGTAGAAGCTTCAGCTCATCAGAGCTGTCAATCAGGTAACTCTTATGAGCATAAAATTCACTGGAAGAATTACATACTTTAGTTTGCTTTGGACATCAGTAACACTGTCAAGGAACTCTGGTCTGGGACTCCTGAAAACATAAGTTTTTAAGAAAGCCATATAAATAGTCATTGCACACTAAAGAAAATAGGTAGACTTCCAGTTTTGAAATCAAACTGTATGATTTTAATGTCGATTAAAGCCATAGCAAATATATTTAGTGTGCTTAAATTAGGTGGTAAGTCAATGACTCCATTAAATATACTCTTCCTTCTTTATGTATTATTTTTGAAATAGTCTGGATTTGCTGGTAACAGCATACAGGAGGAAACAAGGAAGTGTTGTAATGGTTAGTACATCACTATTCCCGGCATACAAGTTTTAAAAAGATTTAATGGTTTTCAAACACTGTTGTACCCGTGTCAAACCCTATAAATAGTCCAAATTAGCCTTATGCTCAATGGAAAAAATAACGAACCGTCCCTTCAGTCCACCAGCATTGAAGAAAAAAAATCCAGTAATAAGTTATTTGCTTTACCGACCAAAGTATCTGTTTTTTTCTCCCTATTTTTTTTTTCCAACAGTAAAGGAATCCCTTAGAGACCATCGGGAAGTTTCCTGGTATATGTACAATGAACCATCAGAAACAAGTATCTACATGTGCCAGAACAGTCGCCTTCGTGAGTGACCTTATTACACATTTCCCAATTTCTTTATTATGAGCTATGGATCAGGCATGGTCAGTATTTAAACAGGTTTGAGGTTTCGGTTTTTTGTTTTTTGGGTTTTTTTTTTAAATTTAATTATTATTTTGAAAGAACAGCATTCTTAAGAATAAATTCTGTTTTCAGACTCATACAAATTTAACAACCAACACATACGGCAACTCTTCCATTTAAATTCAGAATTACAGACACTTCCTACAATCACGGATTCACTACAAACATGAAGTGCGCCTCCAAGGACAGAAATTTGTATTAACTGTTAAATATCGGTAATGTGCAGCAATACTTAAACAAGCTCATAGGATAATTAAATATGAAAACAATGCAATTAAGTGTGCATAATTTAAAAATATTTAATATTTTAGTTTCCAAAGGCGCTCCTGTATATATTGCATTATCTATTTTACAATGTAAATGTGGATATCAATCAATTTATACTAATTTAAATTAGAAACAAGATGGTACGTGATCTAGAAATAATAAAGCAAAATTAGTTCATATTATATTTGGAACATCTTCTTTTCAGTATAATATTATTGTTGGAACTTTAGCAGTAAATCCCAACAATGAATTTACGAGAGAGGCTGGAAAAAAACAGGGGAGAGGAGGATTACAAGGCTTTCCCCTGCGATTCTTTGAATTGGGTTCTATTTGCCTATGCTTAATGGATCTTTTTAATAAGAATAATTCATTTCTGAGATTCACACCTAAACAAGAAAAGCAGAGAAGAACTTTCATTAGTCCCTACCATGTCCAAGGTTATGTTCTAATAAGCTAACAGAAAAATCAAGTAAACAGAAATGGATGTATACAATCCACAGAAAAGACGGAAAATTGAAAAATATAAAATCCTGAGGCTAAACTTACAATTAGTTCTTTTAACCAACACAGAAAGTAGAAATGGAGCACAGGAGAACGAAGGGGCAGGAGTCAAGAAGCAAGGCCACAGGAACAAAGCTCCATGCAGGACACGGCCATCCCACAGCCCTTCCAGTCACCGACACTGAACAATGAACGCGTGAGCTCTCCCGCTACAAATCCCTCGTGCAACACCCACTCTGGGTTTTCCCCACTGCCCAGCAAACGCATCAGCCTCTCCCCCACTCATGCCAAGCTCAGACTGTCAGCACTAACTTGAGTTGTATCTAACAAGTGACAGACACAGGAAAGCACCACAAGAGAAGAAACTTGAAATACGGGCAGTACGCCTTGAAACATGGGACACTAATAAAACAAGTCCTTTAGCACTAATAAGTGGATTGAGTTAAAGGATCCAGTTAACATAAAAATGGACCTAATTTTTAGTTTCTCTAAGAATTCCTGCTGTGCCAGCTACGTGACTACAAGAAATTTTATTGTAACTTTTTAAATTGTTCTCAATGCCCTTACAAGGTTGTTCAACTGAAACTTCTTAATAACGCCTCCTTCTCACCCACCTCCGGCATGTAATTGTATATATACGAAATAACTTATTTCAGCAGCTATTCAGCCATAAGTCATGTTGCTGTCCTGTTCATTGTAAGTAATTTTAAAAAACAATAATAACGAAAACAGAAGCATCACATACCTTTTCAAGACTACCAGTGGCAGAACACCCTTAGATTGAAAACAACGGTTGAGAGATTTGCTAGTTCAGCTCTCTGTGCATACACTGTAAAGCTTCTCTTGCTGAATACAACGGATAAAAGCATCAGGATTCCACAATCCAACATTTAAAAAATAATCATATTGTAAGCAATGATGGGAAGGATTTTATGATTCTGCTTTCAACAGGATTAAGCATTCTTTCAGGACATTTTAAGTTGTCCAGTTTTTGATCTTTATGGTTCATAACTTTATTGTAAAGTTATTTAATCTGGCAGCATGGGTAAATCCCATAGTGGTATCCCTTTTATTTTCTTGGAAAAAATCATTTCTAAATTCTTTCACCACGTGGATTTCAATGAAAGTCGTCTGCCACTATAGATGACAGTGCAACAATCATGTATTTCTACACATGATACCTAGGTAAAAGGGTTTATAAACCAAAGCATCTCTAGTTTTACATTTAGAAGTCACCACTAATTGCAAAGAATTACTAACTGCTGTTGCACAGGCCAGCCCTCCCACATGGGACTCTCCATACTGTCAAGGCTGCATAAATAGCAAATTTTGCTATTCAGTTCATCTACTACCATCACCTTTAAAGAGGATTCTCCAGCTGTGATTGCACACTATCAGTGGCACTGAAAAGTCAATTTTACCCAATTACAGCTCTGGATTGCAATTGCTTTGGACAGGAACAAGGCGATTCACAAAGCTGCTCATCACGCTGAATCAGAAAGCCCTCTCTTGAGGATACTTTCACGTACTTTTCCTTTGGTGGGAATACAAGCTTGGAGTGGCTCTAGGCATTGAATTTTATTGTCAAATGTCCATGTGCCAACTGTTGTGGGGCAGGGGGCCCTGCTTTTACATAAATGTGGTTCAAAGCATAGGGAACGGGCCTTGCCCAAAGAAGGTAAGTGAAGACTTCCAATGAGTAAATGAAAGGGATGAGTTAGCATGAATAGGTAACGCAATAAAGAATAATGTTATTTCCTGATATTGTGCATTCTGTACACATAGGGCAAATGACTGTACAGACTTATAAGGAACAATCCCTCCCCTCTTTTTTTATAAATAAATGTTTGCAAAATATAAATTGCTATTCACTTAACTTTTCAACCTAAACTGAAATTTTGTGTTCCATTCATACTCAGACCTTGGTAACTTTAAATGATCTTATCATGCCTGATGATAGAGCCTGTCCTTTCATAGCAAACCAATCCAAACAATCCATGAGGAGAGAGCAGACAAGGCAAATAAACATAAAGGAAGATAACCAAAGACTGGTATTTGCGGGAGGACACAGCTTCATGACAATGATGTTTCATCAGCCTTCTGACATTCAACCCCTTCACTATTGCTTACGCTATTTCCAAAGCCAGCCGCACACTCACCATTCCAAATGCCAAAGGAAATTCTCTCTCTGCTTTGTGAAACTAAAAAACAATGGTATTTTCCTTCCAATGAGCAACTAAATTAACGACAACCGGGCTTCTCATAGATTTTGATTCTATTCCTCTTATATACACAATAACCCTACCTTCTCTCATGTCATGGTAATATTCGAACAAAGAAGGTGAGTTTTATGGCTGACCCAGAGTTCCACACACAGTGACTGCCCACTTGTATTGACTGATCAGTAGCACAACACACTCCCGGAGAGTTTTCCCTACCTGTCCTGTAGCAGGGTGGAATTCACCGGTCTCCCAGTCTCCTGAGGGGTCACGCAGTAGGGAATGCGGTAAAACTATGGTTCTGAATCACCATCCTGTACTGATATCAACACACGCCAATACCAGCAACAATCACTAACTTGTAACTATTCTGCTACTTAAAGCTACCATAAGGCATGTCACATTTAAGAAGTTATATTTTAATTCTACTGAAGAATGGTGCAATTGCTTGTTTGTCCTACCCCACTATTGCTCTCAAAGAACGGCATCTTTCTGCAGCCAGTTCCTTCCCTTCAGCTGCTAAATTTCAAATGCACGTGACAGCCAAGCACCAGAAAGCATGCCAACAGCAGCAGCACAACCACCAGCTCCAGGGCCTTCCAAAATCTCGTCTGGCCTATTTGCATGCATTGCCGCAGGGATCTCCGCACCTTATATTGGCCCAAGCTCTCCCAAATCCCCCAGGCTCATTGATGCATAGGCTTTTCTGCAGTCTTGGCACTCCCCAGGATTCCCCAGGCTCTGCCTTTCTACAGTTGGACTTGATGATGTTCAGCGTCTTTTCCAACAGGAATGAATCTATACGCATCAGGTACAGCTGCAGAAGCTCTTGCTGCAAGTCTCCACATATCATTATCTCCTCCAAGCTCAACCCTATCATCAGACCATCTTCCCTGTCTCGCCAACAATGCTCTGAATTTTTTTGCAGACAGGGATATAGCAGGAGGTACCATTCCCTTTCCGGCCAAGGAGACCAGCCCTTTTGAAGGGAAGGAATCGAGTAAGAAGGAGGATGGAAAGAATAATACAGAAATTTTGAAGAACTGATATGGTAGAAAGAGAAGGATATGGGATTCAGAAACGCAAACCTACAATTAAACTAGGAATCACACAGAATGACAGGGGTGGGAAGGGACCTCTGGAGATCATCTCGTCCAACCCCCTGCCAGAGCAGGGTCACCCAGGGCAGGTGGCACAGGAACGCGTCCAGGCGGGTTTGGAATGTCTCCAGAGACGGAGCCTCCACCACCTCTCTGGGCAGCCTCTTCTAGTGGTCTGGCACCCTCAGAGGAAAGAAGTTTTTCCTCACGTCCAGATGGAATTTCCTGTGTTCCAGTTTATGCCCATTGCCCCTTGTCCTGTTGCTGGGCACCACCGAAAAGAGTCTGGCGGAGACAATAGTGATGGAAAAAGAATATGGACAATAATGACGGAAAAGGAACGGGTGCTTGCTGGAAAGAGAGACCTTTGTTACTATTCTGCAGCATACCCACACTCAGTAAGGAGCTTCCCCCATCCGTTCTGAACAGATCCTTTTCAGGAAATTTCTAGGAGACCAACAAAAGGCTTAAGGTTCAAACAAAGTAAGTTGCAAGACACATTGCAGGGTACAGGAGTACTTTTTTCTTTGCAAATCAGTTCAACAGTATGAAGATAATCTATGATATATAACGTTGGTCAATAATCGTATCAGGAAACACTGCAGTAGTACCATTGTCACCAATCCATTTGCAAATTATTAGAAAATGTGTAAATAAATTAATTATCCTTGAGAAATCTACCTCTCTGACTAGTTTGGATAGAACCAGTTAACAACTTTGAGAGTTATTCTGGGAAAGAGGGAGATAAAAACAAATTATGTAAGAGGCCATCATGCAATGATACTGTGAAAAATACAAGCAAAACAAGCAGTGAAACTGTCTTTACAGGTAAAGGTTAATGAAAGAAAAGAAAAAAAAAAAAACTGTTTCACACAAGGATAACACTCATCAATACATCTGCTAATCCCATTAACCGGATTTCTCAGTGGTTAGAGTTGCATTGAAAGATAAATCAAGATGCCAAAATTTTTATTTGTGCATTTAAAGCAATCTAACAACTTAGCGTTAAATTTTAAAGGGAGCAAAAATTTTCCAGTAGAAGCTGACTATTCAGAAAAAAAAAAAGTAACCATCTCCTTATCAAGTTATGATTTTATTTATCGATGACATGGGCACTGAAACTGTGCACAAAATCTGAAAGCAATCACTTCACCCAAAATTAGGTACAAAGAAGCCTGCAGTGATAAATAAGTGGATCTTTAAGAGCTGTTGTGGCACGCTCAAATCTAATCTCCTGTTCATTCATTCAAGTTATAACAACAGGCTGATACATGGATGTTCTGTATCAGTGCAGAGAAAACAGTAATTCCGGAATTTGTTTCTTCAGCTCAGATGCAAACCACAGCACATTCGGTCTCATTGCTGCCGACTCGAGAAGGATACAAGGAAAAGAATTTAAACAGCATTGGTAACAAGGTCCTGTAAATGAGAATCGCTGACTTACAAAGGGAGCTGCAGGAGAATCTGCAAGTACTTTCTGATGTCTTGAGGTTAGCGTCTCTCATTTCCCACATCCCATACAGCAGCATGTTTGGTTTAGAGAATAATCCGAAAGTCAAGCTTTAGTAACAAAGTGACAGAACACTTATTTCATGTAATATTTATGGTAGGACACAAGAGGCAGGTCAGAAATAGCCAATGTACACATTTCAAATCTAGGCATCACAAAAGCATCAAGGGCAAAAGGATCTGGTTCTGTTGAGGAAAGCAGAGGTGACTTCCAAAGCATCATAACGTGTCTTCCTTCAATTGCAGCAAAACTGACTTTATATTTAATTGTCAGAAGAGAGCTACAGTATTGTCAACTCTGAAACGTGGTAACTGAAGTATTTTCCAACCAACATTTAGCACTGTATTACTGCTTGCAATACAAGCTGAAAAATGGTTGTAAACAGTATGAAACTATGACGTTTATGCCTATCTTCATTATTCAGAAAGTATATAAAAATAAAATACAAATGCTGAAATGCTTAAAATTCTCCCAACAATAATCTAACCTACATTTTTAATAACGGGTAATGAGATCTACTAAAAAAAAACCGAAAAACTTTTTCAAATGACTGGTCTCTAAACTGATGTAATACTTACAACACTAAAAAGCTATCAGTGGTGGAAATGGTGTAAGCTGTTCACAGTAAGAAAAACAAGATACTCCAGAAGGATGTAGCAAGTAGCAGTATTGTGAGAAAAAAAAAAAAAAAAAAAAAAGGAGATTGCATTCCATTCTAGGAACAAACTGCCTTGAGTAGTCACCAAGTAGCAAGTTAACCCAGCATGAATGAGCAAATGCAAGAGTGAGTATCATCTCAAATACCAGAACGCAAATTCAGGAATTTAATTTAATAAAAGGTGCAGGGAAAAAGAAAGAGGCTGTTCAAGTGGGCAAGAGGTCAGATATGAAAAGTCTAAGGAGAAAGAGTAATCTGATGTCAGCAAAGAAGCTTCCAGTTAATTCAGAAATATACGAGGTTCACTTTGAGTGAAACATTCTCTCCTCTGCAAAGGAGAGAGCAGATTGAAAAAGAGCCAGGGTGCTCAGCAATCTCCTCAACAGACAGACTGGCACAGCAACAGATGACTGGTCCTCAGTCAAAACTTCATCGACAACGTCATGGGATGTGATATCCAGTGCTGCTTCCCAAAAATTACAGTTTCCTTAGGTTGCTCGTTAGCATTAAAGTCACTCTTCTATATAACCACTGCCTTTATTAATTCCTTCTACCAATTTCTGCAGATACTACTTTTTCTACTTAAATTTCAGAATATTCAGTGCCACCCCCCCCTGCCCCCGTTGAGAAATGTCACTTAGTATCATCAGGGATTATTGTGAGAGAAAGGACTCAATTAGCTGCCTCCTTCTCACCAAGAAAGAGAGAGAAGGGGGGGGAAAAAAAAAAAAAAGGAACTACGAAAAAAGTAGAGTACCTTGGATGAACTACTCATCTCAACTCTTTCTGTATAGAGCTTCAGAGATTAAGGAGCAATAGAAGCCTTTCAGAGGATGGGATGAACCACCACATCTCACCCCTAGGCTAAATTACTAGCTTAGATTAGATGCATATTTTTCAGGTGATTAACATTAGGTGAACTCAAACACGGTTAATGAAGCTAAAAATGCGAATCAGATAAACTGGCTTCACAAAGCATTGTCAGAGGTGCACAACCAACCTTGCACGCAAAGGGAAGAAAGAATGTCCTCCTCCTATTTTTTAGATTTAGATTTCAAAAAACAGGTAGCAATATCTGAAAAATGCAATTTTCAGTCTGGTGTTTCCCAAAACTTTAGTTATATATCTCAACATGAGATCATAGAAAATCTAGGAGTTCAGTACACATGCAAACCAGTCTTGGAAAAAAAAAATTGCAGCAGTAGAGGAAACTGCATACTGTTCCCCTGGGGCAGAAGAAAATAAGTCTCTAAGTGGTTACCTCCTGTTTAACTAAAAAACAACAAGCTTTCAAGAAGCAGCACTATATAATACACTTAACCTGCCTCATCTGACAAGTGATGAAGAGTTTTAGTAACACTTTGCTGCAGCCTGAAGATGAAAGAATAAAACAAAGCTTTTCTTTTCACCTTAATGCAATAAATCATACATTTAAAGTATCCTTTAATAGCACACTGAAGATTCTCTAACTGGTAAACAAACTGTGAGGGAAAGAAAAGTAGCGTTTACTACTAAAACCACAAGATTTTATTACTTGGAGATCTCCTTGTCCTGCACAACCACCTCTTACCCGTTCATTGGAGACTTGGTTTAGAAATATTTTGATATATTCTCCCCTTATAGCCGTCCCTCTGTTCTTTTCATTTTATTGACAGTTGTAGTAACTGGAGAGATGATTTGGATAAGATTATATTTTACCATAAAACCAGAGAGGATGCTATATAGCAGAATGACAATTTCCTTGCATAGTACTATCAAGACTAATACTGGTGAAAGCAAACAGTTGTAATTTAGTCATTGGTTTTCTTTCATTAAAATTATCAATATTTTCCATTTTGTTCTTTAAGATAGCAAAACACTGCTCCAAATGACTTCTAGCCTAACAATCCTTTAAATTACATACCCTTTTATCTTAGCCAGCTATCTGGTCTTTTTGACCTATAATCCCAGGAAGGTCTCTGAAGGACAAATAGCTGGCTTTTACTCTGGTGCTCAGACTCAGCATGGACTAGACAAGTCAAAGGCTGAATTTTCGGAAGAAATATTAAACAGCTCAATGCATACTACTGGCAATCTTCAGCGCATATAACTCTCAATATGAACCAAGAACTTGAACATATGTGAACTTCAATTTCAGAAAGAAAGAAGGGAAAGGAGAAAGAAGGGAAAGGAGAAAGAAGGGAAAGGAGAAAGAAGGGAAAGGAGAAAGAAGGGAAAGGAGAAAGAAGGGAAAGGAGAAAGAAGGGAAAGGAGAAAGAAGGGAAAGGAGAAAGAAGGGAAAGGAGAAAGAAGGGAAAGGAGAAAGAAGGGAAAGGAGAAAGAAGGGAAAGGAGAAAGAAGGGAAAGGAGAAAGAAGGGAAAGGAGAAAGAAGGGAAAGGAGAAAGAAGGGAAAGGAGAAAGAAGGGAAAGGAGAAAGAAGGGAAAGGAGAAAGAAGGGAAAGGAGAAAGAAGGGAAAGGAGAAAGAAGGGAAAGGAGAAAGAAGGGAAAGGAGAAAGAAGGGAAAGGAGAAAGAAGGGAAAGGAGAAAGAAGGGAAAGGAGAAAGAAGGGAAAGGAGAAAGAAGGGAAAGGAGAAAGAAGGGAAAGGAGAAAGAAGGGAAAGGAGAAAGAAGGGAAAGGAGAAAGAAGGGAAAGGAGAAAGAAGGGAAAGGAGAAAGAAGGGAAAGGAGAAAGAAGGGAAAGGAGAAAGAAGGGAAAGGAGAAAGAAGGGAAAGGAGAAAGAAGGGAAAGGAGAAAGAAGGGAAAGGAGAAAGAAGGGAAAGGAGAAAGAAGGGAAAGGAGAAAGAAGGGAAAGGAGAAAGAAGGGAAAGGAGAAAGAAGGGAAAGGAGAAAGAAGGGAAAGGAGAAAGAAGGGAAAGGAGAAAGAAGGGAAAGGAGAAAGAAGGGAAAGGAGAAAGAAGGGAAAGGAGAAAGAAGGGAAAGGAGAAAGAAGGGAAAGGAGAAAGAAGGGAAAGGAGAAAGAAGGGAAAGGAGAAAGAAGGGAAAGGAGAAAGAAGGGAAAGGAGAAAGAAGGGAAAGGAGAAAGAAGGGAAAGGAGAAAGAAGGGAAAGGAGAAAGAAGGGAAAGGAGAAAGAAGGGAAAGGAGAAAGAAGGGAAAGGAGAAAGAAGGGAAAGGAGAAAGAAGGGAAAGGAGAAAGAAGGGAAAGGAGAAAGAAGGGAAAGGAGAAAGAAGGGAAAGGAGAAAGAAGGGAAAGGAGAAAGAAGGGAAAGGAGAAAGAAGGGAAAGGAGAAAGAAGGGAAAGGAGAAAGAAGGGAAAGGAGAAAGAAGGGAAAGGAGAAAGAAGGGAAAGGAGAAAGAAGGGAAAGGAGAAAGAAGGGAAAGGAGAAAGAAGGGAAAGGAGAAAGAAGGGAAAGGAGAAAGAAGGGAAAGGAGAAAGAAGGGAAAGGAGAAAGAAGGGAAAGGAGAAAGAAGGGAAAGGAGAAAGAAGGGAAAGGAGAAAGAAGGGAAAGGAGAAAGAAGGGAAAGGAGAAAGAAGGGAAAGGAGAAAGAAGGGAAAGGAGAAAGAAGGGAAAGGAGAAAGAAGGGAAAGGAGAAAGAAGGGAAAGGAGAAAGAAGGGAAAGAAAGAAAGCAAGCCACCTTAGAAAAATCCCACACTGTCTTTCCATGAGTCTGCCTCAAACATTTAGAATCATAGAATTGGCTAGAGTGGAAGGGACCTTTCAGATCACCGAGTCAAACCATCAACATAACACTGACAAAACCCACCACTAAACCATATCTATAAGCACTATGTCTACCCGTCTTTTAAATACCTGCAGGGATGGTGACTCCACCACTTCCCTGGGCAGCCTGTTTCAATGCTTCATAACCCTTTTGGTGAAAAAATTGTTCCTAATATCCATCCTAAACCTCCCCTGGTACAACTTGAGGCCGTTTCCTCTTGTCCTATTGCCTGTTCCTTGGGAGAAGAGCCCGATCCCCATCTCCCTACCCCTTCCTTTCAGGCAGTTGCAGAGAGCAAGAAGGTCTCCCCTCAGCCTCCTTTTCTCCAGGCTAAACAACCCCAGCCGCTCCTCATAAGACTTGTGCTCCAGACCCCTCACCAGCTCCGTTGCCCTTCTCTGGACAAGCTCCAGCACCTCAATGTCTTTCTTGTCGTGAGGGGCCCAAAACTGGACACGGCATTTGAGGTGAGGCCTCACCAGTGCCCAGTACAGGGGGACAACCACTGCCCTGGTCCTGCTGGCCACACTGTTCCTGATACAGGCCAGCATGCTGTTGGCCACCTTGGCACACTGGTGGCTCATATTCAGCTGGCTGTTGACCAACACCCCCAGGTCCTTTTCTGCCAGGCAGCTCTCCAGCCACTCTGCCACAAGCTTGTAACGCTGCATGGGGTTGTGATCCAAGTACAGGACCTGGCACTTGGCCTTGTTGAACCTCACACCGTTGGCCTCGGCCCATCTTTTCAGCCTGTCCAGATCCCTCTGCAACGCCTTTCTACCCTCAAGCAGATCGATGCTCCCACCCAACTCGGTGTCGTCTGCAACCTCTGGCTGCATTTTCAAAACGTTCAGCCTAAGGCTCCAACTGTCTACGCTCAAAGGTCTAAAACTTTGCCAGGATTTAACTACAAAACAATTCAGTGCTCGCAACTAGTAAAAGGCAGTGGCACCAATTCCACGCATAAAAGCATAACCATTTAGCCCTTAAAACTCATTATTACATGCTGTTTTTCAAAGGGCTCCATGAACTGTGCCCAATCTCTTTTTCCCAGGTTAATTTTTTTCCTCTGTGTTTCTAGAGACAGTTTCCCTGGCTTTCTTAATTAAGCTTACTGCAGCACTAGAAATTAATACAAGAATCACATGCCAGCCACAAAACAGTTGCTTTTCAACATGATTTTCTGTTATCTACTGGAAGATTATGTTTTAGCATGCACAAATCTTGTGCTTCCACATCAAAAAGCAGGTGGCTCTAACGTTTAACTTGCAAGCCATTTCTAAGCAAATACTTTGGATATGCTTGTTAGACTAGCTACGACAAAAATTGCTTTATATGTGTACCACACAACTACTCCGAAAGATTTTTAGAGCAAACGTCTGCACTCAGTAAACCCTAATAGAGCACATGCAGCCTTAAGCAGAATAGCATGAAATTTAATTTCGACAAATCCACTAGAGACCGAAAAGCACACAGTATGTGGTACATAAGAATCACCTGTTTCTAAGAATATATAGAAACAAAAATGACACTTCTAAATGAATGCCCATTGAAAGATAAATTCTGCCTATCTGCAAAGAGCCACACACATAGAAAATCATTTGTTAAAAAAAAAAAAAAATCTATAAAAGAAGCTGACTATCATCACAATGAATCTACTGCGGCCTGAGACCAAGTTACTTATGCATACGAGTAGGACAGGACCTGACACACCGAGTGTTCTTTCTTTAAATTTCATTTGGAATATCAAAAGTTCTCTATCAGTTGTAAAACAAGATTCCCCGAATAAACCAACCAAATGTCCCCTTCATATTTGACAACTTTCATGGGATATATTGGCTTTCTGCCTGATGCTCATGGAGGGGGAAGACACAAAAAACAAAAAACACAACTCAATTCCACGAACTCTCAAAAACCTAATTCCTCCATTTGCAGAACCCTTGCAAACCTCAGAATTCATTTCTTTAGCTCCCCTTACAACACTGAATAACAACAAATAAAGCAATAGCAGGAGCAGAAGGAGAGAGGGAGGATGGGAATCAATTACTGCAATTCCAGCCTTAAATGCCTCCCACACACAGACCACGTTTTTATACAAAGTTGAACATGGTCATTTCATTACATCGAAAGAAACAGAGGGAGAAAGGAAGGGAGAGATGGTGATACCTCTTCTATTTCTTCTACCTTCTCTACTTCTACCTCTTCCCATCCTTCCAACTGCACAATCAAACTTAAGCCAAATCTATATCATGCCAAACTCCGGGTTAACATTAACACACATGTCATTTAAGGGTATGTATTTCAGGCAGAATTCAAGGGTATGTATTTCATGCAGTCCACTGCCAAACTGAGAGATAAATAAGATTTCAGGTGGCCGGTAGGTCAGCTTTTTTTAATTGTTATTACTAATTTACCTGTAAAAGTTCTTTTTTGTTTAGGGGGAAAAAATTAGTCTTTCCTTGAACAGCATAAAATATCATTTCAGTATTAGGGGAAAAAAAAATAATATATATCTAGTCTATGAAAGCTTGAGGATTGTTTCACCTCACAACACTCCCCTGCTGAAGATACAGTCCAGACCGCTTGAGCCATGCCTGTGCTCTCCAGCTCCATTAATTAAGGATGATTGGGTTTACTCCCTTCCACCAGAGCTGGCACTTTGATGCCCAGTGGTGAAGTTGCTCAAGCAGATGATTCAGGGAATAAAAACTTACGTTTGACGTAATCCGCAAAGCTGTTCCAAAAGGTGGTCATCACTAAAACAGAAAAGTGATGCTATTGCTCCTGTGTGTGCTCCTGCTTCCCTTCCCTAAATACACAAAGGTTCAACCAAGGGAGCTAAACTGGTACAAAACTCTTCTTGTAGAGCACTGCTGGATGGTTTAGGTCACTGGGCACCACATTATTATGGGAGCAGACATGAAAGCATTAGATGAGATTAGTTGTAACATCAGACTATAGCCTCAAATACATGACATTGGCATGAGAAGTTCCAACACCTTTTGTCATTTGTTCTTGTTCTACCTTTGGACACGTGTTTAAAATGTCTGTTGTTCCACAGGACGCATCAGCACTGGAAATGCAATTAAAGTGGGCAGCGCAAATATGCAGTCTTGATGGCATCTCTAAGACAGTATTTCAGTGAAGAGTCAAAACACTACTTTTGAATCAGACAAACATTGGGAATATCAGGAATATAGTACCACACAGTACAGCAGGCAGATCCAGGCTTTTTCATTCACACCTAAAAAATTTCTGTTCATAAGCGAGACTAGTATTTGTAAGCTTCTAGATGTTCCTCTTATACAGTTATGTACTTTTTCCATATTCACGGAATCACAGAATCATGGAATTGTTAGGGTTGGAAGGGACCTTAAAGACCATCTTGTTCCAACCCCCCTGCCATGGGCAGGGACACCTCCCACTAGACCAGGTTGCTCAGAGCCTTATCCAGCCTGGCCTTAAAAACTTCCAGGGATGGGGCTTCCACCACCTCTCTGGGCAACCTGTTCCAGTGTCTCACCACCCTCATGGTGAAGAACTTCTTCCTAACGTCCAGTCTGAATCGTTTTTAAACAATTAAATTAGGGCTTTTTGCCTACTCTAACATTCTCATCATGCCTACCCAGCCCTCCATTAATTATGCACCATCTTTTTGATGGGGTTAAAACAGTACTTTGAGGACATGGAGTGAACTAAGCCCTTCCACAGCCCTGAACTTCAAATTACTATGAACTAAAAGAAAAAGACCCAGATGTACAAGCTGCATTACTTGCTAGTTTTTCCTTCTAATTTCAGTACCATTTTACAAGGACATACCCATCCACCTGAAAGCATTCACAGAACACCTTGCATGTCACACTGACAGTGAGAACTTTAATTTTTGTAGTACTTGCTTCATCTCCCATGCATAATTCTATCTTCCCTATACTCCTGCAATCCAGTGACATGAATGTCAGACGCAACTAAAGATTTGCTGTTACAGTGGCAGCATTAAAAGTTTGGCATCTTTAGCAGTCTAGTGAGTTACAAGACATTTCACCTTTTGATAATAAAATACTTCCATCAATAGTGAACCTTTAACCCAAAGAATATCAATATACATCACTGGAAATAAAGTTATCTCCAAGAAACCCAGTGACAAATAAGTAGCCATATAGCAAGCCCCAGGACAGCCAGAGTGAGCACTGCAGCATCACATATGCAGTGATGGCTCGCTCAAATTTTGATCATGCATCAAAAAATATACACCCGAGTAGGCTATTGCCTGGGTGCCAGAAGCTTCCGATGAAGCTGCCCTTCCCCTACAAACCAATGCATTACACCATACATCTACCTCCTTCAAAAAGAACAGTAGGATGAACCTTACCCAACAAAACTGCCAAATATTCTTTGGAATGTATTCTTGCCATGACAGCTACATTAGAGGCTTCCAAGAATTTCAGACCAAAAGCCTATCACAAGTCATTGGTATTTCTCACAAATATCTCTGCATTCCTTTGAAAAACTATTTTGTTTTCCCTCCTAGAAGTCGGAGGGAAACCAAAGCAAAATAACAAGCATTCTATTAAAAACAAACCAAATATTCTATAAGATGCAAATCATGGCCTTCCAGGCTACCAGTGGTCCACAGACCAGCTCAGTTTGTTGACTGGGGTTTCCGACTTGAATTATTTCACAAAGGGTTTTGGTACCCGTTAAGTTTAAAACCTCCTTCTAAAGAGTACACAGAACGGCACCTAGAGGAGGGCAAATTAAGCATTACCAGATGGAGAGACCAAGCTCTCCTGGTTGCTACTACAGGAAGAAAGGTTGCAAATCCATGTCAGTGGCTGAAAGGAAGTGCCTGAGACTTACGGTGTCTCACAGCAAGATAAACAGCAGGGAAACCCACGCACCAAAATGTCTTGTTAAACCTCTGGTGTTTTCCTTTTCTGAAAATAAGGGGAATTTTGCAAAATAAAAACAACAGAAACATCATTTGTACTTCACCTTTCAGTTTATGCAGAGAAAGCGTTGTTGCAACAAAAAGGTAGATGAAAACAATTAACACGTTAAAGGGCACAGAACTAACAGGATTTATCTGCAGACGATTCTTGCTTAACTGGCGTAAACATACCCAAACTCTGTAAACTTCCACATACTCATAAAAAGTGAAAATACAAAACAATTCAAAGTTAGAAGCAATAAAGCAGAGCCTCCCACAACACTTATCATGAGGTATTCCAATTTTACTTTTTTTTTCATGTAACATCTGACTATCCACAATTACTAATACCATCAGTACATGCTGTGATTCTTTAAAAAAAAAAAAAAAAGTCTGTCTCTGCTTCCACCTCCCGCTGACCTCATTTTTACGCTGAAGGACTATCATGAGCTCCCTGTTTAACCAGACCAGCCTCCCGATAATACCTATCAATTTTCCTGAATGCTGGAATGGAACCTTATAGCACCAGGAGGAGGTTGTCCTTAAGGACCTCACAGGTTTCCTGAGCTTATACCTCAGAGCTGCCTCCCACGGGATCCCACCACCTAGCTCTCTTCACAAGCTGAAGTTCGCTCTCCTAAAGTTGAGTTAAATCCTGGTTGCATCTCCAACTACAACCAAATTCTTCAAACACTCATTTCTGTACATCTCAACAATGCTTCCTTATGTGTTTCTGATCGACCCAAGATACCCTGGGCCACTGAAACTCCACCAAAAGACACAGATGCCAACACAACAGAGTACACAATTAAAAGGTATCATTTCACACGAATAACCAAGGCTAAAAATACATTCTTCTCCATTGGAAACTTGCCAGGTCTAACCCAATTTCCAATTTCTAAGGAGGCATCAGCAGTGCGCACTTGATTACACACCTACACAATACATAGTACTTTATGACATGGGTCCTTTACTGCTTTGTTTTCACAAGGACAGTAGAGTAACAATAACAAATAATACAATGTCAAAAAAAAAAAAAAAAAAGAGAAAAATCTTCAGTATCCTCAGTGTAATCTGTTTCTGTGAAGGGAAAAAAATGGCTGTCTGAGATGCAGAGACTCTCGATAATTTAAGCATTTGGGTTTTTTGTTTTGTTTTTGTTTTTTTTTTTCCATAATAGACTACTAGCTTGTCAGATATCCACTAAGCTAAAACGAATTAAACCATTCCCTTTGTCTGTTATGACTAAAGCTTTAGGTATAACACACACTCAGAAGAAAAGAAAAAGTATTCGTTGTCTGACTAAATTACTTTTCATCAATATTGCTTTAGGAATTACAGACATACTTTAAAGATTTTACACCTGTTAAATATTTTAGTGCATTTAATATTACTCAGAAGTCAGAAAACGATCCAAGCAAGCTAGGATGCTTTAAGACATAGTATTCAGATGTCAGATTTCTTTGTAAGTGTATGTAATTTCATTTTCAGACCCCAAACTGAAGTCAATAAATTCATCATATATTGGCAAGCAACAAGATACACATTCTTTCATGTAATCTAATCCATTATTCCTCCACCAAAAGCTATCAAAGACTTGACTTAAAGAAAGGGCTTTTTTTAATAGCTCTAATGTTTCTCCCTCTAGGCATCTTTTTTATTTTTGTAGGAGAGTGTTATTTGTCTAGAATTTATAAAGATATAAATTCAGGCTAACAAACTGTCAAGTTCGAAAGTTGCCCAGCTGGTAATCCAAAAGCTAGAGGCAGCCTCCAAACACCACCATCCCTGGAAAACTCTCTTCAGAAGCAGTGAGGGATCCACTCTGTCAGAAAAACAACTCGCTATCACCAGATTGACAAACATGAGGGGAGGAGCTGCCTGGACAGAGGTATCTCATTAACAGTGCAGGAGGTTTTACCAAGACACCAAGCGCCAGCACTGCTGCATCACAGAAGGAAGATCCCCAGATTTGGGATCCAGCACCCACAGCCTCCAGCAGACAGTAGTTCGATATTAAGTGATTGGAGCACTGGCTTTGAAGCCTTCCTGTAACAGGACCTTATCAGACATACGCAGACTCTGACAGGTTAGATGTAGCTACAAAATAAAAAAATAGGTTGACTGTTCTTACAGCATCAAAGAAGTTCAATAGTTTGTAATTCTTCATCAAAACACATTCAATGAAAGAGGAATGGGGCTATGGTAACATGCATTTAAGTATAATTTAATCCTCTTAAATACAAATCATTATAGCAGCTGAGGTATAACACCAGTTATACTTTCCTGGGGAAACACAAGCACTTCACCCAAATCACTTGTTCTTAAAGCAAAAATACGCATAAGGTTTGCCAACCTTGCAAATGGTCAAGTGATTCATTATGCCTTTCAATAAAAAAAAAATAAAAAAAATTAAAAAGCGCTATTTCCAAGACCCAAAGAGAAACAAAATAAAGGACCAAGATACGTACATACTGCGAATTAGCAAAGCATGACTGCGGTATTACAGCCTTCACCTACAGCCACCACAACCCAAAAATCACAGGTGCTTATTCACAGGACGACTTCCATAACCCAGGTTTAAGGATGAAAAAGCAACAAGCACTGCCGTGAAAGTAGGTAGGATGCACAAGTATTATTTCATACAAATCCTTTACCTAGAATAACTTCTTCACGACAGTAAAATACATGTAGCATTATGAGAAGGCTACTATTCGAAAAGAAAAAGAGACAGACAATCTGGCAGCCCCCCCATGAAACTACCCCCTACTCCATTCAAACCTTACTTAAGCAAGCGTTACTTCTAAGCAATTTTATTGGGCAAACTACATTTCACAAGTCAACTGACAGTTTAAGTAATTTTTAGCACTGGTATTTTCCTTGCCCTCCCTATGCCACAGTCTTCCTATTCATAAAGTGGAAAAACAAACCCCTAAAACAGCATCATTTGGGAGCCCTGATATATGTAAAACATCCTGTGTTGGATTTGCTTGACATCCTTAGATGCTTACATCTGACCTCTTCACCCCTGTGTTCCTACAGGACAATTCATCTCATCCTGAACTAGAATTCTCAAATAAGCCAGATAAATGTCCCCCAAAACATCTTTTTCTTTCTACTGATTACAGAGGGAGCCCAGCTCGGATATAGACACCTACACCACAGACACCTTCAATTAAGCAACAGGAAACCAATTTTCTATGCTTCAGATGAAAGAAAGATGCTATGTTCTGATCATTCAAGTCTTGCTGCAAGGCCCACTGCTGTCACAGGGCTTGTTTTCAATCAGGGTGTTGAGTCTTGGTGGGATTTTCTTTAAGTATCAAGGCAAAACACCCCTAGGGAATACTGACATTAGTATTTCTGGAGCACTGATAAGAAGTCTTACTCGAACCTCACATGTTTCACAGAGTCAACAAACATAAATCACATGCTCCAATCTCTGCCATTCATTTTCACTCCTCAGTAGCTACATCGTGTTCACTGTGCTAAAGTATTTTAAATTAGCAAACAGGCTGCCTGGCACGAAGCCTGTTTGATGCATTTGAACAGGCCTCAATAATGAAATATAATATGTTAAGAAAGCCATCGTTTTGAGCCATCGATCTGTATAAACTGTATGTGACTTATTTCCATGAGAGGAAAATAACGTATTATTCTTTTAATGTTTGCTTAAGTATACTTCAACAGAGGCTCACTATACTAAAATTTGGTGTTAAGTAGACAAGAATTTTCACTTCACAACTCAATGCATGCTTGTACTGAATATCTGCCTTTTTTTTTCTTTTTTTTTTAAAAAAAAAAGGACTTTAACAATGGATAATACCTTAGAAAACCACATCTACTAAACAGTTGTGTTTTACATTTAAATGTCAGTCAGACGAAAAAAAGAGTAATGTAACTCCTCTAAAAGCCTACAAACTACTTCCTTCTTCAATAGGAGACAAGCAAAAAAGTTAATGTCAAAAAATCATCCGTACAAAATGGCAATGAGTTCATTACAATGCTCTGAAGGGCACATTTGATTTGCTTCCTCACATTAGAAAACAGAAAAACATGGGCATACCTCCACCAGATGCCGATCGGTGCTGCGATCTTCCACTGGGTGAAGAAGGTTCCTTCATACGATCAATGACACTGTCAGAAAGCTGAAAAATATAACCCCAACCCACAGTCAGAATGCATCTCCTTCATTATCCCCATTACCCCTCTCTTTCCCCCAAAAATGAAGTAAAACTTTTAAAAAAAGACCACAGAGCCCCAAAATAAGCTATGAAAGCTGCTAAATTTCTATCCACAAAGCAAAATTAACTTTCTATTTCCCCCTTATTTGTGGGGTGAGTGCTCATCTCTGAACAAGATCATTTTGGCTCTCACAGAACACAAGAAAATGATATAAGAAAATACAGGATACAGGGAAGGGTAAAGGAAACAACACCCTTCGACACGTTGCTTGTAATTAATCAGCCTTTTTGCCTTTCGCAGTTATTTGGATGACAGTCAAATACCACACAGCACTTAACCCAGGAGGAACTTCATCCTGACAAAGCCCTCAAAATACTTGTGCAACACACACAAAAATACTGTCAGAAATTATGCAGAACCAAACTGAAAATAGGAGTAATTTCCAGTTTTAGATCTATTGTAGCCCATGGAAAAAAGTAACAAAAGTTAAAGAATGAATAACATGAAAGCTTTTGTTTTCCAACTAATAACTTTCTACTGGTTTCCTCAAACATCAATTCTTATCAAAATGCTGTTTTAACTCCTCATGAGAATTAATTTTAATTAGCAAATTCTTTACTAAACCTACAGCATGACATCTCTCACTGGCAGAAATGTGTGTTACAAAGGTTTTTGCAAAAACTTGTAATCTAAAACACAACTGAAAGAGTAAAATTCCTTCCTTCAGCGTAAGATTTCTTAACCCAGTCCTAAAACTCTCAACTTAACTTCACAGGTAGTTTCACATATGTAAAGAGATCCACTTTTGAACGTCCTATTGACTAACATAATTTATTTAGTGAAGTGGTGGATCTTCTTATTACATGTAATATTATTCAGTTTTTATCCACAATATACTTTAGTATCAGGATACTTTAGAGAAATTCCAATAGCCCTTCCCAGTATTTAAGCACGTTTCAGAGCGGATGAACTCTGCTGTGAACACTAACGTTACTGTCACCTACTTGCCTGAGAGCATTAAATGACCAGAACTGAAAAATATTAGTATGCTGAAACAGGCAGCAGCTATCATCACACTTACATTCTGCAACACTTCTCCCTATGAGCAGTAATAAGACAACTTATTATCATTCCTGGTATGAAATATAGTGTCTTACATAAAAAAAAATTCTAAACTGGGAGATTTTCTCAAGAGTGTCTTGTGTCACACACACTACCTTCTGGATTACTACAGGAAACAGCATGCCATAAATAGGCAAAGAATGGGAATGCTTCTGCAGGTACAGAGGAAGCGGGATACGGCGCACGTAAGAGAGCAGAATATGGGAAAGGGAGGAGCTCTCACATGTAGAGGTCAGGGAAAGACAAACCAAGCCCTGATAGTTCCACATCTCTCCTACAACTGTTCTGCGCCCCGTCTTTGGGAACCAGGCTGGGGACAAGGTTCCCCCAGGACAAGTTCCTATGCACAGCGTGGTTCTTGCCACCACGGACACCTCTAGACCGCACCGGAGCACCACGGCTCTCGGTCCCCTACAAAACCCAGCTGAAAAGCGGGGAAGGGGTGGAGGTCACCGCGGGTGCGGGGATGGAAGCGGAGGAGAGCACCCTCCAAGGCGGGAGGGGACGGAACTGCAGGGACAGGAGCCAGCAGCGCAGGGGGACCGGGCCGAGCTCGGAGCAGGCCGGGGAGAGCCAGGCCCCGAGGTGTCCCTGCGGGTCCCGGCGAGAACCGCCCCCGGCCCGGGGGGAGTGAGCCCCGGGGGAGCCCCGCTCTCACCCGCACGCCCTTCACCACCGTGATGTTCTCATTCTCGTCCGCCTCGAAGGTGACGCGCCGGGTGCTGCTCCCGCCACCGCCCATCTTCTCCCGGCGCCACCAGGCCGCGGCCAGGGACGGCCCCAAGGAGACTCGCCGGCCCCGCTGCCAGCTCGCCCCGCAACAAACCCGCCCCTCATTGGCCCGCCGCTCGCCCCACCCCGCCCCCCGCGCGTAGAACCCCGCTCTCCATTGGTTGCCGGGCCGTAGCCATGGAAACCGTTGAGGTACCCGGAAAGCGTGCGGAAACTTTTTCGGGGGAAACTTGACGGGGTTCGGACTACAAGTCCCGTGATGCTTTGCGCAAGGAGGCGGGCAGGCGGGAGCTGCGCGCCCGCGCGGTGCACGCTGGGTAGTGTAGTTCTCACCAGCCTCGGTGACTGCTGGCCCGCACTGCGGGCGGGAAAGTGTCGTCCCTCATGGCCCCCGGGGCTCTCCCGGGGCACGGCCCCGCTCTGAGGGGACTTTGGGGACACACACACCCACACCCGCTCTGCTCCTCCCGCTGGGGCTAAGCGGGCGGGGGGCGGGGGAGGGGAATGCTTCTGCCCCTTTGGTGAGGCCATATGGTGCCTCATATGTTGTGTTCAGTTTTGGGCCCCTCTTGACAGGAAAGACATTGAGGGGCTGGAGCGTGTCCAGAGAAGGACAACGGAGCTGGTGAGGGGTCTGGAGCACAAGTCTGATGAGGAGTGGCTGAGGGAGCTGGGGGTGTTCAGCCTGGAGAGAAGGAGGCTGAGGGGAGACCTTCTCGCTCTCTGCAGCTCCCTGAAAGGACGGGGTAGGGAGATGGGGATCGGTCTCTTCTCCCAAGGAACAGGTGATAGGACAAGAGGAAATGGCCTCAAGTTCTACCAGGGGAGGTTTAGGATGGATACTGGGAAAAATTTCTTCACTGAAAGATTTGTCAAGCCTTGGAACAGGCTGCCCAGGGCAGTGGTGGAGTCACCATCCCTGAAGGCATTTAAAAGACGTGTAGCCGTGGTGCTGAGGAATATGGTTTAGTGGCAGTGTTAGACTGATGATTGGACTAGATGATCTGAAAGGTCCCTTCCAACCTAGACGGTTCTATGATTCTATGATTCAGGGCAGACCTGGTTTGAGGTGGGTGCTTCTGGCTCCTGCTGGAGCTCTGGGCCTGAGCTGATGCCTCATCCCATTTTCCACATCATACCAGCATAAAATTACCATTAGTATAGTCCCTTTGGGCATGTAATTTTCTTTCCAAGAGATGAATAATGTTAATAATGCATAATACATTTTCTTTTCAGCCTGCAATGTAAACTGCATCTGGATCTGGCTGTTCTGCCACGTAAAATCCACCCTGTAGATCCAGTGGCCTACCTTGACGGCAGAATCGCAGAGGTGTGTGCTGGGGAGACTGCTGAAAGGAGGAGAAAGGTGTTCTGTAGTGTATGATAGCAGGAAAAGTATTGCATTCTGGATGCCAACAGTGTCAGACACATCGTTGAATTTCTCTAGACTAAGTATGAGGCAAGAAGTAACTTTACATAGCTGGACTATATGAATATACATTGTTTTGTCTCTCCTGCCATCTGTACTCTTCACTGGTTTTACCCAATGAAGCCCTAATCTTCTGCCGGGACTTCTTGAAGCTGGCAACGTACAAATCATGATAACCATGATATTTGGGAAATTTTATCCTCTCTTTTCCCCCTTTCCAAGGCCTTCATCTCCTTGGCTGAAGGAAGGATAGCCTATTTGTACCAAAGTGACACCAAAGCCTTCAACTCCCCTTGCAAGAAGTTTGTCCCAAAGTGTTTACACAATGATCGCAACGGATTATTGCAGCCTGTGTCATCTGACTCATTTCATTTCTCTGAATCGATGCAAACATCATGTTGGTTGCATCAACAGAGCTGCTCACATGTCCTTGATATATTTTCAAGCAATTTTTATTTGGTAGTAAAGTGGCTGTCAGCCAATGCTTCTGCAATATCTTAAGCCCCAAGGAAGGCAGATACTGCTGAAATGTTGGCTGATAGACACTTTACATCCAAATAAAAATTGCTTGAAAATATATCAAGGACATATGAGCCATTCTCTTGAGGTATGTGACGTGATGTTTATGCCTGTTTTTATAGATGTTAAACCAGTTTCTATGAGGGGGCACTATTATGAATTCAACACCCTGGTAACGGTATGTTTTTAAGGGAATAAATGGACTGTGCATCTATCTGTGTCGATACGGTGCGAGCACCAACAAACTGAAGGTAGTGAATTTTTCTTCTTTTCTGAACCAGGAATGTTTTTAGGGGGTCGAACTTTATTTATTCAGTTAGTGATGTAACTGTTGTGGAAACGCCCATCTCCAAATCAGAATATATTTCTGAATCTTCTAATATATTTGTCCTCTGTTGGGAGAGTTCTGAGGAAACACTCTTGTCTTGCTGAACAGAAAGATTTATATTTAGGAATTAAGGTTTTAACAACAGCTGTTTTCTACCAGGGTGTTTATGATTGTTTTGTATGGTTTGAAATTACAGAAGACTCTAACATATGCAGAGATTCCAGGAGGGGGAAGAAGAAGAAATGGGCAGAATTACATCTCCAAATTGCTTTGTGTCATTTTGATGTGTCCATGGGGTTCACTCACTGTAGAAAGAGCAGGACTGAGGTACCCCAGAATTTATGGCTCCCCTGTAATAGGTGGAAATGAAAGACCGGTTGCTGCAGGCCAGAGCTATCTGTATGTCAGCATCTTTTCTCTGTGGACTGTCAAACATATTTGAGAGCTCTTTCAGGGACATGGCTAGAAGAAAAAGCTATTAGAAATTAATGTGAGAAAAGGCTACAACAAATTTGCAGTCCAAAAATCATTCGTTAATGATTGGCAAATAAACTCATGTCTAGTTCACAACTCTCACAAGCAATTTGCAAATAGAAAAAGATTTTGTTCTGTGTATAACTGAAAACAATTTATGTGTTCTCATAAATCATGCGCTTGTTTTAAGAGTAGTGTCTATCAATGTGGTAAACATTTGCCTGCTATGTGGCATAGAAAAACACAACCTAGTTTAAACTAACTAGTGCAGGCAGCAGCAGTAATCAAAACATCAAAACAGAGCTCAGCATAGAATAATTTGTTGCTACTTAGTAGTGTTAATCAGTCTACAGGAGTGCTGTACAGCCAAGCCAGGCACTTCTGACATGTGTGTTACCTCAAATACCTGCGTCCCACCTCCAGACAGACTAAAAACTAAGATACAGATGATGAAGTGACATGCCCAAGGTCATTCAGTGCCAAAGCAGCAGGACATTGGTCTTCTGGGTCAGTTCTCTTCAGTGGTTACTAGAGAGTACATTTCTACCAAGAAAAAAGGTGATGCAAGAGCAGAACGACAAATAAAAATGTAGCGATCCATACAAACCCATTAACTGCTTCTGATTCTTGTTTGATCTTAACGCATTTCGGAATTGCGTAAGCAGAAAATCCATCTCAAACTGGTGAACTTCAGGTATTTCGCTGTGTATCTGAAAAACAGGGTGTATCTTCCCAGGCTAAAAACATTCACTTCGTGTGGTGCTGTGTCTTTACCACATACCCCGCATGTTTTTGTGGCCAGATTGTAACTGCTTGATCCTTTGTTAAAAAGCAATGCCGTTGTCCAGTCTTGATTTGTCCTTGCCTGGACATATTCCTTTGTGGTAGAAATATTTCTTGTGCCACTTAATACTCAAATTGTTCGCTATAAAGTATAGCTAAAGAGAAGTGAAGGACGGCATTGCCAGACATTCACAAACAAATAAATCCTAATGAGCCCAGGAACAAGTTACTATTAAATTTCAGACTCTTGTCTCGAGACTTAAAAAATGCCGTGAAAACCCTCGATAGGTGAGGTGACATATAAAGGCTCATTGCACACCTGCTGTGAGTTTTTATTCTGCGGAGGATCGTCTTGCTCGGTCACTGCCACGGTGAGCGTGTTGTACCACGTGACTTTACCTGGTTATCCCTTGAGGGTCATCTGTTCTTTCCAAATGTTCAGCACGGAAGGGCTTTGATAGTGCCTAACTTCCTCCTTACCAGCAGTGAGCATTTAGCAAAGTCTGCAAGTTCTCAAAATCCGGAAATTACCCTTTCCTGTTGGATGCAACTATCTGCAGTGCCTCCTGCCGTAAGGTGAGATTTCGTGAGTAAATAATGTATCTGCGGTACGTTCCTGGTGTGCAAATTCTTCTTCTGTTGGTGCTCTTGGCACAACTTTCAGTACCGTTGTAACTGCAGGGCAAATTAAGCTAAACCATCAAATTCCTCTGGATGAGCTTTTCAAAGATCTTTGAAGGCCTGGTTATATGAAAGGCAGAAGACCTTCCCTTTCAATCCCAATACAGCTCCTGCAGAGGCTTGAATGTTTATGGCTCACCTCAGAATCGATGCTTCAATCATTGCTTCACTTTTCTCAGTCTGTGTTTATTCTCATTAGTTCAAGACAAGAGCGTGCTTGAATTTTGCTGCCTGCCCAGTAGCACCTTATCAGCAGCAGTTGCCAGTTGATACCACACAGAGACTTGTACCTGCATGATTTAGTTTCCTGAGGCATCACGGTTAACAACACGATCTATGAATAATGACGAATTATTATTCTTTTTCTGTGAAATAATAAAAAACAAAAGAAGTGAGTTCAACTCATGATACGCATTGCAGGAGCGAGGCTGGATTTCGAGTCGGTGTCTGAGAGGGCTCCATGTGAGGTGTGCTATCTGCAGACCACCACCGCTTCCTCGAGATCGTTTCTCAACTACTTGTGATACTTCATTAGTTTTTATTTCTCTATTGGCTGCTATGCACTGTATATTGGATTATGACTACACGTACCGCCCCGGAGATCCCTGCGCCTTCCGCAGAGGACAGCCTGGATTCCATGCCTTGCAGCATCATCCACGGGAAGCTGTTGCAAATCTTACTTAGTTAATGCGCATCACGCACTTCAGGACCCTCAGGTTTGCCTATGGACTTCAAAGCGTAATATATTAATATTATGTCATATTAATATGTGATTATTTATGTTGATAGACTTTTATCTGACTGGTGTGGTTCACGTCAGCAGCAAGTGAGCTGCAGAATTTGTAGCCAGCCTGACTGTCATCTCCGAGACGGGATTTGATTCATGGTCTCATTTCCTGTTTTTCCTCCCACTGCTCACAGCACCCCCCCCTTTTTTTTTTTTTTTTTCCTTCTCCACGGTCCATTTATTAAATGTATACTTAGAAACACAATTAAAATTTACTCAAGTCTATAATGCCTGAATACTAACTCTTTGGAACAATAAAAATTCTTTCCCAAACCTGCCTTATCTGGGCTGCCTGTTCAGCTGATGAACTCAGCCTTCGTTACTGACTGAATGGATAAAAGAAGCAGCCCCTGATTTGATCCATTCCAAGCAATGACTGCGTGAATAATTCTGAAATTCCCAAACACAAAGGTACAGCAAAAATATTTTCTTGGTGTGCTGTATACGTGGATGTATGAAGCGGAAAACCAGAAGTGACATGGTGCTAAGCACCAACACACCAAAAGAAAAAGGTAAAAGTCCCAAACAGAGGAGGGGACGCAGCCTCCCGTGAGCAGTGGAAAGGGTTCATCTTAAATCCATGCCAGGAAAAGTGGTTCCAGTAGGGGTTTTACCTTGAAAACATTTACGCATGTAAAGACTATCATTGAATACGTGCAAGAATTCAGGCTTGGATTTCAAAGGTGCCGAACGTGTACCACACGCATCCCTTGGCCTGCACCACCTGAGGAGTTTCTGAGGTGCAATCTGCCTAAAAGCAAGAGCAGGAGCCAACAGAGAGATGCGCTAAGAATATTGCCCTGCCTTCCCCTGCTCCGTAGCACGTCACAGGTGTACCACATTCTGGCAAAAAAAAAAATTAAAAAATTATCATTCATAGAACTGATTAATAGAACATTTAGTATGGGGGAACACTTGCACTCCAGACCCAGCTGGGTGTATCGTAGCGGGAGCTGAACTCACGCTTCAAGAGTACGGTAGTTAGTCTGTGGTTTGCTTTTGGGCTGCTCTCTGCGTTCGTTCTTTCCACTGGGGCTGGTCAGATGAGTCACACGGAAGGGTTTCTATACCCGGGTTATATCCTCAGTTTTATAGGCCATGTAAATATCTTTTGCAATTGGAGAGCATCTGAGAACATTTTGAAGCGTCTGGTATATCTTGTACAAATGGGTTTTTCAAGTTATTTCAACAGAGGCATACAGTACAAAGCCTGCGGTCCCTCTCTTAAGTGCTTCATCCAGTTTATGACAACAACCTACTGCTGCTTTCGGCTAACAGAATTACTCCTCTAGCCAAGCGCGAGGTGTCTCTGGTACAGAAGACAGAAGAATGCTGGTGCTCAGACTCCGCAGGAGATCAGTGTATGGGAGCATTACAAAAGTCGCGCTATAACCGCCTGGAGGCTCCGTGTTTTGAATGATGTTTCTGTTACAGAGACGTCGTGGTCTGAGCACAGCTCTCATCTCCCTCTAGAGGATGGTCCTCTGGTCTTAAACTCAAATTAAGCTTCATTCAGACACCCAAAACCTGAACTACCTTTAGAGATGACTCGTCATCAATTAGAGAGGCAACCCCAGGGGAACTGCATTGCTAAAGAAGACATCTCAGTTATGTGCCTAAATTAAGTGGTCTAACAGCCTTCCACTGCTGGTGGAGTTAGTCAAGCAAGTGTCTGTGCTGAAGAAATCAGCTCAGTCCCTCCCGAGAGCTGAGGTACTTCAGCAATGCCCTCAGCAAGCCTGCGTTCACGGTACTTTCTATGAAGACAACTTTGAGGAAAAGCCTCATCACCTGGCAGTGGTACTGACAGGCTCCGGATGCTGGTACGCTGAAAGTCACGTTATGGGCAATAGCAGAACACACCTCAAGGGCAGAACTGACAATAGTTAGCCCAGATAACATTGCAACAGTCTAGTAGTCCAAACTGATTAATGTTTTTAAAGCCTCACCAGTAATGCAATTTAACTTTTTATACAAAAAAAACTTCCTAAACTCTACCCCTTATCTCTGGTGTGATGCTCACCCTGATGGTGTCCCTCTGCACCCCAGGGGGTGACGGGGTCAGTCTCCCTCAGCCACAATCGGGGAGAGGGTTACACGTCCCCACCATCCGCAGGTCTTCCCTGGCAGGAGTGTGATGGCCATGTCCATGGTGGGGTTTCTTCCTCCTCACTTGTAAGACCACCTGGGGATATCTTTTTCTGCCTCTCCCCACCCCCTGCTCCCTTCTCCCCGGTCCCCAGCCCCACTGGCAGAGCTGCCCAGGTCCCAGCCCGGCCACACAAAGGGCTGGTGTTTGCTGGGCAGTGCCTGCCCGGGGCGGCAGCCCTTGGCCATGCAGGGTGTCCCCAGCGCTGAGCTCAGGCAGGTCGGGCACGAGCCCTTGGCCCCGGGACACTTGTGATCAGAGGGACACCCAGCTCAGGGCACGGCAAGCCCAGAGACATCCTGAGACCCTGCGGTGTTGGGTCAATGCAGTGCCCACGGTCTTCTGCTACTGATGGCCAAAATCATGTTTACTAGGTTACAGTATAAATGTGACAAGGTCAGAGGATGAAAAATTCGCCTAGCAAAAATACATGGAAGAAACAAACGTGTTTGGACATACAGAGCAGTCTTCAAATCTGGCACAGCACAGGACAGAACCTCACTTCAATTTCTAAAAGCCTGTGGAAAACAAAGAATGAAAATTCAGTTTTATCTGGTTTTAACAAATTGAGATGCTTCTGGTAATACAGAGCAAAGAAGGAAGCTTTTTGTTTCCACTTTGTGTATTGAGGTTTTTTCCAGAACTTGTCTCTTTAATACACAGAAAGGTGTAAGAGACAGCAAAAGTGAATTGCTTAGTAGAGGTTTACAGCAGAGTGTCGCCAGATTGTACTGGATGCCACAAAGAGATCCACGGATTCAGGTGATCACTGAAGCCGGGGGGTTGCCTGTCAGAGGTGGTCTTCTGTGCCTGGCTTCATTGCAGTTGCCTTCGTAAATACACGAGTGGCAGGGACTGCAGCACATAGCTGGGTTCCAGCTGCTTCAGTACAAAAGCAAAAGGATTTAGTATTTAACATCAATGTCAGCAGAAATGTTTCATGACCTTCAACAGGCCTGTGCCCCCTGTGGAGTTATTCATCAGAAAACTTGGCTGGGCCGTAGCGTCGTCTTGGACACATTCAAGTGCCTCCTGCAGAGAGCATCAAGGACTCGGGGACTTAGCATTGATAGTCTCTCTGGCCTCGCTCCACTGGTGCCTGAGTCACAAGGGCCGGGAGCCGCATTTTCAGAAGCCGTTTTTTGATCATTATCTATCCTTTCTGCTCTGTCTGAAGAGAGAGAGAGAGAGATTTGAAGTAATCTCCGTTAATATTCACCACTTCTTCTCCGCATCATTAAACACCTCCCTCCTTCCCTCTCTGGAAAACCATTATCTGATATTTCTGTTTATTTTTGTGCTTCCTCAGCAGCTAGGAGGACCAATCACGGTCTGCACAGTGGTCAGAGTGGGCAAATGGGGAACAGCAGCACGGTTGTCGTGAGCTTCAGAGAAACATGCAAGAGTCTAGACTTGGAGGGACAGGCTGTCCATGGGGACCTGAAGTGCTGCTCTGGACACCTGTAAGGCTGCACCTCGCGTGACATGGAAACCCTTTATTGCCGAGGAGCTCAGCCTCAGCCGAGATGTGGTCTGGCCAGCAGGAAAAAGGCACAAGTGAGGAAGAAGAGAGAGAAAAGATTAGAAGAGAAACTACTTTTCTACTGTGCAAGCTGGGGTCTCCTTGAGGAAGCACATAGGGAAAAACTCAAGAGGTCATACGGGATGGGGCAGTCTTTTACTGTCCCCCAGCAAGATAGCAAAGGGGGCAGAAAAAATTCAGCGTGCTGGGAGACCAATACTAACAGTCTTCACCCTCTGTAATGAAAGTTTTACTGTGCCCCGTCTCTTTACATATTACTAAGATGGGCAGATCTTTCTACTTCCACACTGTTAAGTCCTGAATGCCACCCCCAGTCCCTCCAGAAGACATGAGAGGAGTCATCATGCGTTGGGACGTCCCCTCCACTGTTACTTAAAGGGACTTTTTTTCTTCGTGTAATACAGCTTGTCCAGCGTGTCCGACATGTTGTCCAACACAGTGTGAAACAGTATTCTCGTAAACTAAGTAGGAAACCTAAAAATGGTGTAGGACGCAACTTAAAAATGGTGTAGGATGCACACAAAGCTCTTCGGAGCTGTGAGGTCGTTATTGGTAACTTGCTATTCAAAAGAAAAAGCAATACATAGCAACCCTGGATATTGACCTAATGGAAACCCTTCTTATGGTCATTTCCACAAGGAAATTCATGCCAAGCCTGAATCTTACGGCTGATCTTTGGGAGAAAGGTAAACCTTCAGTTAAATCCAATGGCCTAAGCTTTATTGGAGGCAAAAGGACCAACATCACTTTGCTACAAATTGCCTTAAGCAAGGAATATCTTATTCTTCAAGAGGACTTAATTTCACGTATCCAAACCCAAAATGGAGTAGCAGTCAGATTGTTTCTTTACGCTGTTTTCTGGAAGAGTTTTCCCGAAGGAGAGCATAGTTCTTTAATTGAAATGTGCTTGTATTTCTTTTATGTCATTACAGTAGCCTTAAACAAGACATAGTCTGTGGGAATCAATGGGGAAAAGTCCTCTATTTGCCATCCAGGGTATTCCATTTGCACTGTTTGCTTTTCCAACAGTAAATTTTCAAAGAGGCTGTCAGCTAAGTTGCTAAGGAGCCATAATAATTAAACAGGAGATTAAACGATTCAGAAGAATAGCAACTAATTTAAGGAGGTGAATTTACCTCTGGATACGGCGTGAGTGACAGCAGTAATGGCGTTGTGCCCCAAAAATGCGAAAGTATTCTAGAGGTAGATGCAGTGCAGATAAGAGCCCAGGAAACGATTCAGTGGTTAAAATAAAGCGTGACAGTGAGTCAGGGAGTTCAGTGTCTCTGTCTTGACAAAAAGACGACTGATGGGTTATTTGATTATAGTGCTTAAGCACTTTCACAAAGAGAAAATATCGGAGCTTTTCAATCTAATAGAAAAAGGCGTCACAGGGGATGGGTGTTAAAAGAAGAGAAATTCAATTGACAAGACAGATCAGGAAGGCATTGGGACAAACCCAAAGGAACAGGTAAATCCTCTGTCTCCGGCCTGGGTGCCTGCTGCAGGGTCGGCTTCAGAGAGGCAGAAGTTATTGGTAAGTGAATGAAACGTCCTGGCAGGAGGTCAAAGTAGGTAATCTAATGACTACCATTGGTGGTAAAAAAGCTCTACCCATCACTGCTGAGGACTTCATAATCATCAACTAATCTGCATATCATGGGCACGTGGAAGATCAAGACAAGGAACAGTCTCTTGTACTGCTTTGGAAAGTCGGGTATCTGCTCAGATAGGACCGGGGGCATCCTATGGAAACAACAGGGTGCAATAGGGGGAACTGTGCTGTCTTCTTGCTCGTGTTAAACACCCCAGCCAGTCTACGCTGAAACTGTGATTCCCAGAAATGCAGGCTGGCTGAGCCTCCGATGCCTCAAAGCAGCCTGTCACACCAATTTCTGTCAAGTATTATTCCTTCCACCGGAGGCCAGAGCGTGAGCTGTTGCCAGTCCCGTATCTCTGGTCCGTTGCTGTGTTGGACTCAATCTAACAGAGAGGGAACAGTGGTCACATATTCCACGAGGATGGTAAAATAGGAAAAGCACATAAAAAAAAGATTATGGGAAAGAAAGCGGAAAAGGACTTTGATAGTCGCTTTCTTTGGCACAACTTCGTAAAGGACCACTTGCGTTTGCTGGTCATGCTACATCACCAGATCTAGCCACATGCTTAAAGCTAAGCATATGCCTAAATTATTTCCCTAATCAGGTTCTTACTGAGATACAATAAACGAGCTTAAAATGAGTGCTTCTGTACATAGTTGCTGTTTTGGCCATGTACTGGGGAATGCTTGATCATACCGTGTTTCTGCAGGTGTTTGATCCCTTTGGGAACCGTTTTTATCTCTAACATACCACTCAGACACCCCAGTGTTCTCAAGTTTGTGCGGCGAGGTCTCCAGCTTCTCCTGAGAGTCATTCTTCTTAAATTTGCTCTTTTCCTTTCTGGAAGAAAGCACACAGTCAGCTGCTTGCATGTGCACCAGAGACAATCATAGCAAAATACAGAGTGCTGTGTTATTTGCCAGGATGGACAAGAATGGTTGAGTCCTCTGTGAAACAGCAGATTGATTAATTATACATGACCCAAGCAGATTATTTACTCAGTGAGAGACTAACACAGGATCTTTTGTCTTGTTTTGAGTCTTGCTTGCTAATCTGTTTGATTTGGCAGTTTGTAAATAACTAGTTAATAAAATTTGGGAATATTAAACCTGAGTGGTGAGTAAAGGGCAGCCAATGCTTACATAAAAGGGCAGTGAAAGAGCAAGATTTTTTTAAATCAATTGAAATGGGGAAGAGATAAAAAAGCAAGGGGAGAGAAACAAAGATGGCCATCCACAATGCAGGTTATATTTTGAAAAAGCTTTAATTAACATTGAGAAATACATCTATAGAACATACCGAGCTGAAATACCCTTCTGCCCATTGCTCACAAAGACATTTGAAAAGTTAAGCACCATTATCCCTGTTTTACAGATAAAAAAGTGAGGCACGGAGCAGTAGAGTGTCTTGCTCAAGATCACACCACACGCTCGTGGCAGAGCTGAGAGGTCCTCGAGGCCAGGCTGGATGAGGCTTTCAGCAACCTGCTCTAGTGGGAGGTGTCCCTGCCCAGGGCAGGGGGGTTGGAACTGGATGATCTTTAAGGTCCCTTCCAACCCGAACCACTCTGTGATTCTGTGATTTATGCTATGGGGAGATGCACTCTGTAGAGCATCCTGGACATCTAGTCTGAGGCACACCCTCATCCTGTCCCTACTCCGTACTTCTGTTCCCAGCTCCATTGTGGGCTCCACAAGATCTCCTGCCCTAGAGGGGACCACAGCTGGAGGCCTGTAACAGAGCTCATCTGCCTCACGGGGAAGACACGGCTGGCAAGGACCCAGATCTCCAGGCTCTTAAGCCTGTGTTCTGTAGTCTGAGCAGTGCCCTCCTTCCGCTGTAAAGGAGGACCCTGGGGCTGGAACAAAGTAGTACGACCTGTGTCGTATCTTCCGTCAATTCACTTCTTTTCTAGGAAGAACAAACGCCAAGTTTTCATTCAAACACAGTCACATAAAAGAAGGACGTTACATAGTCAAGCACTCAAGAGTTCAGCCATGTTGGCGAGCTCCCAAGTCATTTGCTGTGCATATGCATGATGGTAGAATGTTAATTACATGATTCCGTACTGTTTCTTTCTGCAGGACACCTACCTGCAGCGTGCAGGATAATGGTGTTCATCTAATGAGCAGCTATGTGATGTTTTGTTTTCACATCGTGGGTCCGTGCGTGGCCCCGTGCTTTATTTTCTGCACTCTATTCAAACCCAGCTCTCAAGGCAGTGATTAATGCTCTCAAGGACTTCTCCATGGCAACAATCAATCTGGCATTCCCTAATTTTCGAGTGCTTTACTTTGCAACATTAACAGTGTTTTCTGTTAAAAAAGATGTGTTGCGCCCTGTATTTTTAATGCAGGGTTTTAGTCCTGGCTGGAAAGCTTGAATTTATCTATCTCCTTTGATTTCAGAGATTGCTGAGGCAGTAGTGGCAGGGTACTTTCCACTCCGTATGATGCGGTTGCCTGTGATATTTTCTGTCCTGTATTTCTATTTAAGATCAGTAAATAAATGATTACGTGTTACAGAGATGCAGCAGCTGACAAGAGTACTGTTTGACGCTGCAGAAGCAGCAGCCGGGAGGTCCGTACAGAAATGAACGGGGACAGTAAGAAGCAGTTGTCCCGTCAATCCTGCGTCTATGCCCAGCACCGTGCCCTCAGCCAGAGTCCTGGAGCTGCTCCGCAGCCAACCAGTATGTAAATTTGGTTTCTATTTTCATTGCTTAGAGGTAACCATCAACAGATGGTGTTTTGAAACACTCATAATTTTGGCTAATAGAGTTACGGTTGCCAACTGTCCTGTCCTCCAAGTAGTGATTAGATACATTATTATTAATAAATAATACCTAATAATGATACAAACAATCCAAACCCTGAAGTCCTTAGTCCTAAGCAACTCCCACACTCCTCAGTACTTTGTGCTAATATCTTTGGATGACTAAGTGTGGTACTGCACCGAGCCAAGTCCTTCTTTCTGATCTGCATTACCAATCACTAGGGGGTTTTTAATACAGATCCTATTGGCATCCTCCAGATGAGCTCTCACCAACGGGAATTCCATATGGCCATTAGAAACAGAACTTGCTCATGCGGGACTCGGCCACAGAAACTTTAATCAAAACTTTCACTAAATTCCCAGAGCAGAGGAGCCAAAAACTCTTGCCGACTTTACGTGCTTGTATCCAGATGGCCCCTTACGATTCCACAGAATTCAAAGGAAAAAAGAAATCCCATCTTTTATGGTTATTGCGATAACCTTCTGGACATGGCTGGAAGGTGAGCCAATGGCTTCTACCTGAGCAAATCTGTGCGGTATAAAGCAAATCGCTCCCAACAAATGAATTTCTTGTACTACTGACTGTTTGGAAACAGTACACAGTACGTTGAGAAAGCAGCAGAAGGTGGGAGAGAATCCAACTTAAGGCCAGTCTTCAAAAAAGGAAGGAGGATCACCCTCAAAGTCACTATTCTGTAAAAGCAACGCCTACGCTCGGTGAAATTAAGGGGAAGAGTACGACGAGAAAAAAATGCTCTCAGTGTTTTCCTGGAGGATCAGGGAACAGCCAAGCAAAGGGGAACTACGTGAGACTGGAGTGACAGGTGCGGTACGAGAGTATAATTAAACAAATCGTATTTTGGGACTAAGTATTCTGTTATTCCAAGTGGAGAGTCTGAGCTAAAGAAGGGCGCAAATGACTTGCAAGGCTGCGAAGCTCGTAACAGATCGCGAAGCTCCCCACAAGCAGCCGCGCGGTGCAGCCGGGAAATATTGTCCCTCTCTCAATGAAAACAGCATCCTTTCAATTTTATCATATTTAGCACATGCAACGTTTTTAGGCAACTGCGTAAATAAATAACGGCTTGCTATTAAATTCCTGGATTACTCGTAGTGACCAGGTGGAACGTAGTGCCATTTCCTATAGCGGTGCTTCGACTTATATCCAGGCTTTGGTCGTACGGACTGATTTCAGCGGCAGTTTTGCCAGAGGAAGGACTGATGATTTAAAAACTTGGCCCGAAACTTCAGAGCAGAAGTGGCAGTAAACATTAGTCACTGTAGCAAACTAATTTGTTTTCCATATGGCATTTTCAATGGAGTGTGGAAGATTCACAAGTGAAATAATAATTACAAATGAGGAATACTTTGAAAAAAAATGTGTTTTTCTCCCTATGCATCACTTAAAAGGATTTCTAATTAAGTCAACACTTGATTATGCTGGAGATGACATTGGCAGCCAAATTATAGTTTGTGGGGTGTTGTTCTCAGGGAAAGATTGTTCCCAGGGGCAGGAAAATTCCTGCATCTATTCAGCCTGGGGTGCTGCTCAGATGTAAGAGAGGTGGGAGAGGTGTTTAATTCCCCTTGGAAAATCAGGTGGTGAACATTTGCTTAATAACATTGTGGCTTGTAGTAGAAAATTTTGCTCAGCAAGATGAGGGGCTGATATTACTGATTAAGCCAAGTCAAAGACAGATGCTTTAAGATATCCTTGGATCTGAACCTGGCTAAATTCAAAGCCAACTCGGAGCTGGAAATTATCCTCCAAGGCAGAATGGAAGTAGCTTCATGAGATCTCAACCCTAAAATAACAAAAACCCAGGGTACCTTATTGTCCTTCCAAACTATTGTTATGGGGGTAAGAAAAAGAAACATACAATAATAATGGAGCCAAGAATTTCTTAGTCCAATTAGTATTTGGAAAGTCTAATATCGTAAAATTCCTAGTTAATGTTTTTAAAGCCTCATCAGTAATGCAATTTAATTTTTTATACAAAAAACTTTCCTAAACTCTACCCCTTATCTCTGGTGTGATGCTCACCCTGATGGTGTCCCTCTGCACCCCAGGGGGTGACGGGGTCAGTCTCCCTCAGCCACAATCGGGGAGAGGGTTACACGTCCCCACCATCCGCAGGTCTTCCCTGGCAGGAGTGTGATGGCCATGTCCATGGTGGGGTTTCTTCCTCCTCACTCTTGGGTCCCCCCGGGTGTATCTTCCTCCCCTCTCTCCCCACCCCCTGCTCCCTTCTCCCCGGTCCCCAGCCCCACTGGCAGAGCTGCCCAGGTCCCAGCCCGGCCACACAAAGGGCTGGTGTTTGCTGGGCAGTGCCTGCCCGGGGCGGCAGCCCTTGGCCATGTGGGGTGTCCCCAGCGCTGAGCTCAGGCAGGTCAGGCACGAGCCCTTGGCCATGGGACACTTGTGATCAGAGGGACACCCAGCTCAGGGCACGGCAAGCCCGGAGACATCCTGAGACCCTGCGGTGTTGGGTCAGTGCAAAGCCCATGGCCTTCTGCTAGTGGTGGCCAAAATCCCATTTACCAGGTTACAGTTTCAGCCCAGACTCTAGAGCACTGGGAGGTTTGGATCTGGAGACTCAGTTTTAAAATATAAAACGCAAACTCTGAGGAAGATCGAGGGCCTGGCTCAGGTCTCAGTTCTCTTTTCAGTCCAGGACGTTTTTTCTGCGGTGAGTTATGCAGAGATTTTCTACATGTAAATGGGAAGAAACATAAGAGCGATTTGTTCACACTCCCTTGTAACCGAGGTATTTGACAACTTGTGCTCAAACATTCATTTTCTGTCTCACAAAGCAGCCTGAGGACAGTCCTCCTCTCTGATTCTCCCTGCCAGTCAGTCACAGGGAACTTGCAGAAGCGAACGGTGCTCCAGCCGCAGACGACCGAGCCTGTGGAAAGAGTTAGACCCCATGACTGTATTTTGGTTGGTAGGACAAATGCTGGATGTACTTTTATTTCTTTCATGCAACTTGGATCCTGTCTATTCAGATCTTTACACAAATTCGGATTACAGTTCTTATCTTTTAATGGTTGTGTAGCATATGCATCGAGCAGCCGTGTCAGAGCCCTGTCCTGAATGCAGAACATCCTGCCGTTAGCAGAACAGGGCGGAATTCATTAGATGACTCTTGCTGAAAGACAGCAAAGGCCTGAAGCATCAGATCCCGTGGGGAAGTGTCCAATTCTATCACATTTGCTGTTCAGGGACCTCGAAACACTTAAGACTTCTCAAAAGAGCCTGCAGAGAATATAATTCTTCCTTCCCCCACTCAACTCCTTTTGGGAGGTGCACAGATCGGATGCAATTTTTTGTCAAGGTTATCCCAGAATAGGCCACAGGCCATGTTTTACTACAGTTGAACATGGAGGAACGTTTTCTTTTTACGGATGTGTCCACTCAGTAGGAGGCATCACCAGAAGAGATGGTCAAGTATTTTTGAAGATTTCCTGAATTTATTTATATATTTAATCCTCTGCCTGGATAAGTTCAGTTTACAATACCTGTAGGCATTGATTGACCAGCAGAGACCCAAGAAGGACGCCAAGAAGATGTGATACTGCTTCACCTTTGAAGTGCTCTCTCTCACTCTGGTGCAGTTGGCTGTAAAGGGCTGCTTGGGGGTACTGGTTTGGGATCTGAAGAGGCACATCAGACCCATAGCTGACCTCCCAGAAGTTCACCTCACAATTAGTGATTCATATCTGAATCGCTGAGAGCCACCGAGACTGTAACTAAGACAATTTTTAGCAGCAATGCTCACAGCCAGGTGAAGTCCACACCTTTTCATGATGACCTGCTCTGAGGATGGAGGTGAAAGTACTCTTTAGTCTCAGCCGGTTTGCTAAACAGCATCACAAAGTGGTTCCTTTTGATGCTTCGCATCATATCTCTAATCTGATTTCAGAGGTTTAGGTATTCCTGGGGTGAGGATGATGATGTTCTTCCATTTCTTCCTTGGCACTATTAATACTGACCACTAGTGGCTCCAAGTTAACTTCCCCTCTTCTGGTGTTGCTCCTGAGTGTGTGGTGAGATCCAGAACAGAACTGCTACACCGATATCTTTCTTTGAGGACAGTGAATTTGGCTGGTTTAAAAATGCCATAAATCAGTCACAGTCAAACACATACCGTCACCAAGTCATTGCTTCACTGAAGTGTCTTAACAGAAAATTGAAGGGAAAAGGCTGAACAAGATTATGGGGCTTTCCACACAAATGTGGCCAATAAAACTAAGGCAGGGATGACTCCTAATGATTTTGTCTGGCTTATAGGGTCACGCAGCAGAGACAGAGCTTGGCCACTGGCAGAGGTTCTGTTCTGAAACAGAAGACAGATGGGTTATCTTTGCTCAGATAATGAAAAAGACATGCAGAAATGGATTGACCGTTGGATCGCCATGTTCCACCACAAAGACAACAGAGGAAATAGACGCCTGCACAGAGAGACTCATCTAACACGTTGTAGACATCTGTTTTTAAGACGTGATACGCTCTCCTCTGAACGGGCCCCTTGCTTTCCACTGATGATAAGAGGAACGTGGGGTGACTAGCTTAGATGTTGACGTCTAACATTTGGGTACCTACGTCAGGGCAGCTCGATCCCACCACGGCGCGCTCATTAGCCTTGGCCGCCTTGTATCGTATGTTAGCACCAAAGCAGAACACGGCAACATACAGGGCATTGACCGGGGCCGGAGATGCTGGGGCACCTTCCCTCTAGTCACCATCTGCCCATTTGTATTTTGGGATGCTCTGTCCATTCCGTGTGTCGGTAGGTAGCTGGCACGCTGAAGCCTTGATCTCTTACAGCAGTTTTAAATGTTTGGGGAATATAAATACCGGGCTGAGCTGGTGCCAAGCGGTACTGGTTCACAGAAGGGGTATTAATTGCATTTTCCCTTGATAAAAGCGATCGCGTGTGGTACAAGGCATTGGAGATGTAAGCACACCGTATCCTTTTCCAGCATGGAACTGATAAACATGCACAGAGTTTCCTCCCGTCTGCGCAATTCAGTCTGTGGCCCGAGCATCTAAGCCAAAACAACTCTAATATTAAAGTGATAAATTAGAACTATTAAATATTTAATGATGGGAGGAAGAAGGCTGCTAAAAACATAAAATATCTACGGGGTAATCTCAATTGTATCAGACAGAAATGTTACATTAGCAGAGATGATTCTGAGTTTTAATACCTTATTTGAGGCTATTTCATTTTTGAGAACATGCAGTGCTATTGCCATATAAATTTATGAACTAACTCCTGAGGCCACATTTGTTTTCTACTTATTGTTTTTCCTTGACTTTCATGACACTTTGGGATTGCCAGTGCTGGAGGATAAGTGATTTTGCGTTTTATCTTCTGATGTTGAATCCTCGCCATTTCCCACCTGTGGGGCGGGTTTTTTTAAGGTTGATGGAATTCCAGGACTTCATGAAACTTGTAAAACTCACAGCATAGACTTCCAACGTCACTATCGGAGATATTGTCAATGAGTCATTTTAATCTGCCCTCTCCCCGTTCTCCCTCACCAGGATTATGCTGCACATGACGGATTTGGTCCAGAAAATGCCTGAAGTGCAGGCTGCTGCAGGGAAAAGGAGGAGAGACGATTAGTCCACATCAAAATACACGACTGTGAGCCGCGGAAAAAACCTTGCCCTCAGGACCCCTGCAGAAACAGGCATAATAAAATTAATTTACATGTCAAGATCCTCACTTAAAACACAAAAAGACTCCCATCAGATTTAAAAGATGTCATAAGAGGATTCAATTGTATCATTGTGCAATTGAAGTCCTTAAAGAACTTTGCCAATACTGTTAAGACTCTCTACATCCTTGAATGTTAATTAAGTGAGATAATACCGGCAGCATTACGGAAACGGTTAGGTTGTAGCATTTGAAAAGGTCCCTGTCAGCTGCTGAAGCCTCTGCCTAAATATTGCTTTGGGCATGGGATTTTTCGCAAGGTTTGTCTTCAGATTGGGGGCAACACGTTGGGGGCGGAAGAAGATGCCATGGCATTATTTTTGGGGGCGTGTGGAAGGACCCACCTATGAAACGCTGTCACCTTCGAGCCAACCGCAAGGCTGTCTAACATTCTGCATCAATGGGCTCCCGGTAACGATGGAGCGCGGGAAGCGAAGGGGACTCCGTCACACACGGAACGGTGGCGGGGAAGAGGGATTTGAGACGGAGATTACTCGAGCTGGAATCCGGCCAGGTCACCGGGGTTAACCCCCTTGCTGTTGCGAAATGCCGTGGGATCTTTAATGGACGTAAGTGTTGAGGAGCTTGTCTTTCACATCTCATCCGATGGCAGGAGAGCAGGGAATTAGTTTATTCCCCTTAACGCTGGCCTTCTGTACGGCAAGTGTCACAAAGGATATTTCTTTGCAGGCAGATGTCGGCTGCCAGTGGGAAGCTGAGAAATGCCAGTTTTAATTAAAAGCTTTATTTTCAAATACAATTCAGAGATTATAAGCGGTAAGAAGGACTTCTCCGCTGGGAGGCTTCAATGTGCGGCCCTGAGCAAAACAGCAGTAATTGAAAGACAAGGCCTAATTCCCCTTCTCCCAGCTGGGTCTAACCACGAGGCAGGGACTTCAATCCAGCCCTTGAAGGAGGGCTGGCAGCATCTCGGATTTGTCATTGCCTCTATTGTCGGAGGGAAAGAAGCCCAAGCAAGGCTTTTAGATCTTCCTGTCCCTTTTCTCTAAAGTTGGCTTATGAAGAGAAAACAAAAGAGAGGGGAAAAGCTGTTGGGGGAGAAGGCTGAAAGGCACCTATCTGACATGTCTCCGTTGCCTGCACAGATTCCCAGTTTAATATCATGTTTTCACATCATTTGGGTGCACACGCGCCCAATCCCAGGCGCTTGCACCCACCTTCATCTACCCCAATATGGTTCTGGGTCACAGGAAGGCTCTTCTGGATTCACCTTGCTATGGCAGCCTCACCCGTTTTCCACCTCAAGCGAAGGCGTAGCTGAAAATGGGACACCAGGAATGAGGGCTCTGTGCTGCCTTTACCCAGGCAGCATGTATAAAAGTCTCCAGGGCTTTTATTGCCCATTTTTAAGAAATTCACTGCCTTTAAACAAAAAATCAGCTCATATGAACAATTCCATCTGTTCTACAAATCCCACCCTCTGTTTTTAGAGATTTTTTTGTGGTGCCTCCACATCAGCTTCTAATCTCTTGCTGAGTCTGTTTCAGTACTCCTCACACTTAATGAAAGTAAAAATAATAACTACAGAATCAATTATCTCCTTTTTGGCTGTAATATAATTCCTACTTTCAGTTACCTACACGTGATCCTTTCGTACAGGGACAAGTTTACCACCAATGACCAAAGTAAGTTTTCTTTGCAGTTTAGCATCGTCCCATGCAATGCCTGCTCACACACCAGTAAATGTCGGTTGCCACCATTTTACTCCCCATCTCCGTTACTCAAGTCGGAGCAGAGTGATACCAAGTGTGTCATCGAATCATCGAATGTTTCGGGTTAGAAAGGACCTTAAAGATCATCCAGTCCCAGCCCCCTGCCCTGGGCAGGGACACCTCTCACTGCTCCAAGCCCCGTCCAACCTGGCCTTGAACCCCTCCAGGGATGGGGCAGCCACAGCTTCTCTGGGCAACCTGGGCCGGAGGCTCACCACCCTCACAGCAAACAATTTCTTCCTAATATCTTACCTAAATCTCCCCTCTTTCAGTTTGAAACCCTTCCCCCTTGTCCTATCACTCCCCTCCCTGATCAAGAGTCCCTCCCCAGCTTTTCTGTTGGCCCCCTTTAGGAACTGGAAGGCCACTATAAGGTCTCCCCGCAGCCTTCTCTTCTCCAGGCTAAACACCCCCAACTCTTTCAGCCTGTCCTCATAGCACAGGTGCTCCAGCCCTCTGATCATCTTTGTGGCCTCCTCCGGCCCTGCTCCGACAGATCCATATCCTTCTTATGGTGAGGACTCCAGAGCTGCACGCAGTACTCCAGGTGGGGTCTCACCAGAGCAGAGTAGAGGTCACAGAATCGTAGAATCATAGAATCTTCATGGTTGGAAAGGACCTTTGAGATCATCGAGTCCAACCATCCAAGTCCACCAAGTAGAAACGGAGTTTTTGCCATCCTCTTAACAGGAGCAACTGTGTCTTAGCTGCGCACATCATCTTGTAGAGCTGCTGATTCATAGAACCATTCATGCTGGAAGGGGCTTCAGGAGGTCCGTACCCCAACCTCCTGCTCCAGGCAGGGTCACCCTTGAGATCAGACCGAGTTGCTGAGAGGTTTTTCCACCCACACCTTGAAAACCTCCATGGATGGAGTCTGCAGAGCCTCACTGGGGAACCTTTTCCAATGCCTGACTGGTCTCATCATGACAAATTTTTTCCTTATTTCCACTCTGAACCTCTCCTGCTTCAGTGTCCACTGTCTCCTGGCCTCCTACACTACAACACCATGAAGAGCCTGGTTAAATTGGTCAGGGATGATTTATGCTTGGTAAGTCCATGCTAACCCTTCCTGATTACTTTATTCTCCTTCCTGGCCCCAGAAATACGTTACAGGAATCACAGCGGGATTTTCCCAGGGACCAAAGTGAGTCCGGCCATCCTGTACATCCCCAGATCATCCTTTTGGCCTTCTATGTGCTTTTGTCAGCCTAATCTTTGTGGAAATTCAGGTCATCTTATCTATCAATTTCCATTTAAATATGAGAACAGATCTTAACAACAACAAAAGCAAGATAACGACGCACGTTTTATTAGACTGATAAAAAACATGGATTTGCTTTTAAAGCCCTTGTGTTTGGGCCAAAACAGCAGGGACATCAAGAGTTGAAAGCATGAACTGCAAGGATTTTTGTAAGACTTAAGGATCCTTAGATGAGGCTGTAAGAGGGTCAGACGTGCCACGGATTTCTGGGTCTGTACATCCCCAGGTCGTGCTTGTACCACGTTGTACACGAGATGCGTGTGACCCTTTTGCCTAAGACCCGGTTCTTAGTTTCTAACGGTGCGAATTTGGAAAAGCCGAATTAGGGCAGGTCTGCAGGGCTTACCCCAATATATCAACGTGTTATCCGCTTTTCCTCCTTTTTCTCCGCCTTCCCAGCCATTTTTCCTTGCCTCTTTCAAGCCCCGCTGCTGTTGTACTATATCAAGTTCTGTACATATATTTAAATGTAATAAGATAGATTACAAGCATTGATTTTCCCCAGGGTCAGGTCGATAAGACTGTATAAGCAGGGAATATACAATGGTTCAGAAAGGGCTAGCTGTAGTAGATTAATTAATGATATGCAGTATAGAAACATCCAAGTAACCGTAGCTCTTCTCAGCTCACCTGAGCTATTAGCAGAATCTCTTGCGGGACCGAGCGGCTTGCTGCCAACCTAACAATATACAAATTTCTCTCGGAGTAATCACAGCAGTGCCAGAGCTTTTGAAGATCCAAAGGTTACTTTGCCTTTACTCTTTCAAGGAGAAATCACAGCGTGAAGTAAATAAACTTTTGAACAGCACAGCACTGACCTACCTAATCTTTATTGCAACCGACCAGGGAAAATAAAATACCTGCTATAAATTCTTACTCACTTTTTATTTCCCATAGTTATTCAGCTTTTGGAAACAACAGAAAAAAAGGAAAAAAAAAAAGAAAAAAAAAAAAGAGATCCTGCTTTCTGTCAGTATTGGAAAAAATATATTGGATCATCTGTATGAACTAATATATTTTTATTAAAGTGGTCCGTTGGTTAGAAGAGGATTAGGAGATGAGTCCCGTGTTCCCTTCCCCGCTCTAGCAGACACACGGTTTACAGCTGGAATCCAGAGGGAGGAGAGGAAGGCGGGGTACCTGCTGCATCTCCCTTACTAAATTTCCGCTCCACATGCTCAAAACCAAACCTGGATGTTGCAGACCTAAATCTCTGTGAACGCACTAAGGCCAGGTGTCTTAAGGGGTTTGGGGGTCTGACCCAGATCTTCTACCTTCAATGCAACAGCCTGAATAAATGTAGTGTTGAGCCTTCAAAAAAGTTTAGACTAGATTGATTCCATCAGAAAATGTTTCGTATGACTTGGCTGTTTTTCCAAATTGTGCTTTTGGGAAAATATAAAATGAAAATAAAAATAATTTTAAAAATTTACAATAAAATTTACAATTAAATATGTTCTTGCTGCAATAAAATCCAGAAGTACAGTTTCCCAGTTTTAGTGTGTGGGCACTTTTGGATCTTTTTGCCTTTAGTTCTGCTTTTAAACACACAGTGGAAGATTTTTAAGGATTGGGGTTCAGCTTCTTACTTTACTTAAGACAGTTCAAACCCAAACATGTTAAAGGCCTTCTGCGAGATCTAATAAATCTCATTTATTGGAAAGCCTTGTCCAACAGTGAGCTGCACGGCTAATAAAGGCTTGGGAATGTAATTATCACAATAGCTCCAGAAACTGTGAGATTGGATGGAAGAGAGGGATGAGGAGATAAACGGTGATGAGAGGAGGTTTTGGAGACCAATAATGAACAACTGCTGGTTGTGTGGGAGCCAAACTGGGACAACCACAGAACTCCTGGAGAAATCTGACCTTTGGGGATCCCGCTTAGCTCCTACGAGCTTGGCTCCCAATTCCGTATTTTTTAATCTGACTTTTTTTAAAACCTACTCTTAAAATGCTACTTTCAATGCGAAAATGCAGAAATCAACAAAATCTGATCTCTCCTGTTTAAATTTTAAGCCAACATTTTCCCAGAGGTTTTAATTTTATTTTGGGGGGCCAATTCTACTGTCGCTTTTTTCCTTTCTTGGCTGTTTTTTCTTTCCCCAATAAAATATTTGTTTCAAAAGTTTCTAAGACATCTCCCATAAGAGGAGAAGATGTTTAAAAAACTTGTTTAAAGAGCAAAGCATTCTTTTGGGGGACACTGCCAACCTCATCAGTACCAGCGGTTTCAAAGTTTTGCCCGACCCAACTCTGCCACGTTGTGCAGTCACCATAGTTTTGAGATCATTTCAGTTTTCAGCAAGGATGGGGCTTTGTGGCATGAATTGGGGCTGGCTGGACACAAATGAGCCAGAGCTTTAATACTGGGTTTTTGTCCCGCCTGCGATTCAGAAAGCTCATTCACCGAACAGTAAGATTTTCCTAACAGGTTGCTTGACCTTTTCATTACTATTATTTATGGGCCGGTAATGTGCAGCATCTTTTAAACTCTTAAATGAGCACTGCTGGGTGAAAGGTTGATATTTTAAGGGAACTTTCTACTTATCGCTGAATGTAATGCTGTCGACGGCTGACATTTATAGAGTATGCTTCACCTCTAGTAATCCCTGAACATTTTGCAAATGAATGAGCCAGATGCTCAGCTTCTGAAAGTTTTCGTACCTTTACCGGTATCACCAGAGACATCCTACTTTACACCGAGACAAGGTCTGTGGCAAAGAGAGGCAATATCCTTAATCAGAACAACTGATTCATTGGTAGGAATCAAACTTTTGGACACATAGCTGCTTCTTTATGACTTTGCGTGATCTCCAGGAGAGCTGGGGACCCCCAGCCCTTGTCTGTTTCTTCCAACTTTGTCAATTTGCCTAATAAATTTATCACCATTCCCTCTCCCTTGACCTCCCTCATATCTTTAGACAGTCACAGCTAAGATGTATCTCTGCAGCTTCTGCATGCAGAAGGTTTATGCTTTAGGAATGGAAGCTGCTCTAAGGTCAAAGTGTTTCTTCATGTTTGGTGAGTGGTTCGAACCAAGAAATAAATATTCTCAGAGTTTGGGAAGTGTTGGATATGAATCTGCAGTGCACTTTGCTGCCCTGAAACCATGTAATTCATAAAACATCAAGATCTTTTTTTTCAATATGGATGTGAAAACACCTCTAACGCTATATACTAAAGCTTGGGAGAGGGGTTAAACAGTCAGGCCATCTTCAAATTTGGGGAGACCATTGACACTTCTGGGGTGAGGTCTGCAATAATATTTGCTACCTAAGAGAAAGTAACACCAGCTCCATACCTAGAAAACAAGTACAGAAGAAAAAGACTGAGATGCGCGCCCATCCATCTTCTTCATGAATCTTGCCTGTGGAAAAGGTCCCACCTTTCAGTTCCTGGTTTCTGCTCTCTGCCTGCTGGAGGAAAGGGAAGCCACCAGTAAACTGTGATCAAATACTCTTCACCTTGTGACAATCTGGCCCACCTCACTTTCTGAAAGAAGTTATTGAGTCCGACCTCGTTGCTGTATATCTTAGAATCATAGAATCATAGACTGTGTTGGGTTGGAAGGGACCTTTAAAGGTCATCTAGTCCAATCCCCCTGCAGTGAGCAGGGACATCTTCAACTAGATCAGGTTGCTCAGAGCCTCATCCAGCCTGGCCTTGAATGTCTCCAGGGATGGGGCCTCCACCACCTCTCCGGGCAACCTGGGCCAGTGTCTCACCACCCTCATTGGAAAGAACTTCTTCCTAATGTCCAATCTAACCCTGCCCTGCTCTAGTTTAAAGCCATTGCCCCTCGTCCTATCGCTACATGCCCTCGCAAACAGCCCTTCCCCAGCTTTCCTGTAGGCCCCCTTCAGGTACTGGAAGGCTGTCTCTTGGTACCCTTTGGCTCCCGGTTGAGACTGGACAGTGCTGGTTTAGCACCCACAGCCCCAGTGCTGCAGTTTTGTCTGATGCCTTTCTTGGCCAGTGCTCTCTGGCTGTTTGGTGCAAATTGCCCCCGTGTTCTCTGCGCCTACCCGAAGCATTTCTGTTCTGATTTCACTCGTCGTGAGCAACAGGTGAGCAGAGAAACAAAAATCAGCCATAGCAGAGGAGTTTCTTACTCAGACGTTTTTCAAATGTATGAAGCAGAGAACCAAGTAGGGGGATAATTTTGCTGTCATTACTTTCAGACATAGATTATTGCCAATACAGTAAAACACAGCATCTTGGAGATATGTACAAGCTCGCTATAGGCTTCACAGATCAAGCACCAGAAAAGTGGGTTTTCAGAACTGCACTTCACAAGTATATATTGGGCTCTCCATTGTGAATTCTTCACTGAGCCATGGAGATATACTCCACATTTTAATGCATCAAGCTCCTAAAAGCATTTCAAGGCTTACAACCAAGTTGAAGTCAATACTCAAAAAGGAGCACAGAGATAGCGAGGGTGGGGAGGGAGCCTGCTGCGTTCCCGGGACCCATCTCAAAGACAAAATGTAACGCAACATTTACAAAGCTAACAGGGAGTTCATGCAAGGACACAGCTTGCAGACATGAATTAGAATATGCTTCTCAAACGCCTCACTGTACGGCAGAATTTTTGCATCGTTCTTGCTCTTTACCGTTATCATCTTGTAACACCCTTTGCAAAGTGCGGATGTCAGAACTTGTGCAGATATTCAGTAATGGTCTCGCAAATGCCCTACGCAAAGGAAATATTGCTTTTCTTCTGTTCCTGCTGCCTGATTGCATACTCAGGGATCACATCCTCTCTCTGAGCTATGGCATCCCACTGTGAATTCACCTTCAGGTGAGTTTCTGTAGTTGCCCCAAGCCAGCTGCGGCATCACAGATTATGTCTCCTGTCTTGTCAGCATGACCTACACTCTTCAGAGCTGGACGCATGACCTTGTGGTGACTCCTCTCAAGTCAGCCTATCTCACCAGGTCACTCCAGCTTGGTCATTATCAACTTCCTCAATTTTGGAGTCATCTGCAACTGTGACCAGGAGTTGTTTTACTTTTACTACCAGATTCCCGATAAAGAGACTGAACAGTGACAGCACCATTCATAGAATCATAGAATGGTTTGGGTTGGAAGGGACCTTAAAGGTCACCTAGTTCCAACCCCCTGCCCTGGGCAGCGACATCCCCCACTAGACCAGGTTGCTCCAAGCTGCATCCGGCCTGGCCTTGAACCCCTCCAGGGATGGGGCAGCCACAGCTTCCCTGGGCAACCTGGGCCAGGGGCTCACCACCCTCACAGCAAACAATTTCTTCCTGATATCTAATGTAAATCTCCCCTCTTTCAGTTTAAAATGGTTACCCCTCATCCTATCATTCACGCATATTGCCTTCCTCAGCTTTGCTCTGGGGCAGTGACCTTTGCAGAGAGGAGGGAAACAGGCATCTGAGAGGAGCCGGGTCCCAAATTCTCATAGCAAGGTTACCCAGCGCCTGTCTGTCAGAGCCTTGCAGTAAATCTGTTACTCCAACACAGTCATCTTTCATGACCAAACTTGTAGACTGGTAAAAAAATTAAGTTTGTTTGATGATGAAAGCTATTTTCCACACAGGCCCATCGATTGCCGTAATTATCCTAGCTCCCCAAAAGCCCGTACTGATTGCGGTCCATGTCAGCCTTTCCATTATTTTATTCCCTGCTGAAGTCAGACTGAGCAGGAGCTTTCGAGGACAGCCCTTTTATCCTGTAACGAAATCTCACCAGTCCTCTAGGACCTCCCCAATACTACAAGAGTTATCAAAAATCAACATTTTATGGCTTAGAGAGCTTTTCAGCCACTTTTTAAATACTCTTAGGAGCTAGTTATATGGTCAATGTAAGTATGTTCAACTTTAATAGTTGCGGTTTAATATCCTTCCTAGTTACTCTTAAAATCAAAAGCATTTCCTCGCTACCCTAAGGTATGAATACAAAATCTGACTTATATTAAAAAAGAATATTTATGAAACTTTTCCTTTTTTTTTCCTGAATCACGATCACCAATTTTATTAGCTTTATTTGGTATCACGCGTACCCTAAAGGTTTCATTTGTTTCTGATATTTTTACATTAGCTTGGTTATTAAGACATCTTATTGTCCTTAGCTCCCTCAGCCACAGGCTCGTTGTTATCTTTACGTTATATTACCGAATGCCAGTATTACCTCGCTGTTAGTCTGTGCTATTGGCCATTAATGGAACATCTTTGATGATGCTATTGCCCCAAATCCCAGTGAAAACAAGGCCCTGCTACTACCTAGAATGCAGGATCTTGGGTATCTCCTACCTCTTGCTTTGTCTGGCTTTTCCACTTGCACGTGTGAAACCACAGCAGAGCATCATAGTGTTGCTGAAGATATCCCCAGTGTGCCATGGACATTGTGTACAGCACTGGATTCCCAGTCTTGGAATGGATAAAGTAGAGCTGGAAAAAGTTAAGGGAAGGGTGACAAGCAGCGGGATGGGTTCCATGGCAGGAATGACCATATGGGCTACATGGTCTCTGTGTACTCTCATGTGGTCTCTCAAGACCATATGAGCTACATGGTCTCATGTACATGGTCTCTCCTCTCTCCCCATGAGGAAATGGGGAAAAAATATGGGGAAGGGGAAAAATATAATAGGGGTCTGGAAAAAGATGAAGGTCACAGAGAAAGTGAATAGGAAACCATTGTCCACTGACTCTTCTAAGCCAAGAACTAGGGGACGTCAATGAAAGGAGGAGGTGGCTTGCTCAGAGCAGAGAAGGAAAAGCTTCACGCAGGGCACAGTTAAACTGCGGGACTCATTGCTGCAGGTCGGGGTTGCTGAAATTTTCCAGGAGCTCAGAAAAGCATGAACGAGTAAATTCCACCAAAGGTTATTAAACACTAAAGAGTCAATTAAGGCTCACAAAATTCATTATCTGCAAAATTCTAGAGGCTGGGAGAGCACACCAAGGAAGTCTGTTCGGGTGATCACTCTCAGAAGCAGGATATTGAACAAGGCACAGCTTTAGTTTGAGTCGGGATATTTGTTCTCACGTTCTGTCTATGCGCGTGCAAAATTCAGGTCCTTAGATGAGTAGGAAGAGGTCAATCCCAGCCATTTTTTGACAGTGAAATGACACAATTTCCCTCATTATTTGGTGGCTGCTTTAAAACAGAGACCTGACAAGTGAGATACATTTCATATTGAAGCAAAAGTCCCAATTCACAGCATAAATTGGAGCAACAGGACCACTGGGATGTCTTCTGAATGGGGATTGTCGTAGCGCATTTGATGCAGACCTCAGGTTCTTGATGTAATGTGTTGCTTCGTCTAGAAAATGCTTCATTTGTCTTTTCCTCCCAAAGGTGATTTTACTTGATGTTTTTGTTCTGGGTTTTGAAAGCAAGTGGTGGTGACATGAAATTTAGCAGCTGTGCCTCCATTCTGAGCATGTCCACTTTATTCCGACTAAATTAGTTACCCTCCAATTGCAACTGCAAATAGAAAAAAAAAATAGCTGCTAAGAAAGAGCTCCATTTTATTTTATTTATTTTACTACCTTGCCTGACAAAGTGCACTGACATATTGCCGCATGTTCCCAGCATGTAACAGTAGGGTGACACAGTCTGTTAACTTGGATCACATCACCCTGGGTCATAATGGTATCTAAGATGACATGTTATGACACGCAGAACTTCATTATACAGCAGAGTGCTTAACTTTCCACATAGACACGTCTCTATTTAGACCAGACCACGCTTACAGTGGTTGTGTTATTAACAAGAGTTCCTTGCGAGGTATGACAGAATGGTCGGGGTTGGAAGGGACCTCTGGAGATCGTCTCGTCCAACCCCCTGCCAGAGCAGGGTCACCCAGAGCAGGTGGCACAGGAACGCGTCCAGGCGGGTTTGGAATGTCTCCAGAGATGGAGACCCCACCACTTCTCTGGGCCGCCTCTTCCAGTGCTCTGGCACCCTCAAAGTTAAGAAGTTTTTCCTTATGTATCCGCATCTCCACATTAAACCAGAGAAGCTGGGAAGCTGATCTTTGCTTTCTGCTGTGAAGGAGGAGAAGTTTCTCTAGTGCATGACTTAAAGGACCTAACTTAAGCTTCTGCTCAGCCATGCCCTTGGAGAAGCCAGTCTCTCTTCACTGTCAAGGTAAATACATCAGCGGGCTTTTTAGTATTGTTGTGGTTTGAGAAACCCACAACAATTTATTGTCATTTAGACAATTATTCTATCACCTGATGATCCCTCCCCACCCGGGAAAAGGAATCGGGAAAACACAAGGAAACCTGAGAGTTGAAATACAAACAGATTTAATAGAATAAGACTAAATAATTAATGTTAATAATGCTAAAGAACCAGTATTGATCCCGATACCAATATAAAATATACAAGGATTATACTCAGCCCTTTCCATCAGCAGGGAGCTGTGCACTGCCAGCAGGGACAGCCAATGTGGGACCTGTGAGGACTGCGGCTTCAGGAGGAAGGGAAGGGCTCAGGGCTCCGGCACCGGGGCAAGGAGTTCTCAGGATGGCAGTCATCAAGGGAGAGAGAGAACTTTGGAGCAACCTTTCTAATTTATATTGAATGTGACATTCAAGGTACGAAATAACCCTGTTGGCAACTTGGGTCAAGTGTCCGGGTCTTGCTCCTCCTCGTTCCCGCACCTGGCAAGCTCAAAAACACTGAGACCTTGAAACCCATATACCATAGCTGTCTATAAAGTAAATATTTTCACAAATTCAGACACTAGAGTCTTCTAAAAGTACAGTTTTCACAAGCATTAGAAGAGAAAATAGTCCTGTGTCCCTCAAACCAGGGTAAGTATTTGGATATCCATTGCAGAATAGTATTATCAACTATGATATCAAACGCGGTATTACCCTGGCTCAGTCTCAATGCAACCAACAGGAACATTGTTGGTCTTCCTCCTCCCTCTCCTCATTTCACCTAATTTATTATACAACTGTTATTCTGGGTGTCTTAGCTGCTTGGTTGCTACTGAAAGTTGAAGCTACGTTCATGGACGGTGCACCTGCTGTTTTGCTGAATATATCAAGCATGTCGGTGTAGAGCGCCCCTGCTGTGCCGGCCTAATGGCCACGGGGTACCACTGACATTCTGATCCACTCCAGCTGCTCTTGATGTGCCGCCGAGAAAGATGTCTTTGATGGGTAGACGTGTTAGAAAAGTTGGACCAAAAAAAAAAAAAAAAGGCAGAATTAAAATGGTGGCAAGGCAGATTGTCTTGGTTACATCATTATTACTTAAATTACCCACTTGTGGAAGCAGCAAATACAGTTCTGGGAGCAACGTGGTTCGGGTGGAATTAAGTATGAAACACCTCCTACACTCGGAGAGAACTGACTGTATCTGGATTGAGTGCATGTAGGGGCTACTGCTTTCTGCCAGTTGACCTTTGAAATTATTACTACTATTTGTCACTCTCCTAACCATAAAACAAGTTACCGAGTGTTTTGCAGAAAAGAGATGTACCTTGCCCAAAATAGATGCACCTGGGACACTTAGAATGAAATCAGTAATCCATTACAGGATTGTTTTTCCCTGGCTGAAAATACCAAGCAGAACCAGAAAATTAAGCAGGTCGTAACCTGCTCCGTAGCCTTTGACCTCCTCAGAAGCCAGGAAGAGCAAGTGAAGCATCTCAGCATGTCTAGAAGGGTGTGGGCAACACGGGACACAGATCAGGATGCTTATGACTGATGAGTCACTCAGCATCAGTTGCGTATCTCAACATACTTTGTTCCAGGAATAGCACGTGCCTTGTCATCAGTGCTGCGATAGCAAAATTTTAGGGATTGATGAAGCAAAGATAGACGGTGGCATATTGATTTAGGAAAGGTGGGAAGGTAATTTAGCTGTCAGGACAAATAAGGGAGTGGTGGATTTTTGCAGCATTAAGTAGAATAGGGGAGAAAAGGGAAATCAAACACGATCTTCAAGTTTAATCAGCCAGAATGCGAGAAAAAGGATGGTGTTATTAAGTGTATTAGTTAACAGAGGTAACAGAAAGAGTTTAGAGGAAAGTGAGTCCTTTGGGAAGCTCCATCTGAATTCTACGGTTTCTGAAGGGCCCCAGTGGAAATTCAAATAAAGTTGTAAACAACCGCAGATGAGTGAAAGGTGAAAATGAATGATGGAATAAACATGGCCCTGGCTATGAAATGAGGTCTGCCAAAGCAGATAAATAAGTCACCTAATTTGGGCTCCCCAGATGAAATAATATGCAAATTGAGACCTCAGAAAGATGGTGGGAGAAGTCAGAAGATTTGGACTGGAGAACAGAAGACAGATCCCGGCAGGCCATTGATGTACGGGACAGTTTCAAACCTGCCTTGGGCCAAAACTACCAGTTGACGGGTTAAAAAACCCTGCAGAAGGATTCCAAAATATAGGGAAAAGCGGGAGGAAGAAGGGGATAGCTGTGAAGGTAGAAATACTCTGAGAGCACCCAGAGAGGCGACAGTGACACCAAAGTGCAGAAGCCAAGAGAAAGCAAGAACTCAAAAGGAAAGATCATTATGGGGGATGAAAAGGAAGCAAAGATTCGGCCACTCGCTCAGGTAGGAAACATTCCAAAGGGGTTTCCATGGAGACTGAGGATACTGGATGGAAGTGGGTAAAAGGGGAGGGAAAAATTGAATGCAGGAGAGGTACACAGAGAAAAGGAGGTGAAGAGAGATGGGACAATAGCTGGAAACGCAGGTGAATCTAGGAGAGTGTTTGTCATGGAGGCAAGAGTGTTTTTGAAAGTGGAATTAAAGTAGGCAAGGGAGAAGAAAATGTTTGTGTAGCAGACTAGAGAGAAACAGGGAAGTTGTAGCTAATTTTAAGGTTTCAAAGTGAGGTTCATGCAAAGTTAATTTATCCAACAAGAGAGTTGCACAGCTTCAGAAAGAACAGGTCACGTTTGCGCACGTCCTATTTGAAAAATTAGGAAAAGCCACATTTGCACACAGATGAGATTTTAGACCAAGCTGTTTTCAGCTTTATTCCCATCTGATGTCCGTTCTGCAGCAAGCTGATGATGGCAACGTCTGCCCGCTGGCAGTTCTGGGTCTAGATTATCATACATTGTGCCCAGACAGAAAAACTAGCTCTCCTTTTCTGCGTGCATCAAAAAGTAGCAGTGGTTCGACAGTCAGGGAGAAGCAATTATCACCAGGGCCTCGAGAAGCAGGGTATGGGTTTTATGTGTGATGGAGAGCAGAGTTTATTGAGGGCTTCTTGGACAGCAATGGTGAAGGTGCTTTCCAGGGACTAAGAAAAGCCACCAGCGGCCACCAGCTCTTTTCCCCTGCAACTCACAGGAGCAGATTGCCCGAGAGGTGAGCCCTGACCCTGCAACTGCTCCACATGGACAATGGCCAGGTCTCTACCCTCCCCGGCCAGGATTTTTCCTTATTCATTTCAGCAGGGGCTCAGCAGAGCAGCCAGGGTGGACAATATTCATTTCATCCTGTCCCTTCCAAAAACGAACACCTTGGTAGTAACTCGCAGGCAGAGAAGTGCCACTTGGTGGCTTCCAGCTGGAGCAGCCTGGGCTGGGCCACGGCCAAGATGAAGATGCCACCCATAAATCCCATTATATGCTCTCTGATTAAGCCCAAGTGCCAGCGATCAGCAGTGTGAGCGTGCCACGTCGCTAGCACTGCCATGACCAACGCAAGGTGCTAAATTGCTCTGATTTAGCTGAGATCACTAGTATATCTGACTAAAAAATACATGATTATAACTGCTCCTCTGTGTGTCTTTCCGTGTTCATTTGAAAGAAGTATGGCAGATCATAAAACACGGCAACATCCCCCAAGCCCAGAGGGTTTAATGAAGAATTAAGGAGATTGTAACTGCATAGCTGAAATAATAGGGAGGAAATTGAATTATTCCACCCATATTAAATGCATATATTCTTGAGCATTTCTGCCAAAATTACTTTGCTAACCCACGGTGTGAAATACAGTCTGTTTTCACATGGGTGCATTAAACAAAGATGCCTGCTACAGTACAACAGCTTTGAAGAGAATGGAAAGGCATCAGGATGAAAAAGCGCTCCCGACGTATGGTTATATCAGCTCTAAATTGTCTCACAGCTGTTTCTAGCTCCATTAGATGGAAGACTGGGTAATTTATAGAAGTCATTTTTAACAATTTGATTGTTGGTATATATCTGCTGAATTGATTGGCTGGAGAGACAGATCTTTATTTTTATAATAGCAATAACATCCTTTGCAGATTACTGCTCAATTTATCCCCAATGTTAACGGTGCTAGCCAGCAACTATCCATTTATATTATGCTGTTATTTCTTAATTATCGGTCTAATTGTAGAGAAGAGAAGAGCCCAGGATGCATGAGATTAGCTGGGCTGGACAAGAAACCACAGAACCTAGGGGTCCGGCTCTTTCCCTTTTGATATGCTTACAGCTCTGGCTGAGATCAGTGGGATTTAAACGCGCAAGTTTCTGCCTTTTTTTTTTGAAGTTTGCTAATCCTATGTGGGCTAGAGTGATATTTCCCACTGAAGCCAATAGGAGTTCAGGTACAGATAAGAACAACTTACACAATGTACCCGCTTTTGCATCTAACGATGCTGGAGGTGATCATCCTGAAAAAGAATGAGCTTCCTATTCAAATCAGAAGTCTTTGATAGGCACATGGGAATGTTCATAGAATCACAGAATGGCTTGGGTTGGAAGGGACCTTAAAAACCATCTAGTTACAACCCCCTGCCATGGGCAGGGACACCTCCCACCAGCCCAGGTTGCTCCAAGCCCCGTCCAACCTGGCCTTGAACCCCTCCAGGGATGGGGCAGCCACAGCTTCTCTGGGCAACCTGGGCCAGGGGCTCACCATCCTCACAGCAAAGAATTTCTTCCTGATATCTCATCTCAATCTCCCCTCTTTCAGTTTAAAACCATTACCTCTTTAGTTCTATTGCTCCCCTCCCTGATCCAGAGTCCCTCCCAGCTTTCCTGTAGGCCTCCTTCAGGTACTGGAAGGCTACGTGGGATTAGAGTGACAAGAACTTTTAGGTCCTTTCAAGATTAAAAGTTCATAAATGTCTTAATTACATTTAATAGCATCTGTCTACAAATTGTTCATCTCTGTTGTTACCTGACGAAACAACCAAGAAGACTTTGGCAACACCATCCCATGAGTCCATTACTGTCTATTTGCCTAGAAGAGGTTCTGGGTATTCTTTTCCAAACTCAGCAATGTTGTCTCTGCCATGAAAAGCCTTCAACCTGAGACAGATAAGCAGAGAGAGGACACGGCATGTAGTAAAACCCACACTTAAAGAAAGATTCCCTCTTATCCCTCTCTTTCTGTTCCTGTTTTTTTGTTAAATTATTGTTAGTAGATCTCTCAGCTTCCTTGACCTCAACTAAATCACATTTCCTCCACTGGCAGCTCCATGCAGATGCTTCTGGAAATGGTCTTGGGGCTGATGATGGCATTCATTGTGCACTAAGCTGACACTGCTCAGTACTGAAGAAGATTTTGAAGC